>NW_020837981.1:17932151-18365457 GCF_003676395.1 Aethalodelphis obliquidens | reverse complement strand
TAATACCATACACAAAAATAAATACCATACACAAAATACCATACACAAAAATACCATACACAAAAATAAATACCATACTAATACCATATACCATATAATACCATATAATACCATATAATATATACCAATATATTATATATATATATATTATATATATATATACCAATATATACCAATATATTATATATATATACCAATATATTATATATACCAATAATATATACCATATAATATAATAATTATACCATATAATACCATATACCATATAATACCATATAATAAGTACCACTCTAATACCATACACAAAAATAAACTCTGAATGGATTAAAGACCCAAATGTAAGGCCAGACACTATAAAACTCTTAGAGGAAAGCATAGGCAGAACACTGTATGACATAAATCACAGCAAGATCCTTTTTGACCCACCTCCTAGAGAAATGGAAATAAAAGCAAAAATAAACGAATGGGACCTAATGAAAGTTAAAATCTTTTGCACAGCAAAGGAAACTGTAAGCATGATGAAAAGATAACACTCAGAATGGGAGAAAATATTTGCAAATGAATCAACTGGCAGAGGATTAATCTCCAGAATTTATAAGCAGCTCATGCAGCTCAATATCAAAAAAACAAAAACCCAATCCACAAATGGGTGGAAGACCTAAATAGACATTTCTCCAAAGAAGATATACAGATTGCCAACAAACACATGAAAGAATGCTCAACATCACTAGTCATTAGAGAAATGCAAGTCAAAGCTACAATGAGGTATCACCTCACAGCAGTCAGAATGGCCATCATCAAAAATCTAGAAACAATAAATGCTGGAGAGGGTGTGGAGAAAAGGAAACCTTCTTGCACTGTTGGTGGGAATGTAAATTGGTACAGTCACTATGGAGAACAGTATGGAGGGTCCTTTAAAAACTAAAAATAGAACTACCATATGACCCAGCAATCTCACTACTGGGCATATACCCTGAGAAAACCATAATTCAAAAAGAAACATGTACCACAATGTTCATTGCAGCTCTGTTTACAATAGCCAGGACATGGAAGCAAACTAAGTGTCCATCGATAGATGAATGGATAAAGAAGATGTGACACATATATCCAGTGGAATGGTACTCAGCCATAAAAAGAAATGAAATTGAGTCCTTTGTAGTGAGTTGTATGGACCTAGACTCTGTCATACAGAGTGAAGTAAGTCAGAAAGAGAAAAACAAATACCATCTGCTAACACATATATATGAAATCTAAGAGAAAAAAAAAGGTTCTGATGCACCTAGGGGCAGGACAGGAGTAAAGACGCAGACGTAGAGAATGAACTTGAGGACACCAGAAGGGGGAAGGGTAAACTGGGACGAAGTGAGAGAGTGGATTTATATACTACCAAATGTAAAATAGATAGCTAGCGGGAAGCAGCAGCATAGCACAGGGAGATCAGCTCAGTGCTTTGTGACCACCTAGAGTAGTTTGATATGGAGGGTGGGAGGGAGATGCAAGAGGGAGGAGATATGGGGATATATGTATATGTGTAGCTGATTAACTTTGTTATAAAGCAGACTAACACCATTGTAAAGCAATAATACTCCAATAAAGATGTTATAAATAAATTAATTAAATAAATAAAAAAGAATTCTTTTCTGACTTTGATTATTATAATCTTCAAATTGGTCTTTCTGTCTCCAGTCTTCACCTCTTCCAAGCATTCCCTACTGCTCTAAAACTTAATTTCTTTTTATGAAAATCTCTAAATGTACTTCCCAAAGTAAAAATCCTTTAGTAATTTCAAGTCACTTTTATGGCACAGTACTGACACCTAGGTATGATCTCCAAAGCTTTATGATTTCTGGCATTTCTTTATCTCTCTACCCTTATTTTTCACTTTAAACTCATCTAGAAGTATCATATACATATTTTATATCCAGCCATTCCTAACTACATTAATTCTCTAGAACATTATTTTTACTCATGTTTCCCTCCCCCCATATTCTTTTTTTTTTTTTTTTTTTCTTTGCTGTACGCGGGCCTCTCACTGTTTTGGCCTCTCCCATTGCGGAGCACAGGCTCCGGACGCGCAAGCTCCGCGGCATGTGGGATCTTCCCGGACCGGGGCACAAACCCGCGTCCCCTGCATTGGCAGGCAGACTCTCAACCACTGCACCACCAGGGAAGCCACCCCCCCGCCCCGTATTCTTTATGACTATTTATTCGTCTTCATGGCTTAGCTCATGGAATATTCTTACAAAAATGTTCCTGATCATCCTTTCAGGTAGATAACTTATTCTTCCCTCATTTATTTAGCTGTGGATGGAGAATGTCCATATAGGCCATCCCAATGATAAAAGGAAAATTTACTAGCTTCACTGATTCTTCACCTTTCTAGTGTGGCCCCTTAACACATTAATAGGATCAGAGAGAGTGTGTTGGAAAGTTAATTTGGGATAACCTTGTATAGTACTCCTTAGTCAGCCAGTGCAGGTATGTAAAATTTGTTGAACTCCATGCTGGGTGTCTTTATGTCTGATAAACCTGTGATAATAAGTGTGCTTTGCTTCCGTGTGGTCAGCATTTCCATTCCTATGGACAGTGTTTCTGACTCTTAATAATTTCAGTCAGTATAGAGTACCCTATCCATTTTTTAGCCTTTTAATTCTTATATGGCAGATATATGGCAAACACTCTTTACAACACCTTTCAGTATATGTTTTGTTCATTTACTTCCTTGACCCTTTCTCTAGACTTGTGGGTACCACATTTCACTCTGTACTAAATTCTACTCTTCTAAATTTGATTATGTGCAAACATGCAAAAACAACCAAGGATAATTTATTCCTCTGTTCTACAGCTATTCAAAGCTTGGAATCTAATTATCTCAGATGATGTATGCCATGACTGATGTTCAAGATAAGTGGGATTCCTGTCCAAGGTGTCAACTCTGAGAGAGGTGGTGAAGGTGAAAGAGGGCCTTACTAACTGAAATGTTAGGATTAGCTACTTTCCTCATATGATACCCTGTACCATTTCAATATAGAAAAGGAGCACCTAGTGAGACAGAGGGGTCACATGTTAAAGCACAGGGTTCTGAGCCAGCTTGTCTGCGCTTGATTGTTGGTTTCACTATTTACCTTTTATGTGACTTGAGCAAGTGTCTTTCTCACCTACAGTTTAAAATTCTGCTCCTAGAAAATGGGTATATTGCTACCTACCTCATAAGGTTGTAGTGAGTAATTTAATAAGTTTAATGCCAAGCTTAGAATGCTGAGTGGAGTGAAATTCCCTATAAGAAAAGATGAAAAGACCATGATCTCAAAATCCCTTTATCTGTTATTTGGAAAAAAATAGAGTGCTATAAATAGTTTCCCATCCTCTCTTTCTTCCTTCTTACCTCTCCCCCTTTTTCATTCTTTTTAATTAAACATTGTTCTGCCTTTAACGTCCAAAAATATAAGAGAGTATGGCCCATCACTGGAGATTTTTGTATGGAACCCAGAGAATGGGGCAAATTGGTTATTTTCTCCAGTAGGTTCAGTTCAATAAATCCACAGTGAAGAGATACAAGAGAACTGCTTCTTCTGTGTCCCTTTATTTTCTCTCATTTGTCTTGGTCCCTTATCTCTTAACATCGCCACATTCCCCCACAGGGTCCTTTTATCTCTAAGCCTCTGCCTCTTCTGCAGGTGTTCTGTTCTTTATGGTATCTCCTTTAAAATATATGCAGATGTGGGAGGATTGAGAGCCTCACAGCCACTAAATGCGTGTAAAGCATGAGGGAAAGATGCCCTCCCTTAACTGAGAGAATACTCTATAGCAGAAACATGCATTTCTAACGTTGAGATTTAGTACAATAGTATAACACCAGTTATTATGCCAAAAAAAGGATTCTGTTTCTTCTATTTGTCTTTCCAAAGTCCTTTAGTATTACTTTATCTTTATATAGCCCAGAGCACCATAGTAGGAGTATAAAACTTGCCTAAGGGGAAGAAGTACCCTCTCACTTTTTAGTTTTTTGTTTCTGTTTTCCTATATTTTGGTTTGTTTTACCTTTATGGCGAAGGCAGAGAAACAGGCCTATTATTTCTAGGCAGGAGCTTTGCTCATAGTGGACATGATAGTGAATGTTTAAGAGCAGGGACAACCCATGCTGTATGAGTATGAAGGCCACCTTCAACTCTGAGTGCTTAGTATAGAATGCTCAACCAGGTAAGTATCAAAAAATAGTCATTTGACAACTGAGTAGAGTTGACATTGATGGGACACTGGTAAGAGTGGCAGCAAAGTCAGAGCAATGTTCCTGAAAGCAATAATCCAGGCTGCACTAATGGCTACTTTCTGGTTTCCTTAGAGCTACTGAAGAGTCTAAGTGTCCACAGTGATAACTGTGACTGTGGCCTGACCAAGATGACCTTAATACTCCACCCAGCCTGACGAAACTTCAGACAGATTTCTCCCTGATTCCAGGCCTTTGACCTCCCTTTTCTTAGAGCATTTACTTTTTTTTAGTAAATTTATTTATTTTCGGCTGCATCGAGTCTTCATTGCTGTGCTCAGGCTTCCTCTAGTTGCGGTGAGCAGAGGCTACTCTTCCTTGTGGTGTGTGAGCTTCTCATTGTGGTGACTTCTCTTGTTGCGGAGCACAGGCTCTAGGCGCGCGGGCTTCAGTAGTTGTGACTCGTGGGCTCAGTAGTTGAGGCTGGAGGGCTCTAGAGCGCAGGATCAGTAGTTTTGGCACACGGGCTTAGTTGCTCCACGGCATGTGGTATCTTCCCTGACCAGAGGTCAAACCCGTGTCCCCTGAATTAGCAGGTGGATTCTTACCCACTGCACCACCAGGGAAGTCCTGAGCATTTACTTTAAACTTGTAATTGTAAACCCTTTTCTACCCCTTTGAAATGTGTGTAAATTTTCTTCCAGGCTCTTGTCAGTTTTACAACCCAGGACTGAGTTTCTCAAGAACCTGGGAGCAATCATCAAGGAAGATTGCACCCCTGGGTTCCTCTTTCTGTGGGAGGTAGGGGCCTGAAAAGGGACTTGCCTTGTTCCAAGTTGTAAAACTACCTCCTGTCATGAAGACAAGAGAATGTTTACTTTTCCTCTGGGTAAAGCTAGTTACCAAATACAGATGACCAGAAGGCCTGCCCACCTCTCTTTGTACCCCTGCCTAGCTCTTAAAAATTCTCCAGCTTTTTGTCTCTGGGGAATTGGGTATTCATAGTTGCTCTATGCTCTCTCCTCTGTCAGTGGCAATGATATCATAAAATTAACTTCTGTCTTCTCATCATGTCTGGTACAATTTTTCCTTAACAGACCCAACCAGGAGAGTGCAACGTGTACAACTGGTCACTTGAAGATTTGTCTTCAAGGAACAAAAGCAGGCCAGCAAAGCATCTGAAGCAACTTCAGACATGGGAACCATAGAGCAGAGGGTTACCCGGACATTACTACAACTGGAAGCAAAAGACATCCAGGTAAATAAGACTTAGTAAAAATACGTGTGGGACAAAAAGAAGCAGCCCCCTGACAGTGCACATGCACATACGTTTAGGAAAGCGTGAGGTAATTGTAGCTGAAGCTGTTACCTAGAAGAGATTCTCCTCCTGACTGTGAGCGCTCCGGACTGCAGAATAATCTGGACCTCCTTATGGACAAATATACTGAACAGCCTGTTAGTCTCACCTTTGGCTCCTTAACCAAAGAGGAAATCTCTACCTTTCACCCTATTTTTTTTTTTTTTTTTTTGCGGTACGCGGGCCTCTCACTGCTGTGGCCTCTCCCGTTGTGGAGCACAGGCTCTGGACGCACAGGCTCAGCGGCCATGGCTCACGGGCCCAGCCGCTCCGTGGCATGTGGTATCTTCCCGGACCAGGGCACGAACCCGTGTCCCCTGCATCGGCAGGCGGACTCTCAACCACTGCGCCACCAGGGAAGCTCTCACCCTATTTATTAAACTTTCTTGTTGGAGCACAGTGAAGTCTAGAGGGACTGTCTTACCCTCCTGCCTTGTCCTCTCTGATACCTCAGGCCCTGGCAGTTGTCTCGTGTTCTCCTGATGCTGTGTTGCAGAAACTTGATTTTTCTTCTTCTGTCATTCACCTCACAACCCCATTCACTTCTCAGTCTTCACTTATTCCTTTTTTCCAATAAAAACAGTCTCTTCAGGATTTTTTTTTGTAACTGTACTTTCTATGACAACCATAGAATTAACTAATTTAGAAAGAATCAAGGAGAGAAGAGAGGAGAGAAAAGAAGGAGAGGAAGAGTAGGTGTGAGGCTAAAGTTATAAATTGACCAAAGCTTCAGAATATAACAGAAGGGGGTAAGGTAAGTAGGGAAGGGACATACACACTAATGCAGGTGAGCAAGGGCAAAGGCATAGACAAAGAGGCATAGACAAGACATCGCTTGTTCTGGATGATGTCAGAGGCATAGTTCAATGCCAGCCATCATCAACTGGCCCCATGAGGTTTATAAGTATTTAAACGCATTTATTGAAACTACAGCTTCTGTGTTCAGTGGAAATGTAAGGCCTTTGTTTAATTTTGGACTAATCAAGTCTTTGTCTCAAGTTTTCACAAGATGCCTAGAGGGATTGGAGATTCGATTTTCAGTACTCATGTTCAAAACTGGTAACTTCAATAGTTTATTTTATGCAATAGTCAGTCACAAATAGGAAAACTTCCTAGTCTTGCAGAGATTCAATTTCCTAATGCCTTCCTGGCTTCTCTCCAGGATGGCCTCTGGGTATGTGGAGGATGAGAAGAGTGCTTTTACACTTAAAGTGGAGGCTAATATTCTGAGTGTTTGTGGTTGGTGAAGCTGGTTTCCAAGGCTACCCTGAGGCGAAGGTCCTTGTCCAGCCTGTTGTCGCTTCCCTGATAGCATTTTGGGGTTGTGGCGTGCGGCTTTATAACTCATCTGGAACCTTTTGTGGAGCTCAGAGCTCAGAATTGCTTCCTGACAAACTAGTGCCCACCTCTGGTCTTGCTCAGTGAAGAATTCACAGTTTTCATTTGGATACACGGTATCACGTAATGAGGCATCCAAATGGGTATAAAAATACATTGCCTAATTTGGTGTTCTTTGTTCATGACTTTACTGGGTACCATGGGAACTGTGAGATTAATGAAAAAGTGTTTCTAGAGGTGTAATATAAACTTCAGAAGGAATAGTTGTTTCTAAGTGGGGAAACTAATTCGATTTACATGTGCACCTGAGGTTGCAAAAGAGAAAGTGTTACAAAGCCATAACTAGAGAATTTAGGCATAGGTACTTTTTTGTAGCCAGACTGCATAGATCCTCCATTTTTTAGCTGCCTGTTTCTAGGTAGGTGACTTAACCTCTACTCTTTATTTTTCTTAGCTCCAGGATGTGTATAATTCTAGTGCCAATTTCATAAAATTGTAATGAGGATTAAGATACGTACAGCACTACTGTTGATGGGAATATAAATTGGTATAGCCACTATGAAAAACAGTATGGAAGTTCCTCAAAAAATAGAAGTACCATATGATCCAGCAGTTTCTGGGTATGCATCAAAAGAATACAAGAACACTAATTTGAAAAGACATATGCACCCCTATGTTTATTGTAGCATTTTTTTACAACAGCTAAGATATGGAAGCAACATAAGTGTTCATCAGTAGATGAGTGGATAAAGAAGATGTGATACACACACACACACACACACACACAATGGAATATTATTCAGCCATAAGAAAGAATGAAATCTTTCCATTTGCAATGACCTGGATGAACCTAGAGTATATAATGCTAAATGAAATAAGCCAGACAGAGAAAGACAAATATCATATGATTTCACTTGTATGTGAAATCTGAAAAACAAAATAAGTGAACAAACATAACAAAACAGAAACAGACTCATAGATTCAGAGAAGTGGTGATCACCAGAGAGGAGGAAGGTAGGAGGGTGAGTGAAATAGGTGAAGAGGTACACACTTCACAGGGATGTAATGTACAGGATAGTAAATATAGTCAATAATATTGCAGTGATTTTGTATGGTGACAGATAGTTACTAAACTTGTATTGTGGTGATCAATTCATAATGTATATAAATGTCAAATCAATGTGTTGTACTAGAACTTATATAATATTGTATGTCAACAATACTTCAATTAAAAAAATGAAAAAAATGATACTTATAGCACTTAGCGCCTGTCATATCGTAAGTGATCATTGTTAGCTACCAAAATCATTATCTTTGTCACTGTCATTGTTTTTAATCTTTATTATTATGCCTCAGCTATCAGTTGAAGGATAAAGGACTCGGGGATTTTCCTAGTTCGATTATCTATGCGTACAGAGAGGTCACGTATGAGTAGGTCAGTGCAATTACTTCATGTGACCCAAATAATTAAACTAAGTTTTGAAGACAGGTAGACATTTGTTCAGAATTGTCAATTTAAACATCAGACCCCCTCCCTGCTATTCAGGTAAAATATCGGTAGTCTTTTAATATGTGTCCTCGTGAAGTGATAGAGAATTCAGGGCAATAATACTGGACTCAGAATGAGAAGTTATAAATCTGAGACTGATCCTGCATCCTGTTCATTGAGCAATTTCTGGAACTTTCCTGAATCTAAATTTATTTCTCAGTAAAATGATGGCCCTGCCTGCCATACAATCAAGTGAGATAATATATGATTATATACTTTAGAGTCCTATAAGGATTGTCAATATTCATTTAAAAATTATTCATAAAGTTCTTACTCAGTTAAACATTGAGTGTTACTTTTATGGTTTTTTTCTTCTTCACCATAATTCTAAATTGTAAATCTTGGCTATTTGCTTCTGATGAGAGTGGGCAATAAAACCTTGAAAGAGAAAGACCCTGTATTCTTAAAGGCTATGGAAACATGTTTATTCACGAAAGGAAGAAATTTATTGTAGGAATTTAATAGCGAACTTCACGAAGCACAGAAAACCACCTTTAAATCAGTTTTTTCATCCTCAGTCCTAAATCTAGAGTGCACAGAAATACAAACAGACAAAATACGCTCTTCAGAGTTTGCTCTGTCCTAAGGGGGCAAACAGATTTGCTCTGATTTGTTTGTACTTTCCTGGAAATCTACACACAATAAATGATTTCATAGTGTACCAAAGACTCCAAGAGCCTGTTACAATAGCAATGCAGGTAAACAAGTTTTGCTTGTTTCTCTTTTGATGTGTGATTTATTTGGAATCCTAGTTTTATTGAAGAACAGATTTTCTTTTATGCTGCATCTACAAGTCTTTAACATAAAATAAAGAATAACATATATTCATTGTGTACAGTACAGTCATGTTTCTATTACAGACAGCAGACTCTTAAGACTTTGTATCTTAAGATTGCACGCACACCATTATTATGTGGCATTTGAAATACATAGCTCAGTGGTTTTAAAGCTCCGTGATGCTCATGACTACATGCTTCCCATATACAATTTTGCCATCTGCAGTATCCTGATAGGAATCTATATATCCAAGTACTGCAGTAAGATTAGGAGCTACAATAACAGAAACAGATGCTATGCATTTTGTTTTTCAGTTATTAGAAAATTAATACATATTATGAAGATTTAAAATTTTCTGGATAGCAATTAAATATTTTTATAATGTAACATTATCTTTTATCAAATAATACGTGGAAGTAGTTTTAAAAATTAAATAGTTTTATATAGTTTATTTAAAAAAAGAAAAACAGTTTCCTTCTCCCCGTCACCCCCCTTCCAGTCCTTGATTCCCACTCCACGGAAGTAACCACCCACCGCTAATTTAGCTCCACTTTAGTGCTCATTTAGTTCTTCTTTTTGTCCATATTCTTATGTAATACGCTTGCACTATTTAGTAGACTTTTATTCAAATATAGTTACTTTCTACTAACCTTACATTGTATTCGTATATCAACGTCATCTCCTAACTTCACATTTTATGTTTTAGATATAATAACTATTTTCTGTTATTTAGACTTTCATTTTCAATATACCTAAATTTTCTTTCAAGGATATATCATATATCACTGGATATTTCTTACAATTATTTTTTATTAGTGATGGTTTTCCTTTTCTTGTTCTGAATTGGCTCTGATTATTTCTAATTCCCCTTTTTTTGTTTGTTTGGGTCTCTGTATTTCATGCCACAGCTTTTCTCAAGTATCTGGCAATCCTTGATTATCTAATATATTAAGAATGAAGCACTGAAAAGCTGATTGGAACCTCTTAGTATATGGAAAGCATTTCTCAGTAGCAAGTGGCACTACAATTTAAAAAATCTCTCATGAAATTTTTGGACGATGTCTGATTTTCAAAATCTACAGATTCTTTTGCATTTGGGATGGATGGTAAATTCCTCTGAGAGAATTCTCCAGTCTCTTGCTTAAGGGGGAGAATCTTGCCAACATCCTGAGAGCAATAGCAAGAAAGGGCCTTTAGTGTCATGGATTGGAATATAGTCCTTCAGTTAATCCCTTTGTTCCAGTATTGCTTCCAGTCACTAGTAGTACCTGTCGTCCCTGGATTCAGTTTCTTGGGCTCAGTATCTCGAGAAAGTAAGCTGCCAGTTTTCTGCTGGAATGAGGATAGGTTATTTTTTTGCTGTGTGAATTGACGGGAAGGGATCTGTTAGGCTAGTTGCTTTCAATTCCGTTGGCACTTTCAGAGCTATTTAGGGTGCACTGTTCTTGAACCCTTCTACGGTTGTGCAGGTAAGGCATCTTGTGTCGGAGGTTTTCTCCACTGTCAGCTCTGGTTTCAGATTTATTTTTCTAAGTCAGCTAACTAACTCCTTTCCATTTGCCTCTCAGCTTCAGTAATGCTGTTTTGTTATTCTCCTTTTACTTTTACTTGGAGTATATTCCCTTTGAAAACGTTTTCATCATCAATTTAAGGGAGTTTAGAAGGCAACACAAGTAAACAAGTGTTTAATATGTCATGTTTAAACAAAAGTTCACAATGTCCTTCTTTCATGGGGTCTAAGCATGATCCTTGAGGAGTATGGAAGAAAGAAAATTTCAAAAAATTTACAAGTTACATGGCAGAAATTTTGATAATTTTTTTTCCTATTTAAAGCATCAAATCACTATTCAATCTACCTTAATTTGGTCACCAAGTCTTAATGTTTTGGAGAAAACTTTAGCCATATCATCGATAGGCAGTGAGTCATTACTTCTTACTGTTGTCACTTAAAAAGTATTCCGCCCTTTCTATTCACATCACCAGATTGTTCTATACAATCCAAAGCATGATATTGATTATCAAGTTATTTTCTGTGGACTCCGAGTGTCTTTTGTTTGACTACTTGGTAGTTTTATTTAAGGGATTTCCATTGCTTCTCATAAACTCTCACTTGTACTTTGAATGTTTTCCCCTTTCCTAGGCTGTAAAACTAGTAATCTACTGAACCAGAAAATAAAGGCTCTGAATATTGATCTACTAATTTAAAAGGCCACTGGTGAATCCAACAGATAGATTCAAATAAAAACTTGTAGAGAGGACTTTTCTACCCCTAGACTAGAGGAAAGGTCCTAAAGTTGAAGGAAAAGGTGGAAGGGAGGGAAACAAAGAGCAAAGATTGAGTTAGAAAAGCTTGAGGCCGGCAAGCAGAGAGCCTCCTTGGAGTCCTATTCGCTGCTGCCTGGTGAGAACTGCCATGGAGCGCAGCCAGCGAGCACCGACCTGCAGTGACACGGTTCTGTGGGGAATGAAGCCCCACTTGAGTGGCTTAGGACACCATGAGATGCCTGAAACTGAGATTGGGACATGGACCAAAGCACTGTAAATGGATCATTCTAGTAAAGACTCTATTAAGAATCAAATTATTCTTTTCTCCTTCTTTCTGAGGATAAAGGGGGAAAAATATCTTGGCTACTTTCTTCCAGTAACAGATTCCCAAAGTGTAGTTAATGGATTTGTACATCAGAATCATTTGGTGGGACTGTTAACATATGCCGCTTAGCCCCACCGCAGCACAATCTCTGGAGGTGGGACCAAGGGTTCTGCACTTTGAAGAACTGCCCTAGGTTGGTGTGATTCACACTAAAGTTTTAAAGCTTCTTCTATGATTATCTCTATTTTGAATGATTTCCAGGAGGGAGAGTATTACTTATATGAATTAATGAAGAAATTCAAATGTTTCTGTTTGTGGTTTGGTAGATTTTGACCTACATTTGCATAAAGGACCTTTATTAACTGGTCACACTTTAATCCCCGACACATGACCTTTATTTTCTAATTATTCCTAACTATGAATCTACTATCTATTCATCCATCCACCTATCCATCCATCCATCCATCTCTCTTATTAATTTGTTCATTCATGAATTTAACAGGCATTTATTGACCAAAATTATATATTAAGCATTTGGGAGATGTTGACTACCAAAAGATATAGAAGAAAGGATCAGGGTTTAAGAAATATATACCTGGGTATGAATCCTACATATGTTATTCATAAACTACGTGAGTTTAGTCAAGTTAATTTATCTCTTTACGTTTATATCCTCAATGTCAGTAGGGAAATAATGATTTCTACTTTTCAGGGTAACTGAGAACTGTAAGTCATATAGCTAATATAAACTATGCAGTGCAATGTGTAGTATATAATGCTAAATCTTCTTGTATTATTGTATAATCTTCTTGTGTTATTGTATGATCATTTAAATTATTCTTGTATACCTTGTGTAATTAACTTCTACGGAATTATACTGTGGGTGAGGATTTAACCCTGACATGTCTCGTAGGCTTGGATCTGACAGGGATTTGTTCCAGCTGTAAAGTATAGAGCTTGGGAGTAACTTCAAGAAGTAACTTCATGATTATATTTTTACATCAGTAACAAAGTGGACATTTAGGCACAAGTTTATGGACTCTAAACAGGGTAAAATAACAAGGGCAAAGCAATATATAAAGACAAGAGCACTGGAACATGAGGGACTTTTTGGATGAAGAAATTCAAAAAAGTAAAGACTGAAGAAATTCTGAATCTAAATTTTTATGTGGTACCATCAGTGTAGGCAGAGAGGAAAGTAGCAATGAAAAGAACACTTTTTCTGATGTAACTTATAGCTCTGTGAGGGAAAAATCCATGAAGATGGGTAACTAAGACAGCACATGGAAATGTAACTACAGAAGAACATACAAAGTATTATGAAATCACAGAGACAAAGAAAACAGTTAAATTTAGAGACTGCAGGTAAAATACCTGGTATAAAAAACACAAGCCCACTCCCAATATTTGCAAGACTCAGGCACAAATAGAGACCTGCACACTGTTTGCCTAAATATTTAAAAGTTAAAAATCAAACTAACAAAATTTTATGCTAAATATGTTTTAAGTTCTAGCTACTAAAACCATGGACTTTCATAACTGTTTGGAGAGCCCAGTACTAACTGACATTCTTTTAGCTCCAGTGAGTTTCCTATGGGAACTTGGTGGTACTGGATTAAAAGGCTACAAGCTCAATTCCAGAAACCCCTTTTCTTTTACTATCCCACTCTCCAACTAGCATAGCAAGGGCCTGTGGACATCCTGGCATATACTGTTCAACCTCTACCCATCACCATCCCCAAAAGCCACCCCTTGGCCACTCCCCATGCCTTGGCTTGTACATACTATTGGGTTAAGACATTTGGACAAGGAATTCTGGATTTCTGCATACCCTGGACATTCTCTAAGCATGGAAGAAATGGGTTCTGGTTACAGGATGGCCACATCCATGACTCTTTAAAACATGGGGCTTAGAGCAGGAGACCATCTCTCTTGGGTTTCAGTTCATTTTAAGCAAATGTTTTATGGAAAACTTGAATATTGATGAGATAAATGTGGGCCGGAAGAATACACAAGAGTTCATCTGAAGGAGAAGATAAAGGTTCTTCTAAGAGGTTGGAACAGTACGAGCAAATGCACAGAGATGGAAAAGAAAATGGTTTGTGTGAAAGGAGTTAACCCAGCAAAGCTCACAGTGGAAAGCTACTTGCTCCACAGCAGACTTGGCCCATAGCAAGTGCACTGCAGACTCTGCAGAGAATCGCAGTCAAGGATTCAGGCCCTCATGCATATCTACATCCCCAGCCTAGTGCTCCATTTGGAGGCCAATTATGTGAGGCCTCCTTATGGTAGGTCTTGACTAAGACCCTGTTGAGACATCTCTGCCAGGACCTCCTTATAAGAGGAGAGAGGGGAGCTTGAAAACACTTAACTTCGATTCAGTTCTCAGTACTCTTCTACTCCTAGCCCTTCCCCCTCAACCTCCTCCAGTCCCGGGGGTCCATAAAATGTTAGGAGCCTTCCCTCTGGGGCTTGGTGTCTCCCCAGCAGTGAGATGAACCTGCTGTGCTCTGCCCCACCCCTGCCCTTGCCTCAGTTTGCATGGCCACCTCTAACCTCTGGCCTCACCCAGGGCCGTGCCTTTGAGAAAAATGCTATTGTAGGGATTCCTCTGTCATATAGGACTAGCAAATGCCGTTTTAAACTCCACTCTACCCTTGTCTTTCTTTCCATGGTAAGAAAGCAATTTTATATTACAGCATTATTAAGGGAATTCTCTTCTACGTGTTGAGAAATGTTATGTTTAAGAAGAGGCAGAACCTAAAGAAAGTTTAAGAATTACTGGGTGGAGCTTCCCTGGTGGCACAGTGGTTAAGAATCCACCTGCCAATACAGGGGACACAGGTTCGAGCCCTGGTCTGGGAAGATCCCACACGCCGCGGAGCAACTAAGCCCGTGCACCACAATAACTGAGCCTGCGCTCTAGAGCCCACGAGCCACAACTACTGAGCCCACGTGCCTAGAGCCCATGTCCCACGACAAGAGAAGCCACCGCAATGAGAAGCCCACGCACCGCAACGAAGAGCAGACCCCGCTCGCGGCAACTAAAGAAAGCCCGCATGCAGCAACAAAGACCCAACACAGCCAAAAATAAAATAAAATAAATAAATTTAAAAAGAATAAAAAATTTTAAAAATAAAATAAAAGTGACTTTTCAGAGAAGGGCCCTCCCTATCAAACCATTAAAAAAAAAAAAAAAAAAGAATTACTGAATGTACCCTTCCAGCACTGGCTGCTTGTGACTCACACCTGCTTTATAAAAAAGGACTTTGGAGAAAACTCACGCAAATGTCTCCTGATAGATGTTTAAAAGGAAATTCAGTAACCAAAGGCAAGTTTCATTTAAGTGTTAATGTAAAAGTAAGCATTATTGGAACTGTACAAATTAAGTGATCGCTATCTTTGTAAAAAGAAAAAAAATATGGAAGTTGTTCCAATATAAAAAAGGTTAAAATTTTCATTTTAAGATAATTTATATTGTTCATGGATAAGTCTGCTCTTGTCTCTTTTTCTGGGTATCAACTATAATGAAAAGTAAAAGCCCTGATTAAAACACATAACTTCCCCTCTGTCAGAATAATTTTATGCTTATTAAAACTTTTTGACTACAAGTAAGTGCCAGAATTTTCTTATTCTCCTTTATGCCTTATTTCTCTGGCTTCCCATCTGCTCTGGTTCCTCCAGTTTGGCAGTATGATCGGCTTTTTCTGACTCACAACCCTGCTGTTCTGCCTCTGCCTTAGGATCAGCAGTATACACTGCAGCATAAATAAGTGTAGCCTGAGCTCCTATGAAGTCTAGGCAGGGAAAGGGGGAGACATCCATAGGCCTTTCTAGCAGCCTTCATCTGTGGATATCCTGATTCTAAGGGTTCCAACTAGGCTGACCTAGAGATTTAAACACAAATTATACACACAAGATCCAGGTGCCTGGGGATATGGAACATGGATAGTAGCTGATTTTTCAAAGTCAACCTCAGAATAAAAATCAGAAAAAGAGATAAGTTGTAAAAGAAATGAACAAAGCATATGGAATGTGGAGAAAGAAGGTTTGTGGATAGGAACAGAGGCAGCTCAGGTTTTACTGGCTTTGTAATCCCAAACCAGTTCCTTATGTTACCTGTAGATGAGATAGGAGTGCAAACATATGACTAAGCTTGGCTTTCTTTAGAGCAGTGATCATAAACCCAAATGTCTGCAGAAGAGAGACACATGAATGAGTGAGGCAAATCCTGTGTAAGAGCATCGTGATCACATTGAGGAAATGGTGAAAACTGGCAAAATGAAGAGTACTCCCATTTATCTAGTAAGGAGAGCTGTTACTCAGGGGCAGGCCATTATTCCCATTTGGAAATAAGGTCCAATGTTGCCATCTATAGATTTTTGAGGAGCTGTGTATCTAAACTTTAGGTGAAATCCCCTGTTAAAAATGTTGGCAGAAATTAAGAAAGGAGAAGCAGTACTCTATGTATAGCAGCAAAACAGAGTCTGCACTTGGTTGCAGACTACCAGTTTGAGAGATCTATTTAGATAGTAAGAAAAGCTGAGTTAGCAAATCAGTCTGATCCTGACCATTTTGGACAATCTCTGTAGACACTGGCCTAATGAAGGCTCCATAATGTTGAAAGTTATTAAACCCTGTTGTCAGGGTAGAATGATTTTCCCCCACTCCAGTAGTTCCTATATGGATAAAATTTTCTTAAATGCACGCCTGGCCTCTATCTATACTGTTACTCACTTTGCCCCAAACGGTTGTGAAGTGAGACTTGATTAGTGAGTATGGGAGCAAGAACTTGATATGCATGACTCTTCTCTTCCTTTCTTCCTCCTGAGGATAAACTGTTCATAGGGCAAAGTTAGTTGCCATTGTTACTCTAGGTACTTCTCCATCACTGGGAAAATTGCAGCACACAGACCTGCATGGTTTGGCCCAAGGGGTTGAATAGCTTGACCAATTTGGGGATCCTGTTTGAGCAAGTTTACTTGTCCAGTATAGAATAACGTTCCATAATCTGAGCGTCCTTCAGGTTATATTTTTATTTCCAAATGCTACTCCTTCATTTTGTTTCTCAGATGAAGTCATATGGGGAAGAGAGTTGCTACTTATCAGCTGCCTTTTGAGAGACTTCAATGAATGTGTTCCAGTTTTGTTTTACCAGCAAATAGTGTTCTATTTGATTATCTATTAACATATCATAGAACACTATTTTGAAAGATTGATTTTGTCCAATATTCTTTATTGCATACATAGACACCAGTATACTGATTTACATAAGGTTACCTGGAAATTATTGTCAAATCTATGGTAAAAAAGTAAGATAGACTTCTAGTTTCCTTTCTGACATGTAAAGAACTTGGAAGTCACCTCTCCCATTTTTACAAAAGGAAAAAATGCTGAACAATTTGTAAAATAACAACTCTTCTTAGATCTGTCAGAGAATTGAGGTCACAGAGTAAGCTGTCACCCTAAAAAATGCAGAGGAAGATGGATCCTGAGAATCAGAGCCGACCAGGAGCAGAAGCTACCTCTGATGACAGCACTAGCAGAAAAACGCTGTGATTGATGAACTGCTGGAGGCTCAGTATGGACAAGCTTGAGTTAGGTATTCCGGGGGCCCAGTCTTAGGAGGAGCCCTACAGTTTCATGAGTTTTACCTCCAGGAACCCAAGCATGTGAAGATTCTCTCAGGGTGAATATTGGAGAAAAATCCCCTCATGTTACCAGCACAGGGAGGGAAAAATATAACCATTTTAAAATGTACTCAGAGCATTCTGTTCTTACTAGAGGCTGCTTTCAAAGGAACCTCTTTTGCAAGATTCTAATTGACTTGAGGTTATCAGAGCAAAGGCCATTCAATAGAGTAAGGATCATCTTTTCAACAAATGGTGAAGGAACAACTGAATATTCAATTAAAAAATGAATCTAGATACTTTGCACAAAAATTAACTCACAATGGATCATAGACCTAAATGTAAACTGCAAAACTATAAAACAGCTAGAATATAACATAGGAGAAAATCTTGAGTTTGGTGAAGAGTTTGATACAACACCAAAAGCACTATAAAATAGAATACCGGTAAAGTGAACTCCGTTAAAATTAAAAACTCCTTCTGTACAAAAGGCACTGTAAAGAGAATAAAAAGACAGCCATGGGCAGGAAGAAAATATTTGCAAAACGCATATCTGATAAAGGACTTGTATCTAAAATATGCAAAGAACACTTCAAACCCAACAATAACAAAGCAGACAACCCAATTTTAAAAATGGGAAGATCTAAATAGGCCCTGCACCAAAGAAAATATGCAGACGTAAATAAGCATAGGAAAAGGTGCTCGACTTCATATGGCATTAGGGACTTGGAAATTTCCTAATTTCCACTATTTGTTTTACTAACCTAGAATTGCTCTCTTACCATACCCATGAAGCAGTCCAAATTATGGAATTTGTTTTCCTATTTTGGAGGTAAGGAAGCATACAACCATAGCTCTTTTAATTAATTGGGCTATTCCCTCTCTTCATGACTTGGTTATGGTGGAATACTCGAAAAGGCAGCATTGCAGTGTGGTTGTTCTCCGGAGGCCAGAAATCTAAATTGTGGTTAAGCTCACCAATGTTATTTCATTCTGCACATCTAGCATACATGAATAAACAAAGTAGTATCAGCCCTGAGATTCAATCAACAGATATGCTGTTAACCATATATATGTCCTCTAAAGACCCAATGAAGTAAATAATGAAATGTTATCACAACATAAAAGTAAAATCTTTGCAAATAAGTATATGAAAACACTCAAAAATATTTACCAATACTTATCTTAAATTTTGAATTTACATTTTATGTTAACATTAAATTCAGAAAGATAAAATCTGTATTTCAAATTCTTAGAGTAATTCTGGCATTTCCACTGCTTTAATATCTGATCAACAGAGTGAACAGTGTGTTTTTACAGATATCTGCTGTTGAAGGAACCTGCTGTGCAAAGAGATGTAGGTTTTTTCAATTTCGGGAAATTACTAGATTTTATTGTCTCCCTTTTATTATTTCTTCATTTTTCATGAATCCAATCATGAATATGTAAGAATATTGGCAGTCTATTTATAGGTACAAGGAAATTGCAAAATAATATTCTATTCAGAGAATTTTCTATTAATAATATCACCTTTAAGTTAGTGTATAAATGAAACACCTCACACAATAAGAATTCTTAGCATCTTTTGTTTATATGTGGAAAACCTCCTTTTTCAGACTCCTGTGAACATATGTGTGTATGTACACATTCACAAGTCCACGTTTGTATGTGTGTTGTATTAAATGGGTCAGGGAGACCTGGAATACAGTGCACACTCAGTGTTAGTACTAACATATGGAATTACTACAACTTCATTGATATGACCAAATATTTACATGAAGGCAAATGTATAGTTTTGGTGTGTTTCAATGTCAAGCAACAGCAAAGAACTAAAACTTTGACATGCAGATTCTTGAAGTTTAAACTGCTAAGACATTTCTGGAGAGAATTTGATAATGTCAATAATGTGCCTTAAAATTACTCACAATTTTAGTCTGATAATTCCACTTCTAGGAATTATCCGAGGGAAATAAGCAGAGATACTCAAAAAGATGTATCTGCTGAGAAATCCACTGTTGTATTATTTGTTGGAGTGATAGAAAACAAACGAAGATCCTAATAAAAGGGTATATGTAATTTGATGAGATACTATGAATGAATAAAAATATGGTTTGGAAGAAAATTAATTATGATGTGAGCAACGGTCCTTGTAATATTATGTGGGGTAAAACAAAGCACAAACTTTATACAGAGTACAATCATGATTTTGTCTTAAAACACATTTGTCTACTCAAATGGTAGAAGGAAATATTGTATATTAAAAAGTTAATAGTGACACTCTTCTATTGCAAAATTAAAGATACATCATATTTTAGTTTTATAACCAATTTACTGAATGAAATAGGATGTACAATTTAATTTTTACATTAACATATACGTCATAGTACCTAGTTTAGTAAAAGCCACAAAATCAAGAGAAGTTTCAAAATCCTTGGATTCCAGAAGTAAGTAGTTAAAAACTATAGAACTCACTAAATAACATCTAACCATGATAGCTTCTGATGAGAAGACATGAAAAATCAAGAAGGACTGTTAAATTCATGTGTACCTTCAAAACCAGATGCTGGAGAATGTCCCATTTCACAACTTACCCATGTCCCCCATTGTTAACTAGGTGGTTATTGAAAGCCTATGTCTGATACTTACGGAGAAAAAAAGAATCAAGGAAATAGAATGAATGAAATGATATGAAAGGATGAATTTTTTTCATTAAAATATGCGTTTTTTATTGCATGTTTCTATTGCATGTTTCTCAAAGCCACATAATTAGTGTAGAGTTACCCAGAGTGTCTAATTAAATTCAGCAAATAATAGTGGAGCATACTCTTCACTCTGTGAAGAGGTGAATGCAAATGGCTCTTGCTTCTGAGAGGTTTTCACTGTAACGAGGGATTAATTTTTCTGTATTTTTCTTTGGCTATAAAAGCAAAATCATACTATTACCTACCATTGATAAATCAAATACATGTACAAAATATTTATATACATGTTTAGAAGTATACTTTGTGTGGTTAACTGAAGATAATTCTTAGAAGAACAAAATGGAATTGTTGAATTAGTAAAGTAGATATTTGGAATTGGCATAAAAACAATATTGTGGGAATTTGGGAGGAATAAATAGGAAACGGAAGGCATGGTTCTTGACTCTCTGCTGTTTACCATCTTCTTGAAGAGAGAAAATATGTATAGGAAGTGTCATGAACACAATGAAAAATAATGTACCTCAAGAACACAAAGGGCATGCAAGCATTTTGTGTAGGCATTAAAACAGGTTGGGCAAGATTGTCATTTGAGTTTTGTGGTAAGAAAATCAGGATGGCATTTTTTTTTCTAAATAACAATGAAACGAGATTAAAAACAATACCTAGCTCAGTGATATGTTATGCAGATGTGAACAGCATATTCTCAAATAATATTCTTGAATTAATGCACAAAAGAAGTTTTTAAAAAGAAAAATTTATGTAGAAACTAATGGTTTTTCTTTGCAATTTCCCTTACTTTGATATTCTAAAAAATGAATGTATTTTATTAACTAAAAAGGTGTGCATGGTTGTGGATGAGTTACCTACGTATAAAATATCTCATACTAACTGGTAACTGGGAAAACAGGAGTCCTCATAAGATTTTGAACTTGAATCTACCTCAGCAATCCTATTAAAAATCCAATTATACTTGTCTCTCCTTTTCTATTTCTTTTGGATGTTTTTATCCTGAGCTTCAACTCAGGCAGTCAGATCTCCTCTCCATTTACCTTTCTCAAAAACCTTTTCTTTACCTGACCCTTATAAATCTTTGGAAATTTCAAAAACTAAAAGGTTTTCATAATTAACTGAGCACACTGGGGGTATATGTGCTTTTGCTTACTGGGAACATAATGGTCATGTTAATATATTTCCTGTATCTATAAAAAGGTGTAAAGATTTAAATGTTTTCTTTAAATATTTAATTGCTCTCAAATAATTCAGTTAGTTACTTACTTTAACTCGAAAACTGTATTCTTGAAAAACATAAGTGGTCACTTTTTTAGCCTCAGACAGTTAAATAATTCACAGTAAATAATTAGAGGGACCAATTAATTACTCATGTCTCCTCTTCTTTTTAATGTGGATGTATGTATACTCCCACTTTGTTCCAAAAATAACAGAGGCAAAGCAATGATGTTAGAAGACCCTTAACTCTGATAAAATGTAGTTGAGGTGTTAAAATAAGGAGAAATTTATAGAATTATAGAGACTGCAGTTTGGAAATGACCTCAGAGGGCATCTAATTTAACTAGCTGCCTTGTGGATTGATGTCTTTTGAAAGGCTCAGGAGTTGTGGCTGTGTAGTTTCTGCTTGAATACCTCTAGAGAAAGGAAACTCATTCCTAATGCAATTAGACTTTTTCAATTTCTGGAGAGAATAGTTATAAAGCTCTTTATAGTCTTCAGATCTATTTTATAACCCAAAACCAGAAGTCCTGCATTTTTTATAAATATAACTTTCCTCTTCATAGTTTTAAAACTGAAATCAAAATGGGTACCAGAGAGCCTCACTGCAAGGGAATAATATTCAGTCCCAAAGGTAGATGGTATTTGACATTTCTGCTTTAGTGATACTGACTTGTTTTCTTCTTCTTCTTCTTCTTCTTTTTTTTTTTTTAAGCAAGCAATACATGGAGCTAGGGCCTGACAATGTCTATGTTCAGGTATTCCAAGTGTTTCTTACACTGAAATTGCCTCGTTGGTTAAGATAACTAAGGGACATTGTAGGAAGTTAAGGAAAGTCATATTAGTTGAGGAATGTGTGGCTATTATTTGTGTGTGTGTGTGTTTATATAAATGTGTCTGTGTGGTTGTGTCTATGTTTATTGTGTGTCTGTAGAAGTGGCTGTGTATATGAGTAAGGAACGAGTACAAAACAGAGATTTATTGTTGATTCTGACTCCTTTGAGTGTCATTTAAACTTAACCCCTAGTAACTTTTAGCAATAGAGGAAGACTTTTAACTGTTGCACCTGCATCTTTGAATCATCTTGTGTTTTCACTTGAATATATAAGGCATAGGAAAAGTAGAAATTCATAAATAGCTTTAGGTGAATTGTGCATAATGTTGAATTTGTATATTAGATCAACTTTGTAGAGATTTTCTGATTTCAAGTATGTGTGTCTTTGTTGGGATAAGCATGGTATTTTTTTGTTTGATGGTTTTGGAGGAAGATAAATAATCATTTGAGCAGTTATGTAACTTGGCCATATGTAGTACTCCTGCACTGAATTAAAAATTCTGATTTTTGTATATGAGAAGTGAAAGGTTTAATTTGCAAAATGTGAAAAGAAAATTATTAGATTTTGCGAGCACATACTGTTACCTTCTGCAACCATATTTGGGGTATTTTTAAAAATAAAGAATACCGTTTATAAATTTGGAATTCTATCTTTCCTGGGTACCCAGAAAATAAAGCCAAAGGATTCATTTAAAAATACACGGGTAACTTTGCTAATTAAATGTTCTATACGTAAATCAGTGGTACCAAAGACATGGAGCTTTTAGAAAAGCTTATTGTTATAGGAGTACATATTCAGTTGCCTATTTGGCTCTATTTTATGTGCTAAAATTACCAGGCTTCTTGAATATAGTGTTCATTACATGAAAAATTAATTTTCTAACACAAAAAAATCATAGTGATTATTGAGTTTTACCTTTTCTGTCACATGAAGTATGCTTAGTATGCTTTTGTTTGCAAGACAATATTAGAAATATTAAAGAGACATTTAAAAAATCAAATCTTTAAATACATAGAGGCTCTGAAGTGACTTTTTTCTTCATGTTCTCTTCTAAGGTTTTTAAGTTTCTGGTACAAAGGATCCCCAACTGGCTTTTCTTGGCTCTGCTATCTCTTTTGATCTACTGTGCTTATAGCATACTCTCTAATACATTTTGACTTTTATTTTTTAAAAAAAGCATAAAACATAAAATGACTTTCTAAGCTTGTGCTCCACATTTTCCTATAGTCAACTTGAAACTTAGCCACAATCATTTATATTAATTAAAATCCAAATCTTAAAAATATAAGATTTGGATTTTAATCTTAAAAATATAATTATCTGAAATAATATATCTGAAGAAATCATATTTAGAATATATAAAGTACTCATACAAATTAATAATTAAAAGGCAAATAACTAATTGTTCTAAGTGTGCAAAAGAATTCAACAGACACTTCACAAAAGAAGATGTTAGTGCCCAATAAATACATGAAAAGCTGCTTAACATCTTCAGTCAAGAAGGAAACACATATTAAAACCACAATAATATATCGTTGTGCAAAGAAGCTGTACCATTTCACCCTCCAACCAGCAATATATGAGATTTCCACCTATTATACATCCTTGCCAATATTTTGTATTGTCAGTCTTTCCCCCAATTCTAATTGTCTGAATTAGTATGTCATTGCTAAATAATATTATTACACATGGTTTCTTTTTGCATGTGGCAGTTTCTTATGAAGATACACTTATACCTGTCCCATGATTAAGCAATTCTACCCCTGAGTATTTTTTCAAGAGAATGAAACAAACATATGTCCACAAAAAGAATTGTACAAAATGTCATGACAGCCTTATTCATAATAACTGAAAGTGAAAGCAATATAAACATTAATGAGTAGCAGAATCAATAAACAAATTGTACTACAACTATTAAGTGGAATACTACACAGCAGTAAAATGGGAAACAAAACTACAAATGCACACAATAATGTGGATGAATCTCAAAATTATTATGAGTAAAAGAAGCCACTTTCCAAATGTTGCAGGCTGTTAATTTAAAGAGGACATTTCTGTTGTTTCTTGCAGTGTTCTAAATATGTTCTGTACAATATGTCCAATAGCTGCATGTCAATGGCCACTACCACTGACCTGCAGCTGTTAAGAATTTGATATGTGGTTAGGTTAGTGTGATTAATAAAATGAATTCTAGATTTTATTTAACTTTAATTAATTAAAATTGAAGACTAAGTAGCCACATGTAGCTAGTAATTGGTTACTACATTGCACAACACCATTCTTTATTTTATTTTAGGTGGTGGTTAAATGGGTGTGTACAATTGTCAAAACTAATCAATATTAAATCCTAATACTTTATTAAATTTACATTACATCTCACAAAAATGCAGAGGTTGCAAAGTTTGTGAACATTTCTATTTAAACAACCAACAAAAACTAAAGTTTAAAACACATAATGACACATTTTTCAGAGGATACTTAAGAAGGCAAGAGGGGGGCTTCCCTGGTGGCACTGTGGTTAAGAATCTGCCTGCCAGTACAGGGGACACGGGTTCAAGGCCTGGTCCGGGAAGGTCCCACATGCCGCGGAGCAACTAAGCCCATGCGCCACAACTACTGAGCCTGCGCTCTAGAACCCATGAGTCACAACTACTGAAGCCTGCATGCCTAGAGCCCGTGCTCTGCAACAAGAGAAGCCACCACAACTAGAGAAAGCCCACGCACAGCCACAAAGACCCAATGCAGCCAAAAATAAATTAATTTAAAAAAAAAGGCAAGAGGAATAAAACTTCATCTATCTTCAAAATTCAAATAATCCCCAACAAATTAAAATACTGAAGGAGAGCTTTCAGGCCCAACTCAGTCTCTGTCTGTCCTAGCCTTTCTTAAAATTTTTTAAATTTATAAGTTGAACCCACAGTATGCCATCTATTTCTTCCAATGAGTTACATATGTGATTAATCGCATAGCTTTAATTAAACAGCAGATAGCTTGGGTTGATCACCACAACCTCCAATCAGATTAGTTCTGTGAACTCCAACTCTCTTATTGCAATTAACTCCACTCTTTCCACAGGCTTCTAAGAGAATTCTAATATGACTAGTGTCAAGAGGTAAAAGGGTTTGTGAGTTTGCGTTGCTTGCAAACTAACAATTTAGCCTGTCACGGTTTCCTGGGTGCTGGCAGAAGACGTGAAGCTCACGGGTAAGAGACAAAGGACTTTATTACTTGTAGCAAAGCACGAAACATGAACTTTATTGTTGACCTGAAACAAGTAGACTGCTAGATATTTCCCCAGAAAAGATTGGTTTATTTGGGATCAGCAGAGAATTGCAATTATGTGTCAGCAGCCATGGCAAGCAACATGCAAGTACCCACAAGGGAAGGGAAGGAGAATGCTTTTATAGAGAGGAAAAAGAAGTTTGGAAGCTATATTAAACAGAGTCCGTGGCTTTTCATTGGTTGACTCCTTGCCAGGAAATAAGAGGAGCATTTCTTCTTTCTGTTGGGCTCTGCTATCACTGAAGGGCATGAGAGCTCCCCGTTTTGGACTCCCATCTCTATTTAATTGTGGTTTCTGTTTATTTATGTTTTATATTTCCTCCTTTTGATCAAGATCTTTCTCTAAATTATCACTGAACAAGAGTCAGGTTTTCTGGTTTTAGAGTCTTTTTGTCCTTTGTCCTTTTTGTCTTTTTGTCCTCAGAATTCTTCCCGAGTGTAGCGTCTTATGTTGGAGGGAAAGTGCAAGGATTGGGCACCTATTAAATTCTGAGTAAACATCTGAGTAAACAAAGTGGGGGTGGAAGGAGAAGTCTCAGGCACTTTTAATCTAAAGTCCATATGTTATCAAGATGCTAGACATTGGAGATCACCTGAAGTGTTATGCCATTATCAAAACTTTGACAACAAACTTCCAACAGACCTGTTCTGGATATCTTGGGAAAGCTGTCTCATCAGATGTTATCTGCTTCAGTTCTGGGACATCTTTACTTTCAGATCACCAGATAATGTGCAGTTACAGTCAGTGTTTGGCACCTTTAGGTGTGTCACGTGAATCGAAATGTCTATTCCTTGGAGTTTGTTGGCACAATGTTTGGTTAGCAGTACCTGATAGGGACCCTTCCAGCCACATTGAAGAGAGTCCTAGAGGTTTCTTTTCCAATAACTAAAATATTCAGATTGCAAAGTATGACACTTAAGGTCTTCATCTCCCAAAGGCTCACTGTGAAAAGATTGTTCTACCAAAATATGGTTACTTTTAGGAGAAGCAACATTGCAATTAAGCCTTTGCAGTATCTCTCCTTTCATCAGTTGTGAGTCAAAGGAAACAGGAATCAAGTGCATTGGGCACCCTGTGACTATCTCAAAGACTGAGAGTTTATAAGTTCCAAAAGAGGTTGGTCTGAGATTTAGAAAGACCTGTGTTTTTGGCCAGAGTATTGGAGGGCTCCTACAAATTTGCCAGCTGAGTCTTAATGCCGTTAGTGTGTTCAGCTGAACCAGAGGATTGAGGGTGGTAAGCACAGTGACAGTGTTGTAAGACCAGCCAAACAGCACAGACCTGTCAAAGCGCCTGGGCAGTAAAATGGATTTCTTGATTATTATGCAATTTGAGTGAAGTTCCCCAGGTAGAGATAATCTTTTCCAAAAGGACTTTAGCCACAAGAGGCAATAAGCTTATCTGCAAGGAAAGGCTTCAGTCCAGTGTGAAAACATACCGAATGTGACTAAAATATATTTATATCCATTGGATGGAGGAAATTGTCCAAATTCCAATTGTGAGACCTCAAATTGTCAATTAGGCCGTTTAAAATGTCCAGGAGCAGTAGAAACAGGCTTCCTCGGTTGTACTTAGGACAAGGGGGACAAGGGAGATAGGCACTTTTTTCAGCTTTGTTACTGTTTCCCCACCAACATTGATTTATAAAGACTATCATTTTATTGGTAAACCTGTGGTTTAATGCAGGCACAGTGGTAAGCAGGGAGAATTTTAGGTTCTACAGCAGTACTGGGTTGTTATTAGGTTCAAATCAGAACTTTCTCTTTTTATCAAACCAACAATTGTTGAATTTCCGATCTTGTTCTTTTTTTTTTTTTTTCCTGAGTCCAATTGTTGGCCTTTTCCAGCCAGTTTTTCTAAGTTGTAATTTGGGGAAATATCCCTTCAGACCATGACAGAGGTTTGTCTGCTGTTGGTCCCTTTAAGGGCAGCATTCCTTGCAGAAATATCAGTAAGGTGATTTCCTTTACCTTCCAGACACTCAAGTTTAGAATATGTGGGAAATTTAATGATAGCTAAAACAACAGATAAAAGTATCACATTCAATAATTCCTGAACATAAGGACATTTTTAATCTTATTTCCAATGGAAGTAAGGAAGCCATATTGCTTCCACAACATTCCAAAATCATGAGCTATTCCAAAAGCATATCTACTATCAGTATAAATATTGACAGTTTTGTCCTTGGCTAAAGTACAAGCCCTTGTAAAAGTGTATAATTCAGCATGTGGAGCTAAAGTAGCCATAGGCAAAGATACTGCCTCAAGAACATCAATAGGAATTGTAATAGTACACCCAGCACATTATTTGCCATTGTCACCTTTTAAGTAAGAACCGTCAGTGAACCGTGAGAAGTCAACCTTACCCAATGGATTTTCCTGTTATAAGGAGTCAGGAGGTAATCCATTAGCATTAAGCAGTGGTCATGACGGACTTTCTCTGTGATGAAGGGGAAAACAGTATTTGGGTTAACGTTATTACAACATAAAAGAGTCATGTGAGGGGCAGTTAACAAAAAGACATTATGAAAGGTGAGGTGGCTAGCTGAGAAATGTTGAGGGAGATGAGAATTCAGGAGAGTTTTTACTGCATGAGGTACAAAAAAATGGTTTAAAAAATGGTTAAAGGGGATACCACAATGATTTTCTTGGTGACCTTACCCAAAAGGGCAGTGGCTATCATAGCTTTAAGGCGAGACTTCACTGGTGGTCCAGTGGTAAAAAATCCGCCTTCCAATGCAGCAGATACGGGTTTGATCCCGGGTCGGGGAACTAAGATTCCACGTGCCGCTGGGCAACTAAGCCCGTGCGCCACAACTACTGAGCTCATGCACCTCAACAAGAGAGCCCATGTGCCGCAAACTACAGAGCTCACGCGCCCTGAAGCCCGTGCACCACAACTAGAGAGAGAGAACCTGCACACCACAACTAGAAAGAAACCTGCACACAGCGAAAAGCCTGTGAGCTGCAACGAAAGATGCTGCATGCCTCAACTAAGGCCTGACGCAGCCAAAAAAAAAATAAAAGAAAGAAAGAAAATAAATATAATAAATAAATATATTTTGTTAATGGCTTTAAGGCAAGGGGGCTATCCCCATGCCTTAGGGGCCAATTGCTGGCTAAAATAACCTATGCATTGATGGTGGTCTCCATATTTTTGGGTGAGTACCCCAAGATATTTCCTTCCTTTTCATAAAAAAGGAAATCTGATAATTGGAATGCCCAAAGACAGATGGGTTTATCAAACTCTTCTTTAAGGCCTTGAAGGCTATGTGGTCCATTTCTTTTCATAAAACTGGGTTGGAGTTGCTTTTGTTGAGTTTTACTATAGAGGTTTGCCCATTAGAGAAAAATTTGAATCCACTTTCAGCAATAATTAACTAACAAGAGAAAACCTCACAGTTGGCCCTGACTTTTGGGTTTTGAGAAAGTTAGGACATCATAAAGTCTATCTGGACCTAAGAGCAACCCTTATTCTGATATCAGATGCCCTAAAAATAAAACCTGGGTTTGGGTAAACTGCAGTTTTTCTTTGGTGATCTTCTGTCCCTTTAAGGCTAAAAGCTTTAGCAAGTGGATGCTGTCTTCCTGTGAGAAGGCTTGAGAAGGAGAGAAAAGAAGCAAATCATCTACATATTGCTACAAAGTAGAACCCTAAGGAACTTTATGTCATCCAGATCAGCCCTCAGGATTTGTGAGAAATAATAAGGACTCTCAGTATAACTCTGAGTCATTACTGTCCGTATGACTTTTTTTTCTTCCCAAGTGAAGGCAGAAAAGGTATTGGCTAGCTTCATCACCTGGAGTACTAAAGAATGCATGATATAAATCAATTACAGTAAAGAATTTACTTCTGCTGGGAATGGATCTTACTAATGTAGGAGGGTTAGGAACAACAGGGTTTCAAGGGATAACAATGTTTGTTTATTGCTTGGAGGTCCTGGACAAACCTCCATCCTTGGCCCTTAGGCATTGTCACTGGAAAAATGTGTTACAGGGCCTGGTACAAAGGATAATGAGGTCTTGAGCCCATAATCTTCTATTATGGGCTTTATGCCTTGAAGGTCTTCTTTGCTTACAGAGTATTGATTAATTCTGGGAAGAGCTTTGAGGGATCTATTTGAATTTTGGTGAGAGGTGTGCTGTACATTCTGCCAACATCAGTTAGAGATTTTGCCCGTAAGAAAAGTGGCAGCTGATTCAATGACAAATGATCAGTGTTTCCAGAATCTGCTCTAGTACCATCAGAGATGGAATAAAAGAGGTCAAGAGGTTATTTAATTCACCTGGTTGGTTACTTTGCTGACTATTATCAAATTGTAGAATTACATTTTTCTCTCCTGAGAGAAGGAAATTCCAGTGTGATATTTCTCTAAGAAGTCTAGGCCTAATAAATGGATAGAAGCAGTAGAACTAAGGAGAAAAGGGTGGGTATCTCTCAAAGTGCCTAAATAAAAGGAGATAGGTTTAGAGACAGGAACCTCTTGAGGTTCATTAGACATCCCCACTATTTGAATTGTTTTAGTACTTTGAGGCAAGAGCTGTTTTATAATAGGGGGGTTGAGCACCAAGAGATTGACTCATATCAATTAGGACTAGAAGAGATCCATCCCTAATCTGGAAAAGAAATGTTTTTCCAACCCAATTAACAGGGAGGATTGGAATGAACCCCTGTAGTTCCTTGGAGTCCCATCATTGAGAACTGGGGCGACATTAAAGGGCTGGTTTGAGGGATGAAGGTACATAAAGCACTTAGATTTGTAAAACCTTTTTTCCAATGTCCTGGCTCTTTGCCATAATAGCAGAAACTAGGAGCGTTTTGGTTTCATTTAGGAGACTTCATTTGATGGAGTTGAAGATTAAGAATTTTGGAAGTCTTCCTGTGAGGTGACTCATCCAGAGTACTCTCAAGAGCTGGTTTACCAGATGGACTCAGTCTGGAGTGGACATAGTTTCCCATTCCATACCAGTCCTTTTTACTAGAAGGGAAAGGCCTTAGTTCAGTACATTAATAAACATGGAGTTAAAAGCTGCTTAAGTGAAATCAACATCTGAAGAATTTTGTTTAAAAACCATCTGAAGTTGATTGTAAAAATCATAAACAGGTCCATTAGATTTTGTGTACAAGCTAAATTTGCTCCAGTCAACAGTCTTTGGAAAAACACTAGGAATTGCTCCATGAGTTGCCTAGCAATTGCCTAAGGCTTATCATATAATAAATTAGCAGAGTTGGCCTCCCAGTTGTAATTCTAGAGACCTTTCAGGATTTTCCCAATTTTCGTGGTTTCCATCCAGTTCTTGGCCTGACAAGCATATGGACTAGCTTACGTAAGTCGGAGAAGCCAGGGTGATAAATGTGAATGACTATACAGTTGACCCTTGAACAACGTAGGAGTTAAGAGCGCCAACCCTCTACACAGTCGAACATCTGTGTATAATTTATAGTCAGCCCTTTTGTATACACAGTTCCTCCATATCCACAGTTCCACATCTGCAGACTCAACTGTGAATCCTGTAATACTGTACCATTTACTATTGAAAAAACTCTGCTTATAAGTGGACCCATGCAGTTCAAGCCCATGTTGTTCAAGGGTCAACTGTATTAAATCCCTCAGCAATTCTGTGAGGATCTAAGCTTACTTTGGGGAAATCTTTGACTATGGCTCACAGTTCAGCTTTAGTCCAGAGAGTATAAGAAATTAAGGGTTTAGCTTTAGGTAACTCAGAAAACTTAATTTTAAAGGGACTTGTTTTGACAAGTTCAGAGGAAAAGGAAGTGAGGAGAGTTTTATGGAAAAGGGAAAGTTTGGCAAGAGAATTAATATGGGGGAACTGAGGGTATAGTAGAGGCATGGCTGGTGTAGAAGGGAAAAGAATGATTCCACTTGAGGCAGGGTCTGGCCATGAGGAGCTGAGGGAGAAAGATAAGGTGGTGCCAGAGGTGGAGCCTGAGACAATGAAGCCAAGGAAGAAGAAACTGAGACTTTGGGAAGCATTTTGCTTGCTTTAATTTTTTGTTTGCCTCAGTTAATTTTAAAATCTTATTTTGCAGAGAGGCAATTTTAGCCTCCTGATAATGCTTGGAAGCCTCAAAATACCAATCAAAATAAGCATTCCACTGGGTTTTGAAATTTTTTGAGCTATTTTTAAGGAAATAAGTTTGGAGAGTTCAAAGTTGAGGTTTTAAGGAAATTAAGTTTGGAGAGTTCAAAGTTCACCATAATGGCCATTGATATTTTGAACTGCCTTTGATCAGGTTGGTTCCTTTAGTTAGAAATTCACACGAAGAGGGACCAAGGTTTTTAAACATAAGCCAGAGTCCCTGTATGAGGGGAAGGGACACCCTCAAAACACTTAGATAACTTGGATCCCATATGTAGAGGTTTTCCTCTATAGAAAAGAATAATTTTCAAACAGCTCATAGCACAAACTACTCAACTCAAATAGCTTGCAAGCCAATTCCAACCAGTCCTAAGGAGACTGTTTGGTCCCAGAGGAACCTAGCTGAAGACAGCCTTTTCCAAAGGAATAGGCTGAAGGCCAGCTGGGCACAGTTTCATTTAAAGCAGCTTTGGTTGAAACCGTCTGACCTCAAGATCAGACTGAAATGCCAAAGGAGTACTCTGATATTGAACAAGGCCTTAACCAGAAAGGTGAATTCTTTAAGTAGATCCCAAATTAAATCCGAAGATCTTCAAATGCAAAGAGGGAATGAGCTCAGATTTTATAATGGCCTGCAAGCAAACCTGCCCAACGTTTGCCCTGGAAGGAGACTTTATCTTCATCTTCCAAGGCTGTTGACAGTACAACTATGTTTCAAAAGATGTTCCAAAACAAAAGCTGGGTCTGTTTATGACCGTGATAAGGGGACAACATTGCAGATCTGGGACTGCTGCCCTTAGAAGGTCTGCTTGCAAGATTGACCCTTGGTTGACATCTGAACACATAAATGGTAAATAGTTCTGTACACTGACATAAATTTTTCCCTAAATTATAAGAGTAACTCACTGGAACTAGACAGTTTGTACAAACTGAATGCTTACCTTCCTTCTGAGAATCTGGAATCTTGATACATGTGTGGTAGAAGTTACCTCCTGACTAGCTCTTGATAAAAACCCTAGGCAATGAGTCTCTAATGAGCTTCCCTTCTAGACAGTCACACTAGACACTTTTTGTCAACAGCTAGTTTCTGGGGTAATTGAGTCCCGTGTGACTCCACTGAGAGGGATTCTTGGAAGTGTGTGTGCCTGATTTCCTCTGGACTTTGCCCTTTGTGCCTTTTCCCTTTGCTGATTTTGCTTTAAATCTTTTCACTATTATAAATTATAGCTGTGATTACAACTATTTCCTGAGTCCTCATAGTGAATCATTGATTATGGCCGGGGGGGGGGTCTTAGTGATTCCCAACACAACAAGAAATAGGGAAACATAAGAAACCCATGGAGAATTATGTCCCAAAAACCTGGAGCTAAATTTTCTTAAGAATCATGGTACTCATGCCCCTCCTGGCACGCCTTTGCGCCATATCACTGTGGCATGAAGAAGATAAGCGCAGATCCTACCAACTTCCACTCCTCTAACCTCTAATTCAGGAACCACAAGCATAATCAAACCATCATCAACCTATGCTTTTGGTAACGTTAATCTCAAGTGAGTCTTTCTGACACTTCCCTGCTCATCTCAGGTTCCCTGACACCTGACACTGTGCCATTGAGAGTCTACTTCATGCATTGTCACTTCCCAAGTTTCCGAAGATTAAGTTTTTCCTACCTGCCTCTTTTTATTAAAATGTATTTGCCTCATATCAGGTAAATAAAACTCCAACCTCCAAGAGTGAGTTTGTTATTTGATAAATAAATCTGGATTAATACGTTTATACATGCTGAGACACATCAGTTTAACTAGGGTGAGTTCATCTGAACAAACATGGATTGCATGTCATTTAGGAGCCAGTCATTGTTATAGATGATATGAACAATGCTTATAGTCTCCAAGTTAAAAAGATGGCATCATACATTAAGGAAGGAACAAGATGTAATAAATGGATGCTTGCCCAAAATTAGACCAACTAGATTCTAGATCGTAACTGTTTGAGTGAGATTGGGCAAATTACTTTGTCTCCAAGTTTTAATAGTCCCTTCTATAAAATGAGGAAATTGGGCTAGAATGTTCCAAAAGTCCATTTCAGGTACAAAATTCTACTCAATAACATATTTTTTTCCTCACTTATTATATAGTTTAATAATTATTATAGTAATAATAGGTATTGATTATTTAGCATGAATTACATGTCAGAGACTGTCATGAACACAATATTAATAGTACTCAAGAAAGCAAATATTTAGTCAATGCTTACTATGAGTTGGGAACTATGCTTTTCACTTTATTGACACTTTCATTGATTTCTCATGTCAGGCCTGAAAAGTAACTTATTAATCTAATACAAGTATTAGAAAATTGAGACCCAGAGTTAGAGTGATTTGCCAAAGTCACACAGCTACTGAGTGTGTGTGATATGAACATAGTCTTCTTCATCTCAAATTCTCCCTGATGAATGGTGTAGGAATGTACTACAAGCAAGGAATTGACCTCCCCTCCATCCTTAGGCAGAAAGCACTTTGACTCTAAAACATGCCATCACCACCGCAGATTAATACAGAAAATGATGGTCCCAGTGGCTCCTCGGCTTGCAGCATTATCCCCCACTGATAGTCATTCACCTGTTCATCCATTTATACATTTTGATTAGATACCAGTTTTTAAGGTGTTATGTTAGGTGAGTATATGGAGTGATTTTTATCTTCAATTCAATTTGTTTGGAGTACAAATAAGGTCAGATGGAATCTCACAAGCATAATGGTTGGTGACTTCTTGGTGACAGGGCTCAATCTACAGTCACAGATTTAAGTGGAGACAAATTTTTTTTTTTAATTCTTTTTTTACTTAATTGTGCCACATATAAATTATAGATTTAATGATTTCTAGTTGATTTTTTTTTTTTTTTGCTTTTGTGGGCCACAGTGTTTCAAAGTCACATATCACTTTGCAGAAATATGATTTACTGACAGTCTTATCAACCAATTTACAAGTTAGTACTCAAGACTGGTTATGTCTAGATCAAGAGCAATACAGAATTTATGTGTTTTATTGTTCTTGTTCTTGTTGGCCAGAGTGATCCATATAAAAGCATACTACTTAAGGAAAATTATTTTCAACCAATCTATTCTGAGATCTACCAATGATTCTGAAATGTTCCTATACTCAGTCTGAAATGAGTTTTTTCCTAGACTCATAATAGTATTCTACTATAATTAAATATCCTTTATACAGTACTACAGTTTGGAATCATAATATATGTCTATATTTTTCCTACCTTTAAATTTTTCAATTTCTTGAAATCTCATATCTGATATTAAATCAGATCTTAGCTACTCATTGAAAATACACACACCCAGCTTGAATTAATGAATAGATGGTTGAACACTAAATTATCACACATCTATTTTTATCATTACAATTTCTACTGATAAATTCCCTTACAGATTTAGACACAGCACAGTAGAGTGGAGCCAGCCAGGTGACTTGAATTTGAATCTTCGCTATCTTATTTATCCACTACTCTGTATATTTGAGCATATTTGCATAGACTTTCTGTGCCTCAGTGTTTATATCAGCAGGAGACATCTCCACATTAGTGTGTGATTTGAGAGCTGCATCTCTGAAGACCTAGATTAATCATTGTTCATCCTGCCCTAAGCCAAGCTTTTCATAATTTATTAATAGTTTAACGTTAGATTCTAGTGAATTCCTCTTCCTTCCCTTAAATAAATCTTTCTCAGTTGCTTTAAAGAACATTTTCATTGTGTTAGGATATTTGTGTAAGAATACTTGTAACTTAAGAGATGGAAAAGAGAAGGGAACTATAATTAGATTGCTATCTATGATTTGGAAAGTTTTCATTGTTTTAGTAAACAGCACATTTTCACTATTAAGATAGTATTTCTGAATCACATTTGCAAATAGTGGAATATGTACCAATAGCAATCATGTTATACTGAACAGAGAATGTGGTTTTCTCATTCATATTGGTAAAGTAACTGCATTAAATCAAAAAGCTATTGTGTCATAAAAAGAGTTCTGCATTTTGTAGAATTTCTTTTTTTCTTTACTATTTTAGAAGCTATCTTATTCAACTATTTCTGTCTCTTTTTTTTAATAGAGCTTTATTGGAGTATAATTGCTTCAAAATACCGTGTTAGTTTCTGTTGCACAACAAAGTGAATCAGCCATATGCATACACATGTCCCCATATCCCCTCCCTCTTGAGCCTCCCTCCCATCCTCCCTATCCCACCCCTCTAGGTCAACGCAAAGCACCAAGCCGATCTCCCTATACTATGCTGCTGCTTCCCACTAGCTATCTATTTTACATTTGGTAGTGTATATATGTCACCGCTACTCTCACTCCATCTGAGGGTTGTCTTTTTGTCTTGTTTATGGTTTCCTTTCCTGTACAAAAGCTTCTAAGTTTAATTAAGTCCCACTTGTTTATTTTTGTTTTTATTTCTGTTACTCTAGGAGGTGGGTCAAAAAAGATCTTGCTGTGGTTTATGTCAAAAAGTTTTTCCTTTGTTTTCCTCTAAAAGTTTTATAGTGTCTGATCTTACATTTAAGTCTTTAATCAGTTTGGAGTTTATTTTTGTGTGTGGTGTTAGGTAGTGTTCTAATTTCATTCTTTTACATGTAACTGTCCAGTTTTCCCAGTACTCCTTATGGAAGAGGCTGTCTTTTCTCCATTGTATGTTCTTACCTCCTTGTCATAATTAGGTGCCCATATGTGCGTGGGTTTATTTCTGGGCATTCTATCCTGTACCATTGGTCTATATTTCTGTTTTTGTGCCAGTACCATGCTGCCTTGATTACTGTAGCTTTGTGGTATAGTGTGAAGTCGAGGAGCCTGATTCCTCCAACTCCGTTTTTCTTTCTCAAGATTGCTTTGGCTATTCGGGTTCTTTTGTGTTTCCATATGAATTGTAAGATTTCTTGTTCTAATTCTGTTAATAATGCCATTGGTATTTTGATAGGGATTGCATTGAATCTGTAGATTGCTTTGGGTAGTATAGTCATTTGCACAATATTGATTCTTTCAATCCAAGAACGTGGTATATTTCTCCATCTGTTTATGTCATCTATGATTTCTTTCATCAGTGTTTTATAGTTTTCTGAGTACAAGTCTTTCTCCTCCTTAGGCAGGTTTATTCCTAGGTATTTTATTCTTTTTGTTGCAATGGTAAATGGGAGTGTTTCCTTAATTTCTCTTTCTGATTTTGTTGGTGGTGTATAGGAATGCCCGAGATTTCTGAGCATTAATTTTGTATCCTGCAATCTTACCAAGTTCATTGATTAGATCTAGAAGTTTTCTAGTGTCATCTTTAATATTTTCTATGTGTAGTATCATGTCATTGGCAAACAGTGACAGTTTTACTTCTTCTTTTCCAATTTGTATTCCTTTTATTTCTTTTTCTTCTCTGATTGCCATGGCTAGGACTTCCAAAACTATGTTGAATAAGTGTGGTGAGAGTGGACATCCTTGTCTTGTTCCTGATCTTAGTGGAAATGCTTTCAGGTTTTCACCATTGAGTATGATGCTTGCTGTGGGTTTGTCATATATGGCCTGTATTATGTTGATGTAGGTTCCCTCTATGCCCATTTTCTGGAGAGTTTTTATCATAAGTGGGTGTTGAATTTTGTCAAAAGCTTTTTCTGCATCTATTGAGATGATCATATGGTTTTTATTCCTTAATATGTTAATGTGGTGTATCACATTGATTGATTTGCATATATTGAAGAATCCTTGCATCCCTGGGATAAACCCCACTTGATCATGGTGTATGATCCTTTTAATGTGCTGTTGGATTCTGTTTGCTAGTATTTTGTTGAAGATTTTTGCATCTATGTTCATCAGTGATATTGGCCTGTAGTTTCTTTCTTTGTGATATCTTTGTCTGGTTTTGGTATCAGGGTGATGATGGCTTCATAGAATGAATTTGGGAGTGTTCCTTTCTCTGCAGTGTTTTGGAAGAGTTTGAGAAGGATGGGTGTTAGCTCTTCTCTAAATGTTTGATAGAATTCACCTGTGAAGCCATGTGGTCCTGGACTTTTGTTTGTTGGAAGATTTTTAATTACGGTTTCAATTTTATTACTTGTGATAGGCCTGTTTATATTTTCTATATCTTCCTGGTTCAGTCTTGGAAAACTGTACCTTTCTAAGGATTTGTCCATTTCTCCGTGATTGTCCATTTTATTGTTTGTAGTTGTTTGTAGTAGTTTGTAGTTGTTTGTAGTAGTCTCTTACAATCCTTTGTATTTCTGCAGTTTTAGTTGTGATTTCTCCGTTTTCATTTCTAATTTTATTGATTTGCATCCTCTCCCTTTTTGTCTTGATGAGTCTGGCTAAGAGTTTATCAATTTTGTTTATCTTCTCAAAGAACCAGCTTTTAGTTTTATTGATCTTCGCTGTTTCTATTTCATTTTTTTCTGCTCTGATCTTTATGATTTCTTTCCTTCTACTGGCTTTGGGTTTTCTTTGTTCTTCTTTCTCTAGTTGTTTTAAGTGTAGGGTTAGATTGTTTATTTGAGATTTTTCTTGTTTCCTGAGGTGAGATTGAATTGCTATAATATTCAATAGAACTGCTTTTGCTGCATCCTGTAGGTTTTGGGTCATCGTATTTTCATTGTCATTTGTTTCTATGTATTTATTTTATTTCTTCTTTGATTTCTTCAGTGATCTCTTGGTTATTTAGCAGTGCACTGTTTAGCTTCCATGTATTTGTGTTTTTTACAGTTTTTTTTTCCTGTAATTGATTTCCAATGTCATAGTGTTGTGGCCAGAAAAGATGCTTGATACAATTTTAATTTTCTTAAATATTCTGAGGCTTGATTTGTTACCCAACTATTTCTTTCTCAATGATTTATTGTGCTCTTTCCTTGAGTTAGATCACTTACAGTTTAAGGATGACTTTTTTTTTTTTTTTTTTTTTTTTTGCAAATAAATAGTTTAGCTCCTAAAAGGCACAGGTGAGAAGCAGGGTAGTCCACCTTAAGATTGTATAATCTTATTATGTTTTAGCAGTTAGTTAGAATTTTGTCAATACATTAAAACTACAAATATTCTGAATATTTTATACAAAGATAAAAAAACATTTTAAAACTATTACTTTATCACTCAATATTATTGAGTCTAAATAGTTTTCCTGTCATTAATTTAAAATTAAATTATTTTGTAGTCTCTAAGGCCTTCAAAATTTGAATTTACTAAATTGCCAATCAAATATCATTACTTTTATCATTCAGGTATTTTGATTCACTAGTGCTACTAACCTAAGGATGAGCAATGAAATTTAGGATTTAGTTTATTAGGCCTAAGAAAATGAAAACTTTCAGAATGTAAAGGATCTTGATCTGAAACTAACTTACTCTGATTTAATCTCTAGGAATCCCAGGAAGAAGTTTGTAATAGCTTTGGAAGAGCTGCTTGTTCATGCTCAGGCCATTCAGACATAGTAATGTTGGGGTCAGGTTTTAACACTGCCGTAATACAAAATCCATAACATAGTTAATAATGATTTAGACAGTAGTCTAAAATGATGGACTCCTTGTATTAATACTAGATATACTGTGACTTAGAGAAGAAAAAAATGTGTAGTTAAGTAATATGTTTTTTTTGCTACTAGCAAAAAAGTGATAACAACCAACACAATCCTGGACTGAATTTGTGAGAGTCTTTGACACTAGGAGGGCTATACCAAATAGCTGTTGTAGCCTTAGAAAAAGATTGTATCAGAAAATGGAAACACATTAGAGGATAGTAATGATAGTGAGTAGTTTACCAAAAACAGTTGTTTCTGCATCAAGAATGGATCCCAGCCATATGATATCTGATTTCTGGTAAAGGGCTCTGCTAAGCACAGTGATTAACTATGAACATGTAAAGTTTTCATTTTAGCTTAGCTATCACTTCTATATCAATGGGTTACATATTACTGCATCAATAAACAGTTTGCTAAACAGTATATAAAAATCATTTGAGCAGATTCATTAAGAATTTATCTACTTTCTTAGGAAAATAGTAAACCTAAATAAAATACTAGACAATTATACAAGGTTACATGAGCAAATAGAGTAAAACTCTTTATAAGACTTATGAAAAGATGTCGCAACACAAAGAAAAATATATAAGTCAGCAGGCAAAAAGGAATATCTTTGAAACTGTGATATGACAAGGAATTAAAAATGAACTTCTCACTAACTCATTTCACTTAGTGTAATACAATTTTGGTCTATCCATGTTGTCTCAAATGGCAATATTTCATTCATTTTATGGCTGAGTAATATTCTTTCCTGTGTATACAACATCTACTTTATTCATTCATCTATCAGTGGACACTTAAGTTGCTTCTATATTTTGATTATTGTAAATAATGCTGCAGTGAACACTGAGGTGCATGTACATTTTCAAATTAGTATTGTTATTGTCCTTGGAAAAATACACAGAAGTGGAATTTCTGGATCATATGGTACTTATATTTGGAAATTTTGGAGGAACCTAAGTATTTGTTTTCATAGTGGCTGCCCCAATTTACAATCTTACCAAGAGTGCACAATGATTCTTTTTTCCACATCCCCATCACTCCCTGTAATTTGTTGGCTTATTGATAATAGCCGTTTGACAGGTGTGAGGTGATATCTCATAATGGTTTTGATTTACATTTCCTTGATATTTAATGATATTGAGCATTTTTTCAGATGTCTGTTGGCTATTTGTGTGTGTTCTTTAGAAAAATGTCTATTCAGGTTCTCTCCATTTTTTAATTGGATAGTTTTTTTTTGAGTTTGGTGAATTCTTTATATATTTTGGATATTAACCTCTTATTGGAAATATATTGTCCCATTCAGTAAGTTGAATTTTTTGTTGTTTATAACTTCCTTCACTGTGCAAAAGCTTTTTAGTTTGTTGCAGTCCCATTTGTTTATTTTTGCTTTTGTTGTCCTTGTCAAAGGAGAAAGATCTAAAAAATATTAAGAACGATGTCAAACAGCATACTACTTATGTTTTCTTCTAGGAGTTTTATGGTTTCAGATCTCAATATGTCTTTGATCCATTTTGAGTTTGTTTTTGTTTATGGTGTAAGCAAGTGGTGTGGTTTCATTCTTGTGCATGTCGCTGTCCAGTTTTTCCAAAACTACTTATTGAAGAGGCTGTCTTTTCACTCTTTTATATTTTTGTTTCCTTTGTCATAGCTTAATTGATCATATAAGTGTGGGTTTATTTTGGGGCTCTCTATTCTGTTCCATTGAGCTGTGTGTCTTTTTGTGTCAGTACTATACTGTTTTGATTACTATAGCTTTGTAGTAAAGCTTGAGATCAGGGAGCATGATACCTCCAGCTTTATTCTTCTTTCTCAAGATTGCTTTAGCTATTCAAAATCTTTTGTGGTTTCATACAATTTTTTTTCTTTCAAAATATTCATTTATTTATTTGCTTGCATTAGGTCTTAATTGCAGCAGGTGGGCTCCTTAGTTGTGGTGTGCGAACTCTTAGTTGTGGCATGCATGTGAGATCTAGTTCCCTGACCAGGGATCAAACCTGGGCCCCCTGCATTGGGAGTGCAGAATCATATCTACTGCACCACCAGGGAAGTCCCTCAGACAAATATTCAGATTATTTGTTCTAGTTCTGTGGAAAAATGCCATTGGTATTTTAATAGGCATTGCAATGAACCTGTAGATTGCTTTGAGTAGAATAAACATTTTAACAATATTAATTATTCCAATAGGTAAGCACAGTATATCTTTCCATTTTTTTGTATCACTTTCCATTTTTTCATCAGTGTCTTATAGTTTTCAGAGTGCATGTCTTTTACTTTCTTGGTTAAATTTATTTGTAGATATTTTATTCTTTTTGACACAATTGTAAGTAGGATTTTTTTCCTAATTTCTCTTTCTGATAGTTCATTGTAAGTGTATAGAAGTGAAACAGGTTTCTGTACATTAATTTTGTACCCTGTAACTTTACTGAATCAATTAGTTTTAATAGTTTTTGGTGGAGTCTTTGTGGTTATCCATATATAAGATCATGTCATGTGCAAATCGTGACAATTTTACTTCATTCTTTCTGATTTGGATGTCTTTTATTACTTTTTTTTCTTGCCTAATGACTGTGGCTAGAACTTCCAATACTATGTTGAGTAAAAGTGGCAAAAGTGAGCATCCTTATCTTGTTCCTGATCTTAGAGGAAAATCTATCAGCTTTTCACCATTGAGTATGATGTTAGCTGTGGGTTTATCATATATGACCTTTATTATGTTGAGATATATTCCCTCTATACCCATTTTGTTCAGAGTTTTTATCATAAATAGATGTTGAATTTTACCAAATGATTTTTCTGCGTCATATGAATATTATCCTCTGTTTTGTTAATGTGATGTGTTATGTTGATTGATTAACAAATGTTAAGCAATCCTTGCATGCGTGGTATGGATCCCACTGATTATGGTATATAATCCTTTTGATACATTGTTAATTTGGTTTGCTGTATTTTGTTAAGAGATTTTTTTTCATCCTTTTTCATCAGGATTTTTGGCTGGTAATTTTCTCTTTTTGTGATCTGTCTGATTCTGGTATCGGGATAATGCTGGGCACATAAAATGAATTTGGAAGTTTTTTTCCTCTTCAGATTTTTTGAAACAGTTTAAGAATGATAGCTATTAATTCTTCTTTAAATGTTTGGTAGAATTCATCTGTGAAGCCATCTGGACCTGGACTTTTGTTTTTTGGGATTTTCCTCATAAAACTAAAAATAGAACTACCATAAGATCCAGCAATTCCACTTCCGGATATTTATTCAAAGAAAACAAAAACTCTTCAAAAAGGTATACATACTTCTGTATTCATTGCAGCACTATTTATACTTCCAAGATATGAAAGCATCCTGTGTGTCCATTGATAAATAAATGGATAAAGAAGAGGTGTTATATAAGTACACACACACACACACACACACACACAGTGGGATACTATCCAGTCAGAAAAAGGAATACAATCTTGCCATTTGAGACAACGTGGATGGACCTTGAGGGTACTATGCTAAATAGAATAAGTCAAACAGAGAAAGACAAATACTGTATGGTTTTACTCCAGTGTGGAAGCTAAAAAACAAAACAAATGAACAAACAAAACAAAATAGAAAAGAGTTATAGATGGAGAGAACAAACTGGTGGTTGCCAGAGGGAAGGGTGGATGGATGGAGGAAATAGGTGAAGAGGATTAAGAGGTATAAACTTCCTCTTAACACATAAAATACGTAAGTCATGAGAATGTAATGTACACATAGGGAGTGTAGTCAATGATATTGTACAACTTTGTATGGTGATGGATGGTAACCGTATTTATTGTGGTGATTATTTCATAATGTATAAAAGTGTCGAATCACTGTTGTACACCTAAAACTAATATTATATTGTATATCAAGTATAATGATTTAAAAAATAATAAACTTACTGAGTGATTATTTTAACTGCCACCAGGGGCTTTTAACTTCCCACTGTTCTTAGAGAAAAATATATTTAATTACCTTTGCATAATAACTCAATTACATATAATTAAATATTCTTCCTATGGCCATCTCAAAGTTAATGTAATGTAAATCAAAATATGTGTAGAACACAACAGCTGAAATAGGTTTTTTAAAGCATTTCCTTAAATGTTAGATCTTATGTTGGTTCTATTTCCTTCATCACTTCTCTGGAACTTTCAGTTCTCAATCAGATGCTGAAATTGAATGAAACTAGCTTAGTAATTTTAACACTTGAATATCAATTAAATATTCAGAGTCCCTGAAATATGCATTTCATATATTGTACTATGCATGAACGTGATTATCCAAATAGAGAAGTTTCTATATTAATAAATATCTTTGACTATTTATAGAGTATATTCTAGGTTGTCTTTTTTTTTTTTAAATCTTGCAAATTTTTGCTTCGAGTTAAACAAAGAATGTTAAGCATACTCCCAACATTCTGATAATTCATTCACCATATTTCAAAGTTAAATACATGTCATACACTGATAAAATAATGACCTTGTGTTTTAGCTTTCCCCAACATTTTCCCTCTGGTTTTAAACTTCTTTCTCATATGCTGTCTACTGTGATCTAGTTAAGAAAATAAACTTTTCCATTGTACTGCTAAGGTTATAAACAGTTTTATTCCTTGAATGAAACTGTTCTTGAAATTTTACTGTTTATCAGATATAGTGAGGGTGCCAAAATACGTCAAACATTTATTTTCCCTTAAGGTAATCACATACATGTTACCATATATATCCAACATTTCTGTTTTAAATTGCAAATCATTGTCACGAGGTCTATAACACAACCTCATGCATCCAATTATGGTGGCACAAAAAGGAGGAATAAACTTCACTTTGAGCAAAATCGCAAGTGGTTCAGGTAAAGCTGCACCAAGAAGATGCTTAACAGCATTCTTGGAGAATAGCAAATACAAAGATTAAAGTGCATAGAAAACAGAGAGAGAAAAGAGAACATTTTTAATGCCTGTGATGTATGAAACACTGTGCTAAGTGCTTTACATGGATTATATTCTGAAAATAGAAAAGCGGTTTGAATTTTATTTTATAATGATCATTCTTGTTGCTGTAATTTGGAGAACTAGTATGGAACCAGGAAAAGCAGTTAGAGGCTATCATATATATCAGGGGAGAGAGGATGACAGCTTGAATAAAGACAGCAATAATGGAGACAGGGGACCGATGTGTTATATATTTTGATGTAAAATTGAAGGGATTTGGTAATTTATTGTAGTAAGAGTTAGAAAAAGAGATAAATCAAGGCTGGCTCTTAGTATTTGTTTAAGCAATTGTGGGTATGATATACTAATTACTGAGATGAGGAACACAAAGGAAGTAATCAATTAGGTCAGGAGAGAAGGAAAAGATGGAAAAAGAAAATTATAGTTTTACTTTAAATGTGTTAAGTTTTAGGTGACTCTATGGGCATTTATGTAAAGAAAAGGAAACTGTAGCAGTAAAGGGCCTGGAGTAGTTTAGGAGAGGACTTAGGACTAGTTAGAGAGAACACTGAAAAGGCAAAAATCAAGAGAATGAAGTATCACAAAGAGGAGGGTGTTTTCAGGAGAAGAAAGGTGATCAAGAGTGTCATTTGCTGTTGAGGGAATGGCAACAACACTCATATTTAGAGCCCTGGCTATTCCTATGCAAATCTATCATTTCTTTGGAGAGTAGTTTTCTAGTTTTGTTCCAGGGAAAGTGATGTAGAATCAAGGTAACAGTTCCAAAAGCAGTACATCACTCACCAGCCTCAAGTTCTGCGCCTTTTCCCACACCCGATCTCCGTATCTTTTCACTATTTTATTGTGGGCTTTACAAAAGTTGGATCTTTGGTGATAAGGTAAAATTTGAATGCACCTGTATTAGTCTTAACTTACTGTCAGAAAGTAATTTGCTCAGGAGGGCACTCTGCCTTGTCATTGTAGAAAAGAATAGGTGAATGAATAAATGAATGAAGGAATGGATAAATGAATAAATTTTGAGTAACTAATGTGTGTCAGTTACTAAGGTTAGATCTTTCATATGTATAATCATTTTAATGTGTTAATATATTGCTATGAGTTAAATGTTCATATTCTCATTGTGTATAAAGAATGAAAAACTCAAGGTTAGAGGCTCACTGCCATGTGGGTAGTAGGTTGAAGAAGCAGAATTTAAGCTCAGATTCCCTAACTTGAAGGGTTTTTCCCATTGCACCATAACTATCTCAATAGTAGCAAACAAAGACACCAACTCATGAAAATTCTATTTCTTTGATAACTAAATTTAAAAATAAATATTTTGACAATATGAAAATAAATTAAATTGAAACAATTGTTAAATAAGACATGCATGCAAGACACAGCTTTACCTTTTTACCTTTAAAGGAAAAAACGCCCCACAATCTTTGTAAACTGAGATAAGGAAAAACATATGCATAAAATGTTTTCAAAATTTCCACAAAAGGCTTGTTGGCACTATAGAGGTAACCATGAAATTTTGTTCAAAATTGTTTGCAATCATTGTATTACACTTTTATCAATAGCATTTCTATTAAATAATTAATTTAATAATTAATATTTAATAAAAATAATTTTGTGGAAAAATGCACTGGAGGAAATGCCCCAGAGAGTAGGTACTTGTGAGCTGGTTCTTTAAGAATCCAAGAAGAAAATGGAGAGAAAAGATTGGGAGCTTCAGTGAGCATGTCAGCAACGTATTGGGATGTGTCATAGTACAGTTCAGCTTCATCAGAGTTTACGGAAAAAATTAAATCAAAAAGTAAAGCTGTGAAAAATAAAGTTTTTGGTGTCACTACCTTCAGGATACTCCCTAGAAGCTGTGGACTTGTTTAGAATCATACGACCATAGAGAGAGTAGATATTAGCAGTTAATGGTAGGATATCACAAACCCAGACAAAAGAATAAACTGTGTCCAAAATTAAATTTTACTCTATTTCCATGTTATAATATGTTCTCTAAACTCTTACAAATTTAATTCCCTCCCATCACCCTAATGACCCATACACCATAATGAATAATTAGAATCATTATTCAGAGAGGCAAGAAAGAAAAAGAGATGCTTGTCTCCACAGTCCATCATGGGCATATATCTTCCTCTTGAAATTGTTTATGTATTGGGAAATGTGGCCAACATTTGTATAAAAGAACTCTGAGAAATTCAACTGCTCTGCTCATTTTGGAGTCAAGGATACAACCTAAGCCTATGCATGCTCCCCTAGTGTCAAGAAACTACATTACATATTTAGACAGAAGAGCTTAACATTACTTTAGCTTTTCTATCTCTTGCACCCTGACTCCCCAGATTACTGTGTATGACCCAGAATGACAACTTAATACTAAACTGAATCCTTGACAATTTTAAACACACACACACACACACACACACACAAACACATACACACTCCAATGGTGTGTTTTATTTTTTAATTTTGAACTGAATATTAGTTGTCATATCCCAGCAGTCTACTTTTTACTTTGTATCAAGCACTCTCATTTTCTTTCTCCTCCCCAACTCAGAAATAAAACAAATATCTTGCCTAATTTCATACATATTGTTTAGTGATTACGTTTTTTGAATTTAAAAATATCCCAAGATTTTAAATTTCCATCCTATTCTTTTTCAAATAAATTAGTGCTTTCCCTAAGAAAATGTGAAGAATAAAATTTGTTTCCATCTAAGTACATACTTCTCGTATATCTAGTTTCAATAGTTTTAAAGCTCTGCTTCTCTTAACAAAAATAAGAAATGAAAAAGAGAATAGTTGTGAGATGGAGATTAATTATGCTTTGGATATACTAAAGGTTAAAGAGAAAGGAATATACAGTGGATATTCAGGTTGGTGATTAGAAATATAGGACTGGAAATATGGAAGTATTTGAAGGCTTTTGATATACATGAGTAAGTTAAAAAGATGTATGTAGCAGCTGGAATAGGGTTACTGAGAAAAAGTTAGCCATTAAGAATATATTGGATACTTTCATTTTTATAGAGGGGAAAGTATATGGACATCTAGAGAAGTAAATAGTAAGGAAGAATTCAAGATATTGAAAAGGAACCAAGAAGTTAAGGCAGGAGTAAGGGAGAAATAAGAAATATGGAGTAGCCCTCAGCTTTAAATACTAATATTGTGCAGGAAAACATTGGGTATTAATCTATTCCTTTGGCTAACAATTTTTGTGTGACTAACATGACATATTTACTGTTCTAGCTCTGGGAATATGAACATGCTTAATTTTTTGTCTCTTACCTTCATGAATTTAAAAATTATGGAGAAACCCAATAATGCACCAAATTGCAATTCAATTTGATAAGAGCCACAGTAGAAAGTGCTTTGGAAGAAGCACTGTGGCAGAGACTGGCTTTTCTTCTTCTGGAGAAGATGGAGAGATCACTGCATAGAATAAGCCTGAACTCTTTGAGTCAGTGCTTGAAGGAGAACTATTCAAGAGAGCAGAAGTACCAGGAATATCGATTTATACTTGTGTTTCAATATGTGATAAAAAAATTTTGCTACATCCCTGAGATTCAGGAAATCATTTGTGACTGTAGCATAGTATTGTATAGCTTAGATAGATTTTAATATTGAGAAAAGGTCATTGGATCTGGAAAGTATGAAATCGGAAACCATTGAGAGAACAGGTTCCATTAAGGTAGCAGAGTTCAGATTGCAAAGGACTAAATGGTATGTGTTTTATGAAAGGGAATTAAGGAAATAGAGATGATTAGAGTCAAAATATGTTATTTTTCTTTGCGAATCTTTTTTTTTTTTTTTCCGGTACGCGGGCTTCTCACTGTTGTGGCCTCTCCCGTTGCGGAGCACAGGCTCCGGACGCGCAGGCTCAGCAGCCATGGCTCACGGCCCCAGCCACTCCGCGGCATGTGGGATCTTCCCGGACCGGGGCACGAACCCGTGTCCCCTGCATCGGCAGGCGGACTCTCAACCACTGCGCCACCAGGGAAGCCCAAAATATGTTATTTTTAAAATCTGGTTTTTAAAGAAAGGAGAGAGATAATTTGGAAACTTGGTATGGAGCAGGGAAAATCAAAAGGAACAGCAGCAGCATGGGTAAAACTTGGATGTAACATAGTAGTCTTTATAATTGAGGCAAACGTACCATAAAGCTAGGTGTTTTATGGCTCTTTGATGAGCACATTAAAATAACTAAAATTGAGCTTCCCTGGTGGTCCAGTGGTTAAGACTTTGCCTTCCAATGCAGGGGGTGCAGGTTCGATCCCTGGTTGGAGAGATAAGATCCCACATGCCTTGCACCAAAAAACCAAAACATAAAACAGAAGCAATATTGTAACAAATTCAATAAACACTTTAAAAATGGTCCACATCAAAAAAATATCTTTAAAAAATTAACTAAAATTAATAAAAGGAAATATACTTGTTCGGAAAGCTGTGCACCAAGTGGCAAAACAATTAAGAAGATAAAAGAATGAACTGGAGTTCAAAAGGCAGTGATAAAGATGAGGAATGACAATGGATTTTTTAAAAATGTTAGTACATGTTTTCAGAATGAAGGCCTAGACTAGAAGCTGTAGTGAAGATCAGAGTATGTTGGTCTTCTTTCTCAGTCCTGTGACCAGAAAAAATAAGAGAAAAAGTAAACTCTTTCCGAGTTGGTTCCAAGGATAAACAATGTTATCAGGATATTGCAGGTTTTGATACATGTGAAAAGATGAAAAGAGTGTTTGTGTTTATATCAAATATCCTGGAATGATGGGTTTACAAAGAACTTTCAAACAGCATGGTGAAAGTTGTCAAACTTCAGGCTGAATTGGATGGGGATGATAATACAAAACGTAATATGGGATTTGTACAAATGACACCATGCTACCTTGCTATGACCTTACCCATACTCTTCCTTTCTCCCTGGTGCCAGTCCCTTCTGTCACCCTGTCCAAGGCACTCTGACATACCATTGATTGAAGTTCACAGCAAAGATACAAATCATATGTAGCAGATAACAAGGTTGGAATGTGGGCAAGAGAAATGAAGTCATTAAGAGGTGAGGTGGTCAGCTATAGAAATATGCTTAGACCTCTGGAGTTCTTTTCTGATTTTTCAGTTTTGTTAAATTAAATTTGGAACTTTGGAGCAGTTGTATGAACAGCAGGTACAGTTTGTACTGTTAAGACGGCTACATTTGTCTGCTTTGTTTTTGCACACTTTATAATCTAAATTACTGTGGAGAGAAGGAAAACAGGAAAAAAAAAACTACTGTTAGTCTTATTTAAAATATTATACAGCATTATCTTTGGGAAGATGGGTTGACCTCTTTTCCTAGGTTTCTTCTTTTGAAAAAACATCACTTTACTGATTGTTACCTAGCAATATTGCAACTTAAATTTCTTATCGAATTTCTTGACCCAAAGTTCCAATATCAAAAGATAATTTAACATATACTGACATATTTATTTTGAAAAGTAGAACATCTTATCAATCAAACATGGGCTTAAGTAACGTAAGTGCCATGATCTATAAGTCTGGTATGGAAAAAGGAATTTAACTTTCCTCCCATGGAAGCATTTGCCTATACATGGAGACATAGCTAAGAGCACCACATAGGAAAAGATGCATGCCCGGAATGAGGAGGAGAAAGCTAAACCCCCATGTCTGTTGAATTTACCACCCTCTTAGGCTATCCAAGAGAACTTTTCTGGAAAAAAAAAAAAAAATGAAATGCAGCTATTAAAGGATTAAGCAGATTTTCTCACAATGTAATCTGAAAGAGGAGAATGAAACCTAGTACTTCTGCCCGAATGTGTAGGGCTCAACAGGCAAAATTAAACCTAATACTGGAGAACCAAAACTGAATTTACAAACCTGAAATCATTCTATAAAGCCAAAATCAATGATGTCAGAAAACCCCACACATGAATGTTTGTTATTCTTCTAAGTTAAAGATGGTTGGGTTTCCCTGGTGGCGTAGTGGTTGAGAATCTGCCTGCTAATGCAGGGGACACAGGTTCGAGCCCTGGTCTGGGAAGATCCCACATGCCGCGGAGCAACTAGGCCCGTGAGCCACAACTACTGAGCCTGCGCGTCTGGAGCCTGTGCTCCGCAACAAGAGAGGCCGCGATAGTGAGAGGCCCGCGCGTCGCGATGAAGCGTGGCCCCCGCTTGCCGCAACTAGGGAAAGCCCTCGCACAGAAACGAAGACCCAGCACAGCCAAAAATAAATAATAAATAAATTAAAAAAAAAAAAAAAAAAGACGGTTGATAGGGAGAAAAAGTGGGTAGTTTTAAATTCTTTAATTTATTTTTCTAGTGCTTCAAAGGGGGATAGAAGAGTCTACTAGAAAGGTGACACTGAGCAAGTAGTTATAAGAAATGTAGAGTGGTCAAAATTAACATTAATAGCCATGTTATTAGTAGGTACTCTTAATACGATATAATGAAAATGGCACGTACCTCTGTGGTCTTTCTCCCAAAAACACATAACCCCAATCTAATCATAATAAATATACCAAACAAATCCCAACTGAGGGACATTCTGCCAAATATCTGACCAATATTTCTCAGAAATACCACAGTCATCGAAAACAAGGACAGCCTGCGAAATTGTCACAACTAGGTGTAGCCTAATGAGAATGATTACTAAATGCAATGTCTTATCCTGGATGCAATCCTCTAGTTCCTGCTAATGTATCAATATTGGTTCATTCACTGCAACAAATAACCCTACCCGTACCCCTACCCTACCCCTAACCCATACAAGTGAAAAATGTTAATAATAGAAGAAAGTAGATGCAGGGCACATGGATTCTCTCTCACAATCTTCTCAATTTTTTATAAACTTAAAACTGTTCTTAAAATATAGTGCCTGTTAAAAAAAGTATGTACAATGTATAGGTAGAGTTTAAAAAATAAGAATAATAGTAACATCTGTGTACCCAGTGCCTAATACAACATGGGAAAAATGACTAGTAACTTTGAAATCTCCTGAGTGTTCTTTTCCACTAGCTTTCTTCTACTGCATTCTCTTTATGATTTATAGTGTGTTACCTATAAAACATATAGTTTAGATTTTCCCCTGTTAAAATTTATATGAATGGCATTATTTTGCTTTTTTTGTTTAATGCTATGCTTTCAAGGTATTCATGTTGAGGCAACTAGCTGTAGCTTTCTTTTTTCCTTCCATAAAATTGTTAATTTTAAGTTTCTTCCTCCCTGGTTTGTACTTTTTGTCATTTTTCAGAATTACACTCCTCTTCAAAAAAAATCTTTGTGTTTTTCAGTATTAGCTTCTTTTTTGCTTTCCACGCACATTTCTTTGATCTACCTTGAATCAATGCTGTTTATGATGTGAGGTAGGAATAATTTTTATTGTTATTATATGTATAATAAAATCTCTCAGCGCTGTATATTTGGTAGTCAGTCTTTTACTACTGGTTGGCAATGCTGCCTGACAATATATAAAATCTCCATGTAGGCATGGGTTCATTTCTTAGCTTTTTATTTAGTTTCATTGGTCAATTGTTATATTCCTATTTCAGTAACACATGTTAATTTGTCCTCTGTTCTTATAAGTGATGGTCAGTCAGGTGCAGTTACAAGGGGAACACAGAAGAGGCACAGGGGAAAAAAAAAAAAAGCTTATTATACTCAGAGGTCCTAGACAGAGTCACTGCAGTCCAAGAGTGGGTCTCATGTAGGAGGGAGCACCAAGAAGCAGGCTCAACCAAGCAGATAGGAAGCAGAGAGAGCAAGCGCCCATGCGTAAATGCCTTTACCGGAGATCAGGGTGCAGTACACGGGAAAAGACATGAGGGAATTTCACTGATGTGTTTGCATGTCATTGGGACAGTCAGGGGAGGGAAGGAAGGAGAACTTGTGGCAGGGACCAGCCTTATTACATTTGCTGCATCTGGTCGCTAGCAGGATGCTCACAGCATGTTTGTGAGGATGCTGAGACAGCAGGAAAAAATGAAGTTTCAAAATTTACAATGCAAAATTTGTATAGCATTATAAAAACTTCATGATATCTGGTGAGGCAATCTCACCCTAATGTTAATCTTCTTTAGGAGTATCTTATTTACACTTTGCCTTTCACACTTGAATATAGTTTTTCAAACTAACTTGTCAAGTTTCTGAAAATCAATTATATGACCATTTTGATTGAGATTGTATTAACGAGTTTATTTTGGCAAAAATTGATATATTTTTAATTTTGAGCCCTCCTATATATAAACACGGTATGTCTGTTTATTTATTTACACAATCTCTAAGGTCTTTAAATAAAAGGTGTGACTTTTGCATATAAATTATTGCACATTATTTGTTTGAATTATAGTGCCATTGCTATTAAAAGTGTTTCTATTTTAAAATTACTTTTTTCTGTATGGTGGTTATGCAAAAAATTAAACACAGAATTATAATATGATAATATCCAGCAATTCCACTTTTAGGTATGTAATCAAAAGAATTAAAAGCAGGGACTCAAACAGATATTTGTAAACCACTATTCATAGCAGCATTATTCACAATAGCCATATGTGAGAGCTATTCAAATATACATCAGATGTGGTATGTACATAAATTGAGTATTATTTAGCCTTAAAAAGGAATGAAATTCTGACATATGCTGCAACATGGATGGAGCTTAAAGACATTACGCTAAGTAGAATAAGCCAGAGGTACCTAGAGTAGTCAAACTGGTAGGCACAGAAAGTACAGTAGTTCTTGTCTGGAGCTAAGAGGAGGAGGGAATGGGGAGTTATTGTTTAATAGGTAATTAAGTTTTGGTTTGAGAAACTGGAGGTGCTCTGTAGTTGATGGTGGTGATAGTTGCACAATAATGTGAATCTACCTAATGCTACTGAAATTTATACTTAAAATGACTAAAATGGTAAAGTTTATATCTGTATTTTACCATAGTAAAAAGCATATTTTCAAAAACTGAAATGAATGGAAGTGCAAAGTTTTCAGATTACTCCTTTTTGTTTTGCTTCTTTTCCTCTGGCATGCCAGTGTTGCAGATATGGGTACTCCGGCACAGCCCTCAGACCACCTGTCATAAACCTGAGGCATCTAGGTCAATTTCAGTCCATTTTTAACGCCAATTCTTGCATTCCTAGTTTCTAAAAGTTTTACATATTCCTTTTTCAAATGTTCTGGCTATTTTTTGTAGCCCCTCGCAATGTAATAATGTAGATTTTTCCTTTTTATTTATTAAAACACACTTGTATATTAAATGTAACAGTTTTATTATTTGTTTTGAAGGATCTTCTTTTGTAGCTTGTTGTTTCTTTTTGGTTTTGCTCAGGATACATTGTGTTTTGTGGTGTTTTTGAGCTCATGTCTTTAAGGGAACAGGTTGAGGTTTATGTTATATTGCCTTTATCCAGAGAAGATTTGCCTTTGCTTCCCCCAGGTGTCCGGGGGCAGCACTTACCTGGGACTAACATCAACTCTATTGTCTATTTTGTGTTTTAATATCAAGAATTAGTGTAAATTCTAGCTTCAAATCCATGTAAGGGCAAAGATGTACTTCTTAAGTCTTCCTACAATCTTAATTTTAATTAATGTTTGTATGTGTGTGTGTGTCTGTGTGAGTGTCTGTGTTTTGATTTCCTACCCAGAGTCAAGGCTGAGTAAAAAAAGCATCCCCATTTTTCTCCTAAACAAATAGGATCTACCCTACTGTACATATTAAGTGTTATATTTTAAGACAGTATGTGCCAGAATCTCTGGTCCAATCTTTCACTGTGCTTGCATCAATCTTTGTACCATGCCCCAGATGTACCCATTGAAAACCAAGTTCAGGGCCACTAGAAAGAGGTAGATGCCAGCTTCAGTGCTTGCTTGCCTCTCTAGATTTGTGCTTTCTTGTTATTTTCTTTCTGTAAGCATTTTTCTTACTTTCCCCTCAGCCCAACCTAATATTATAGTCTCTTTTTCTTCTCTATCTGCAACATTGCAGGCGTTCTCTTCTAGGATTTTTTTTTTGATAGTTTGTTTACCATATTGATGGAAAGATTATTCCCCTTTAATGATTTGATTTCTTCCTTTAGTTTTGAGAGATGATTTTTTAAAATTTCTTTATTTACATATCATTGTACAGCACTGGAGAAGCAACCACAAATGCTCTTTAGAAATAGAGAAGTTATAAATAAAATAATTATGCAATCAGTATGAATAAATAATTTATAATTCCTCATTTAATTAGCCTAATATGTAAGAGGACTAATTTGAAAAATCTTTTAGAAACAGTTTATCTATATGGTTATATAATGGGTGAATTAAGGAAATAGTCTACTGTTTGACAAACTAGTTATATTTATATTCTGATTATCTCTTATTCACTCCATTGGTTAAGGAGGGATTCCCCTACCCTAAATAGTAGTAGATAGCCAAACTCATGACACCTGATATTGGACAGATGCGATTGAAGGTAGTTTATTATTCACATATACTCAGCCCAAGAGAAGAGGATACCACACACCACACAGGACCACATGGATGTTATACTCAAGAGCAGAGTGAAATAGCAGAAGCTCTGGGTTGCAGGGTTTGTAGTGACAAGAGGATGGGGATAATTCAGTGGGCTGGCAAGGAACTGAAATCCCCTATGTTGAGGATTATGTAGAGTATAGCTGGTCTGGCTGCTAAGAGTACTAGCTGGACAGGGAGACTTTCCCACTGAGTGGGGAGCATATCTGGAAAGAGCAAGAGAGCTCATATCTAGGTCTTTGGGAGGATGTGAGACTCAAAGATATCAGGTCAGCAGACAGAATTTCAGGCCTTATAATCCTGTTTGACGAGGGGTGTCAAAACCCTAGTACGGTTGCTGTCACTCCTCTATTCAGCAACCATGGTATACCTTGCTAATCAATTGCAGTCATATGTATCTGGACACTGAAGATGGCCTTAGAATCCTTCTCAAGACAGCACACTAACCAGACACTGTGGAAATATTTTAGTTACTGAGTCTCATGAAGCCTATTAATCTTTCCTAGTCAAGATCACTCATATGACAAGCACATTATATTAATTTCAGCATATAGATGGCTTGAACATCTATGCAAGGAAAAATATCTAAGATAAGTAGACATCTCTCTACTTGACTTGGCACATGATTAACTTTTCATCCTCTGGATTTTTGTTTTATGGGTGTGTGGGGGTATGTTGGGTTTTTTTTTTTTGCAGTACACGGGCCTCTCACTGTTGTGGCCTCTCCTGTTGCGGAGCACAGGCTCCTGACGCGCAGGCCCAGCGGTCACGGCCCACGAGCCCAGCCACTCCGTGGCACGTGGGATCCTCCCGGACCGGGGCACGAACCCGTGCACCCCGCATCGGCAGGAGGACTCCCAACCACTGCGCCACCAGGGAAGCCCGTGGGTATGTTTTAGATAGATAGATAGATAGATAGGTAATGGAAAGTCTACATATCAGTTTTGCATTGAATTGCTTTCCAGTTGAATCATCTTTGGTATAACCATGTTGTTCATTTCTGTCTTAACTGAACTTCCCATCTGAATTTTATGAGGCTTAAACTAACAGTGTTAACATATTTAAAATGTGTATCTCTATAGAAAATCACTTTTAAATGAAGTCACTTGTAACTATGACCATTGTTGACACATATTATTATAAAGAAATGCTCAGTGAATCTCAAAGCTAGAGTTTTGAAGTTATGATAAAGCCATTTTGGAATCTTTGGGACCAATAGAATCCTGAAATGTCACTAAGTATCATTCCCCCAGTACAAAATAACTGCATGTGCTTTATTTTTGCATTTTTGAAAAATATTAATGATGTTGAAATCTTATTTATTTACAGTTTCAATAAAATTCTACCCTAGATACTTATTCTATTTGACAAAAATTTTACTATTTCTCAAAGTGCGCTTCATACATACGCATATGTGCATACAAAATATGCACATATGCATATGTGTGTATATTTGTGTGTGTGTGAGGCAGAAAGAGACAGAAGGACAGAGAGATTGAGAGACAGATGAAAAAGTTGTTTCTAAAATGCCAGGAAGACATAAAAGCATTTTTAAAGCCTGTGAGGATTGAAAAATACTTTCAGTTTCACGGATCTAAATGAGGTTTAGACTCAGTATATATTTATTTATAAACAAACAATTGAATGAATGATTAAAGGATGGATTGAGAACTTCTGGCATATAAATTCATTGCTGCTGCCACTGTATGTTACTTTAATGATTGTTTTATGGAAGTATGAATTGTTAGTAATTTACTAAGTATTTGATCCTCTGGCTCCCGACTCAGACACTGAGACCTTTGTGCAGTATGTGCACAGAAGTGCTGACTCAAAATCTAAGAGACTAAGTCAAATATAGAGCAAACAAAACATCCTGAAATAAAGTAAAAATCTCATTGGAAATCAAAAGGGACCACTATAGCACTAATGAGGCGGTGTTAGGCTCCCTCGATACATTTCTGGAAAAAAACAAAAATATTATTGAGAAACTGGGGAATGACAGTAAAGAAATTTTCAGGCATGATGATCTTGTCATCTACTGAAGAAATGTGCTGAAAGTACTATGTATACTAAACACTTTAAATGAACGAAAGAAGTCTACTTTGGGGATGGATGTTCTTGTAACTGATAGGATGCCGGATGTTCCTGTAATAAAAAATCTGGGTCAGCCGCACTTTCTTTAAGGTTCTTGGATATTTACTAGTGTGGCAATGTCAGTATACAGATATTTTAGGAGGATGTCAAATAACTTTGTTTAAAAATACATATATGCATATAAATTATCAATATCTTTTACTTAAATAAGGAATATTTATTTTTAATGTGTATCAAATCTTTCATTATTGGAAAACAAAGTCTTGGGAAGACATGTTTAAAATATTTATCTGTATAAGAATAGAACTGGCAGACATTTTTAATTTCCTACACAACTATTCCAAGTTTGTGAATTCATATATAAATTTAAGAAGTATTACTTGAACGCACATGCTTTAGAGCATTATAATGTAATGAGTGACCTCTCTTAGAAAAAATAGTAAGAAGAAAACTTTTCATACTGATGGTCATAAATTTTCCCGTTTGCGCAGTATTTCTCAGTTCACAGGAACCAATCAACAGCCAAGGGTGAATACTGTAAAATGCATGGGTGCATTTTACAAATTCCAGAGGAAACATATAAAAGTTTCTTTATTCTTTTTAAAACACATGGAATAGGGAAAAACATCTTCTTGGAAAGCCTTGTTAATACACTGTACTGAGGAATAAATATATATCACCTCTGTTTCAGCTAGGGATTTGTCATACCTAATTTGGATTTAACAGAATATGATGATCATTAATAACACTTGCCAAACAGTTATGGACCTCCCTGCTTCTTGGATTATGATGGGATAGTCTTTCTGTTAGTTATAGTATATAATTTAAATCTGAAAAAATATAAATCTGTACTTCAGCTGTATTATCCATAAATTGTCTATACAAATACAGTCAGCCAGTCAGTATGAAAGGCTAGTAAAATGAATGTGAACTCTGGTTGGCTGATCTTTTCTAGGCAGTACAGAAGCAACCATACCATAGGTATTAGAATTGTCCTAATTTATATTTTCTTGGCATTCATCATGTCGGCTATAACTTGCCTGGAGGCAGTGGTTTAAATTAGTGTTAATAAGAAGCAAATGCCAATGCATATAGACAAATCAGTGTAAATATTTCTCCTCCATTTTGATTGTATTAGAGGTGGAAATAATGAGAACATAAATAGCTGCACAACAGTTCCAAACATTAATAAAGTGCTAGCCTTTCTCAGGAAGACTGTGAGACTTACATTTTTTAGGCAGTAAACAAGCAAACATGAGGCATCGTGCTGGGCAATAATTTTTAGTCTTAGAGGATTTTAACTATCTTGCACTAACATCAAAATTATTTGATCAAATTTTGGTGCATTTTTCAGCCTTTGGGAGAATCATGGATATATATAGAGATTTTATCTTAAGTTTGAATCCTACTTAAGCTCTATTTTTCATTTTATAACCCATTTTTAATATTTTGTTATATGTCAGACACCATTTTAAGCATTTTATAAGAATTATTTATTTTATCTTCATAATGATTTCATAAGGTAGGTGTAATTGTCCCTGTTTTTTTGATTGAAAAACAGGATCATAGATATTAATACAAGATCATTTAGTAAATGACAAATGTCTAATGCAAAGCCAAGTCTTTATAAATCCAGAATCCATATTCATGGCCACTGTGCTCTACTGTCTCTTTGTCACTGTGCCATTTTTATTAGTATACATCTTCTTATATCTAAGGGAACTGCCATTACTGAATAGTGAGCCCCTCCTACTAAGGAAAAGAGAGAGAGAGAGATGGAGAACTGATGGTTCAATATGGGAAAATAATGAAGGATGATAAGATCTTTTCCATGAAAATTAGAATTAAAGAAAGAAAACAAAGAAAAGGCAAACCTAGATAATTGGACTTTCTTCCTAAATCTGTTCTGTGAGACAGAGCATAGACCTCTTTTGATGATGCTTGTCTGAATTTGGGTGGCAGAAGCAAGCATTTTATGATCGTAAAGCCGGTCAGGCTTTGAATGTGTTCAGTAACAGAAAAATCTGAAAAATATTTTCTCTTAGTGTATATATTATGTTCAACAAAAATGAATTTACAAGTATTTCATTGAAATTATGAGAGATTCTGAAACCCTTATGTTAAGAATAAATAAAAGTATTATATTGGGTGTGTTATTACTAAAATAAAAAGCTTAAAATTTCATTGGAAATTCTCATAGTGTGATATTCTTATTCTTTTATTTTTATTTGTGATATTCTTAAGACTAACACAACCCTAAATATTTCCGTTGAAGGATTTTCATGAATGCAATAAACCCAACAGGAAAGGAATTAGAATTGCAAAATCTTAGAGCTAGAGGAGACATTGGAGGTCATAGTCTGATCCATAAATGCATTCTGTGATTTGATCAAACTCTGTAATCACTCCAGGGAAAATGACCTAGGGGTTACTTTTTTGAATCAGTGACTTGCCCCTCATCCAGTTTTCCTGTCCTCCCATTCAGAGCCATAATTTCCACTTAAGTCTGATGCCTTACTCCTCCGTGGGCACTTTGCTATTTATGCCTACTCCCCCTGCCTTCTTGGTCTGCTTCCCCACACCCACCCCGCCCCAAGCCCTTTCTTCTGTACTCCTGCACGTTCCATCAAGTATGTCCATTCTATTTCCCATTTCCCTAGATCTTGTTCTGGAATAAAAGTAATTTTTAGAAGGATGTTGATTAACATTGGTTTATTGTTTCCATAACCACCACTTACGTTTCCATTTTTATAAATACTTTCAAGTTACAAATACTACAAATGCCTTTCCCCGAGATCATGGGATTTGAGGCTGGAATTTGGGGTATGTCAGTTCGAAAAAAAAAATGTGCATTGGGAACAAGAAAGGTAAAAATATTGGTGATACGTATTCACTGAGAAACAATGAGGAGCTTCTTTCCAGAGAGATTAGGAAACCATAACTAAAAATATGCAGTAAAATATGGGGTTCATGGTCATAGGTGCCATCATAGGCACCTAATTCAATTTTTTAAATTTCTCACATCCACAATGACTTTTGCTCTGGGATGTCTTAAAGGCACAATTAGGCCTCTGACAAGAGAATATAATTCTGAAAAATTTGTGGTTTAGAGAGCTTTAGAATTCCTAACATTAAACTTGATTATTCACAGACATTATTAATTATAACAATTTATACAATATAATCTTATGTCATCTACTTTTATGGTAATTAATTACTTATTTATTCACAATTATTAACTCTACTTCCATCATTTTTACCTTTCTTTTCTTCTCCATCCCTGCCTCGGGGCTTTTTCATTTCTATTTTCTCTATTGCTTCTCACTGGATTTTGCATGGTTAAATAATCTTCTCAGAGAGGCCTCCCTCTACAATAATTCTATCTAAATATCTTTGGTGCAGGTCACGTGATCTCAAGGAGCAAGAGTGACGGAGCAGGGAGAGTGAGAAACGGAAGGAAGAGAAGCCAATTGAAAGTAGGTTGATTATCACTGTTGGAAACATATTTAAACCTGCTCTGACCCTCCTGCTCCAAGGAAACATCTAGACTGTGCCTCAGAATTGTTTCATCAAAGAAAAGAGAGGAGGCTGTGGCACTGATCCATCAATCCTGTCACCTGTCTTAGGGATGTTAACTTTTCTCTTTTGTTTGCATTTCTGGCTTTCCTACACATAGGTTCAAAGGAGTTTGATAGCTTCTGAAGATACTCTCAGGAGAGCAAATAGAGAGATAGGCAGGTGGATTAGATGGGATGCTAACAGCATGCAAAGGCCCTATCCACCAGAGCAGACAGTAGAGGGAACTGGGGCAGCCCACGAAGAGCACCTGCTATATGAATAGAGTCAAACCATCCAATCAGTCAATTGTTTTTTAGTTATCATGTTTTATTTTCTTTACTGCCCTTACCACTTTCTTAAATTGTTTATTTTCAATTAACAATCAACTTCTCCAACTCAAAGGCAAACTTGGTGAAAACCAGAGCATCATCTATCTTACTGATTACTCTATGCCCATCATGTAGAACAACGTTTAACACATAAGAGATACTCAATATGCACTAGCTGAAACAATGAACGAATGAACATCTATAAAGGCAAAAATGGAGTAAAAAATATCCAGGCAAAATTCTGACAAAACTTAACACTAATCATATTGCCTAAATCATAATCCAAGTACCTTAGCCTGACAACTAAGCCCCTACAAGAACACATCAAAGTGTTTTTTTCAATCTACTGAAGGCCTTCTATACTTTAGCCATTTCAAACTAATCATTATTACTTAAGAATTTCCTGCTTCTGAGAATTTGCTGATGCTACCCCTTCTCTCTAGTATTACTTCACACTGGTTTCTACTCTTTAAAAACTTACCCGTTCTTAAGTGTCTGTTTCAAATACACTTCTTGTGTTAAGGCCATCTTACTATCTAATATTACTCTATCTCTCCTTTGTGTTTCCATAACATATTTATCTCCAGCACTGTACTTTTCTCATTCTGCTTTGTATACAAGTCTGTGCCCATATCAGATGGACTCTTGAAAGCAAGAACATGGTCATATCACTTAAAATTGTTTCTGAAAAAAGAGGGATAATAAGTAATTGTTAGTCATCTTTATATCTCACTTCTATATGTCTAGCATAATGAAGGACCTAAGTAAATATTAATTGAATTAAATAATTCAAGTCTGGAGTTTTGAAAGAAATTCCTAGCCGTAAGTTACAAATGATCACCAAGTGGCTTAATCTTTTCAGAGCAAATTATCCATCAGTCTGTTTCTACTGAGCGTCTCATTTCCATTTTTCCCTTTTCTCTTTCTCTGGTGTTTTTCAAACCATATAAAACGCCACAGTCTTGGGATGGGGTTAAATGTTCTCTATTTGAATAATGTAATGGACACCTTAAAGAGTAGCATGCCATTTCTCCCCTTAGAATTGAGATATTTTGAGTAGGTAAATGGGTAATGGCATTTCTAAATGACCATTGCTATTTTGTGGCCTTTTTCTTTTCCAGAATTGAGATAACTGTCTCACTCAGTTTTAGCTCATACAATCTGCAATTTGTAGCTAACTCATTAGTGAGGGATTTGGTTATAAGGAAATTAAATGTTGAATGTTCAGTTTGGGGGCAATCTAATAGACTTGGTCTATTGTGGTTGCTTCTTAATAAAGATATTAGACTTGATAGAGTTTCCTCCAGCTATCTCTGTTAAGTATATTCAAACAGAAAGACACTTCATCAGTATTTTAAAGCTTTTGTATTTTTCTTTTGTTTGGAAAATGTTTGAGACATTCTAACAGTAATGAAAAATCGAAGCTATATAACAATTCTAGGAATAGTGCTGCCTTGTCTTTTTCAAGAGGTATGATTTTGTCCCCCTTTTAAATAATCTTAAGTTTCTTAACTCCTTTCCGTTAATAAATTTTGATTTTTAAGCATTCAAATATGAACTGTTATCATATAAGATCTTCCAAATAGCTGAAGACAATGATGACTGCCTAGATTCCTCCATCTAACTATTTTCTCCAGAAATAGGGAACAAGGAGCGAAAATATAACACTACCAAAAAAGCTCAGTATAACTTCAAGACAAAAGATGCTCAAACACCAAATTACCTAAAAGTAAAAACAGGAAAATGCCAAGTTCTGGCATGTTATCTCTAATGCTCCCACCCAGTGCCAATCTTTGAGGCAAGCAAAGGCAGATTGAGAAAAATGCAGGGAATGGAGAAGGAAGTAAGCAATAGGACCTATGTTTGATCTAAAACCACTGTCAGGAAGACAAATTCACCCTAAGTATAAAAATACTAAAAAAAATATCAGGGAAGATGTGACAGAAAATAGGTAAGATAATTAAAAGTATATGCAATCTTAATAAAACTTTGTAGCTTCTGGAGGAGGAAAAAAGTGGAAAAGGGGGAACTAGAAGCACCTTTTGGTAACTGAGTGGTTAAGGGAAGAGAGAAACAATGTGAGAAAATGTATGGTCCTGAAAAGCAAAAGAGAACTAAAAATTCAAGAGGTACAATTTCTCCATCCACCAGAAGAACAAACAAAGAAACAAAATTCATTAAAGTACATTGATCTTGCTGTATTTAGAGGAGAGTCAAGAATTTTGAACCCTCCTTATAAGAAAAAAAATCAGGAAATGACTAATAGATTGATCAGAAAAAAAAACTTAACATACATCAATTAAGGAAAATTCCTCCTTAACCATAAAGCAGAAGAAAACTGTAAGAAATATGCCAAAGAAAAATAAGTATACTAGAATAAATAAGTAAGCTATATGAAAACTCACTTGAAATTAGAAATTAGTACACTAAGGAAAAAATGGACAAAATATAGGAAAAAATGAAAATAGTATTAAATAAATACAGGAAAGAAAGGGGTGAAAATGACACAATTATCTTAGAAATAAAGAATAAATTGCAAAATAAATAAAGAATCAACTTATAGATACAGAATGAATTACCTAAAATAGAATAGACTTAAGTGAAAATTTAATTTAAAAAAATTGAAGAAAGGCACAAAATAACCAAGGCAATAAAAATAAGATAAAGAAGTAAAAAAGAGTCTGAAAGAAAATAATGAAAATGGAAGACAGGCAAAGAAAAGATAACATTTGTTTTGTTGGAGACCCTGAAAAAAAGAAAATAGGACAAAAATGCATACTTAAAACTTTAATTCAATAAAACCTTCCAGAATTAATGAAATATTTAAATATACATATTTGAAAGGTCCATCAGGTACTTGGAAAACTAAAATCAAAACAAACTACTCAGACACATATCCTAGTAAAATTATTAGATTAAAAATATGCAACCTATAATAACTTCAGGCAAAAAAAAGAAAAAGAAAAAAATGACTTAAAATGGCAAAAGATTAATGAAAAACAACATGGACAAGAAAGCAGCAATTGGGCAGTATTTTTTAACTCAAATAAGGTCTGAACATTGTTTATAAACTTAGTGCTTTATAACCTTATTTATAAAGTATTTTATATATAACCAAACTGTCCTTCAAGTATTAAGGCTATTGGGGAGAATATATATATATATACACACACACACAAAAGTAAAATGAAGGAGAGAAAAAGGTGGAATTTTTTTTCACCCTGTCATATTTTAACTGATGTAAATATCATTGACTTTTGCACTGGACACAGATAACTCTTAGTTTTGCCAACAAAATCCCTTGAAGCAATTATGAAGATGTCTCTGAATTGATATTCACGTTCTGACTCACTTGAAAAATAGCCACAGGATTCAAAGAAGGATTAAAATATTACCACTATTGCTGGTAAACCAAGTGAGAAAATGTTGCCTGGGTCTGTCATCACTTTAAAGATTTCTAGAATTCAGGGCCTTCATTAGAGCCCCTTTGCAAAGCTAAAACCCTACTAAATATTTGCATAGAACATGAGGGGCTGACTTTGCCCTGCTTTCTTTCCTGGTGCTAGAAGTCAGAAACTGGACCTAATCTATGTGCCTGTAACAGAGGAGAATATTTCTGTGTCCCAGCGAAGTATCTAGAAAAATAGAGATCAGAAAGGACTAACTCAACAGGGTCATTTGTTTTCCAGGTCTTACTGATCAGACGAGTCATTCTTCCTTCCTTATGAAGTTACTGAGTAAGGAGTAAGGGCAAGTATTCTCAAGAAGACTTAGTTTATATTTTATCTATTGGCAGGAACCTGGGAGGGGGTAAAGAATTGTTATCTGTAATTAAATTGGCCATATATCCTAGCTTGCACAATAATATATCAGTTTCCACAGGAATGAATAAAATGTTACATAATATTATTGTGAATATTGTTTTCTTCAGGCAGATCATCAGCTTTTCACTTTATCTGTAGTTTATGAATTATTGTTAACAGTAATCAAAATGAGTCATTAACCAATATGATGGTAAAACTTCTTGTCTGGATTAACTATTTGATTAAAAATAGTTTCTTAGGGTTCTAGAGACTTGGTTTTCGACACCAATCCCCTCCTATTTTGTTGCTCTATAGAGCACTCTCTGACCCTAGGTAAGGAAGAAGACAAGCGTGCTCACTCTTACTATTCCTATTCAACATAGGACTGGGAGTTCTAGTTAGAGCAATCAGGAAAGAAAAATAAAGGCAACCAAATAGGAAGGAAAAATGTATAATTGTCTTTGTTTGCAGATGCTATGATCTTACACATAGAAAATCCTAAAGCACAAAATTGCTAGAACTAGTTAATATATTTAGTAAAGTTGCAGGATACAAAATCAATGTACAGAAAGCAGTTGCTTATACATCAACAACAAACATCAGAAAAAGAAATAAAGGAAATAATCCCATTCACAATAGCATCAAAAATAAGAAAGTACTTAGAAATAAATTTAATCAAGGAAGTAAAAAATCTATAAACTGAAAAGTAAAAGATTTGATGAAAAAAATAGAAGAAGACACAAACAAATGGAAAGCTATCTTCTATTCATGAGTCAGAAGAAATAATATTGTTAAAATGTCCATATTACACAAAGCCATCTGTAGATTCAATGAAATCCCTATCAAAACTCCAATGACATTTTTCACAGAAATAGAAAAAACATTCCTAAAATCTGTATGGAGCCACAAAAAACCCCAAAAGCCAAAGCAATCCTGAGAAAAAGGAATAAAGCCAGAGGACTCACAATTCCTAATTTCAAACTATACTGCAAAACTATAGTAATCAAAATAATATTATGTTGGCATAAAAATAGACACTAGACCAATGGAACCCAGAAATAAACCCTCCTGTATATGTCAACTAATATTTGATAAGGGGGCCAAAAACACACAATGGACAGAGGATCATCTCTTCAATAACTGGAGTTGGGGAAATTGGATAATCACATGCAAGAAAATGAAACTGATCCTTTATCTTACACCACTCACAAAAATTAACTCAAAATGGATTAAAGACTTAATCATAAGACCTGAAACCATAAATCATAAGGCCTTAAATGCAAGACCTGAAACTGTAAAACTCCTAGAAGGGAACATAAGGAAAATCTCTTTGACATTGGTCTTAGCAGTAATTTCCTGGATTTGACACAAAAAGCGCAAGCAACAAAAGCAAAAATAAATAAGTGGGATCACATCAAATAAAAAAATCTCTGCACAGTGAAAGAAACAATCAACAAAATTAAAAGGTAACTTACAGAATGGGAGAACATATTTGCAAATCTTGTATCTGATAACAGTTAATCTCCAAATATATAAAGAATACATAAAAGTCAATAGCAGAGGAGACCTTCAGGATGGCAGAGGAGTAAGACATGCAGATCATCTTCCTCCCTGCAGATACATCAGAAATACATCTACATGTGGAACAGCTTCTAAAGAACACCTACTGAATGCTGGCAGAAGACCTCAGACCTCCCAAAAGGCAAGAAACTCCCCCCGTACCTGGGTAGGGCAAAAGAAAAAAGGAAAAACAGAGACAAAAGAAAAAGGACAGGACCTGCACCTCGGGGAGGGAGCTGTGAAGGAGGAAAGGTTTCCACACACTAGGAAGCCCCTTTGCAGGCGGGGACTGCGGGTGGCGGAGGGGGGAAGCTTTGGAGCCGCAGAGGAGAGCACAGCAACAGGGGTGCGGAGGGCAAAGCGGAGAGATCCCCGCACAGAAAGGATAGGTGCCGACCAGCACTCACCAGCCGGAGAGGCTTGTCTGCTCACCCGCCGGGGTGGGCGGGGCTGGGAGCTGAGGCTCAGGCTTCGGAGGTCAGATCCCAGGGAGAGGACTGGGGTTGGCTCTGGGAACACAGCCTGAAGGGGGCTAGTGCGCCACAGCTAGCCGGGAGGGAGTCCAGGAAAAGTCTGGACCTGCCTAAGAGGCAAGAGACCATTGCTTAGGGGTGCGAGAGGAGAGGGGATTCAGAGCACTGCCTAAACATGCTCCAGAGATGGACGCAGACAGCAGAGAAGGGCATGAGACTCTAAGGCTGCTGCTGCAGCCACCAATAAGCCTATGTGCAAGCACAGGTCACTATCCACACCTCCCCTCCCAGGAGCCTGTGCAGCCCGCCACTGCCAGTGTCCTGTGATCCAGGGACAACTTCCCCGGGAGAACGAACACATGGCACACCTCAGGCTGGTGCAACAGCACGCTGGCCTCTGCCGACACAGGCTCGCCTCACATTCTGTACCCCTCCCTCCCGCTGGGCCTGAGTGAGCCAGAGCCCCCGAATCAGCTGCTCCTTTAACCCCCTCCTGTCTGGGCAGGGAACAGACACCCTCAGGTTACCTACACGCAGAGAAGGGGCCAAATCCAAAGCTGAACACCAGGAGCTGTGCAAACAAAGAAGAGAAAGGGAAATATCTCCCAGCAGCCTCAGGAGCAGCGGATTAAATCTCCACAATCAACTTGATGTACCCTGCATGTCTGGAATACCTGAATAGACAACAAATCATCCCAAAATTGACGTGGTGGACTTTAGGAGCAACTGTAGACTTGGCGTTTGCATTCTGCAAATAATTTGTGTCTGGTTTTAACTTTATCTTAATTTAGTATTTAGAGTTTATTATCATTGGTAAATTTGTTTATTGATTTTGTTGCTCTCTTCCTTTTTTATTAATGTATATATATATATATATATATTTTTTTTTTTCCTTTTTCTCTTTTTGATACTGTGTATGTGTATGCTTCTTTGAGTTTGTCTGTATAGCTTTGCTTTTACCATTTGTTCTAGGGTTCTGTCTGACCATGTTTTTCTTTTCTTTTTTTTTCAGTATAGTTTTTAACACTTCTTATCATTGGTGGATTTGTTTTCTGGTTTGGTTGCTCTCTTCTTTCTTTCTTTTTTTTTAATTTTAAATTATTTTTATGTTTAATATTTTTTTATTTTAATGACTTTTCATTTTATTTTACTTTATTTTTTTCTTTCTTCCTTTCTTTTTTTCCTCCCATTTCTTCTGAGCCATGTGGATGACAAGGTCTTGATGCTCTGGCTGGATGTCATGCCTGTGCCTCTGAGGTGGGAGAGGCAAGTTCAGGACATTTGTCCACCAGAGACCACCCGGCTCCATGTAATATCAAATGGCAGAAGCTCTCCCAGAGATCTCCATCTCAATGCTGAGACCCAGCTCCACTCATTGACCAGGAAGCTACAGTGCTGGACACCCTATGCCAAACAACTACCAAGACAGGAACACAACCCCACCCATTACCAGAGAGGCTGCCTGAAATCATAATGAGGTCACAAACACCCCCAAATGCACCACCAGACGTGGTCCTGCCCACCAGAAAGAAAAGATCCAGCCTCATCCACTAGAACACAGGCATCAGTCCCCTCCACCAGGAAGCCTACACAAGCCACTGAACCAACCTTAGCCACTGGGGGCAGACACCAAAACAATGGGAACTACGAACCTGCAGCCTGCGAAGAGGAGACCCCAAACACAGTAAGTTAAGCAAAATGAGAAAACAGAGAAACACAACATATGAAGGAACAAGGCAAAAACCCACCAGACCAAACAAATGAAAAGAAATAGGCAGTCTACGTGAAAAAGAATTCAGAGTAATGATAGTAAAGTTGATACAAAATCTTGGAAATAGAATGGAGAAAATACAAGAAACGTTTAACAAGGACACAGAAGAACTAAAGAGCAAACAAACAATGATAAACAACACAATAAATGAAATTTAACTTCTCTAGAAGGAATCAATAGCAGAATAACTGAGACAGAAGAACGGATAAGTGACCTGGAAGATAAAATAGTGGTAATAACTACCACAGAGCAGAATAAAGAAAAAAGAATGGAAAAAACTGAGGACAGTCTCAGAGACCTGTGGAACAACATTAAACATGCCAACATTGGAATTATAGGTGTCCCAGAAGAAGAAGAGAAAAAGAAAGGGGCTGAGAAAATATTTGAAGAGATTATAGTTGAAAACTTCCCTAATATGAGAAAGGAAATAGTCAATCAAGTCCGGGAAGGGCAGAGAGTCCCATACAACGTAAATCCAAGGGGAAACATGCCAAGACACATATTAGACAAACTATCAAAAATTAAATACAAAGAAAAAATATTAAAAGCAGCAAGGGAAAAGCAACAAATAACATACAAGGAAATCCCCATAAGGTTAACAGCTGATCTTTCAGCAGAAACTCTGCAAGCCAGAAGGGAGTGGCAGGACATATTTAAAGTGATGAAAGGGAAAAACCTGCAACCAAGATTACTCTACACAGCAAGGATCTCATTCAGATTCAACGGAGAAATTAAAACCTTTACAGACAAGCAAAAGCTAAGAGAATTCAGCACCACCAAACCAGCTTTACAACAAACGCTAAAGGAACTTCTCTAGGCAGGAAACACAAGAGAAGGAAAAGACCTACAATAACCAACCCAAAACAATTAAGAAAATGGTAATAGGAACATACATATCAATAACTACATTAAATGTAAAAGGATTAAATGCTCCAACCAAAAGAGACTAGCTGAAGGGGGAAAAAAAAAACAGACATAGACTGGCTTAATGGAAACAAAAACAAGAACCATATATGTGCTGTCTACAAGAGACCCACTTCAGACTCAGGGACACATACAGACTGAAAGTGAGGGGATGGAAAAAGATATTCCATGCAAATGGAAATCAAAAGAAAGCTGGAGTAGCAATTCTCATAACAGACAAAATACACTTTAAAATAAAGACTATTACAAGAGACAAAGAAGGACACTACATAATGATCAAGGGATCAATCCAAGAAGATATAACAATTGTAAATATTTATGCACCCAACATAGGAGCACCTCAATACCTAAGGCAAATGCTAACCACCATAAAAGGGGAAATTGACAGCAACACAATCATAGTATGGGACTTTAACACCCCACTTTCACCAATGGACAGATCGTCCAAAATGAAAATAAATAAGGAAACACAAAGTTAAAATGATACATTAAACAAGATGGACTTAATTGGTATTATAGGACATTCAATCCAAAAACAACAGAATATACATTCTTCTCAAGTGCTCATGGAACATTCTCCAGGATAGATCACATCTTGGGTCACAAATCAAGCCTTGGTAAATTTAAGAAAATTGAAATCCCATCAAGTATCTTTTCTAACCACAGTGCTGTGAGACTATATATCTATTAGAGGAAAAAAACCTGTAAAAAATACAAACACATGGAGGCTAAACAATACACTACTTAATAACCAAGGGATCACAGAAGAAATCAAAAAGGAAATCAAAAAGTACCTAGAAACAAATGACAATGAAAACACGACGACCCAAAACATATGGGATGCAGCAAAAGCAGTTCTAAGAGGGAAGTTTAGAACAATACAATCCTACCTCAAGAAACAAGAAACATCTCAAATAAACAACCTAACCTTACACCTAAAGCAATTAGAGAAAGAAGAAAAAAAGCCCACCAAAGTTAGGAGAAGGAAAGAAATCATAAAGATCAGATCAGAAATAAATGAAAATGAAATGAAGGAAACAATAGCAAAGATCAATAAACTAAAAGCTGGTTCTTTGAGAAGATAAACAAAATTGATAAACCATTAGCCATACTCATCAAGAAAAAAAAGGGAGAAGACTCAAATCAATAGAATTAGAAATGAAAAAGGGGAAGTAACAACTGACACTGCAGAAATACAAAGGATCATGAGAGATTACTACAAGCAACTATATGCCAATAAAATGGACAACCTGGAAGAAATGGACAAATTCTTAGAAATGCACAACCTTCCTAGACTGAACCAGGAAGAAATAGAAAATATAAACAGACCAATCACAAGCACTGAAATTGAGACTGTGATGAAAATTCTTCCAACAAACAAAAGCCCAGGACCAGATGGCTTCACAGGCAAATTCTATCAAACGTTTAGAGAAGAGCTAACACCTATCCTTCTCAAACTCTTCCAAAATATAGCAGAGGGAGAAACATTCCCAATCTCATTCTACGAGGCCTCCATCACCCTGATACCAAAACCAGACAAAGATATCACAAAGAAAGAAAACTACAGGCCAATATCACTGATGAACATAGATGTAATAATCCTCAACAAAATACTAGCAAACAGAATCCAACAGCACATTAAAAGGATCATACACCATGATCAAGTGGGGTTTATCCGAGGAATGCCAGGATTCTTCATTATATGAAAATCAATCAATGTGATACACCATATTAACAAATTGAAGGAGAAAAACCATATGATCATCTCAATAGATGCAGAACAAGCTTTCAACAAAATTGAACACCCATATATGATAAAAACCCTCCAGAAAGTAGGCATAGAGGGAACTTAACATAATAAAGGATGTATATGACAAACCCACAGCCAACATTGTTCTCAATGGTGAAAACCTGAAACCATTTCCTCTAAGATCAAGAACAAGACAAGGTTGTTCACTCTCACCACTATTATTCAATATAGTTTTGGAAGTTTTAGCCACAGCAATCAGAGAAGAGAAAGAAATAAAAGAATACAAATCAGAAAAGAAGAAGTAAAGCTGTCACTGTTTGCAGATGACATGATACTATACATAGAGAATCCTAAAGATGCTACCAGAAAATTACTAGAGCTAATCAATGAATCTGGTAAAGTAACACATATAGTATTAATGCACAGAAATCAAGGAAACAGTTGTACCATTTACCACTGCAGCAAAAAGAATAAAATACCAAGGAATAAACCTACCTACAGAGACCACAACCTGTATGCAGAAAACTATAAGACACTGATGAAAGATATTAAAGATGATAGAAACAGATGGAGAGATATACTATCTTCTTGGATTGGAAGAATCAACATTGTGAAAATGACTATACTACCCAAAGCAATCTACACATTCAATGCAATCCCTATCAAACTACCAATGGCATTTTTCATAGAAGTATAACAAAAAATTTCATAATTTTTATGGAAACACAAAAGACCCCAAATAGTCAAAGCAATCTTGAGAAAGAAATACGGAACTGGAGGGATCAGGCTCCCATACTTTACTAGAAAGCTACAGTAATCAAGACTGTACGATACTGGCACAAAAATAGAAGTATAGATCAATGGAACAGGGTAGAAAGCCCAGAGATAAACCCACGCACATAAGGTCACCTTATTTTTTTAAAGGAGGCAAGAATGAAAAGACAATGAAAAGATGAAAAGACAACCCTCAGAACTGGAGAAAGTATTTGCAAATGAGGCAACTGACAAAGGATTAATCTCCAAAGTTTACAAGTAGCTCATGCAGCTCAATATCAAAAAAACAAACAACCCAATTCAAAAATGGGCAGAAGACCTAAATAGACATTTCTCCAAAGAAGAAATACAGATTGCCAGCAAACACATGAAAGGATGCTCAACATCACTAACCATTTAAGAATTGCAAATCAAAACTACAATGAGGTATCACCTCACATAGGTCAAATGGCCTTCATGAAAAAATCTACAAACAATAAATGCTGGAGAGGGTGTGGAAAAAAGAGAACCATCTTGCACTGTTGGTGGGAATGTAAGTTGATACAGCCACTATAGAGAACAGTATGGAGGGTCCTTAAAAAACTAAAAATAGAACTACCATATGACCTAGCAATCCCACTACTGGGCATATACCCTGAGAAAACCATAATTCAAAGAGAGTCATGTACCCCAATGTTCATTGCAGCTCTGTTTACAATAGCCAGGACATGGAAGCAACCTAAGTGTCAATCGACAGATCAATGTTGATTTATTGATCAATAAATTATTGATCAATTTATTGATCAATAAATTATTGATCAATCAATCAATCAATAAAGATGTGGCACATATATACAATGGAATATTACTCAACCATAATAGAAACAAAATTGAGTTATTTGTAGTGAGGTGGATGGACCTAGAGTCTGTCATACAGAGTGAAGTAAGTCAGAAAGAGAAAAACAAATACCGTATGCTAACACATATATATGGAATCTGAAAAAAAAAAAAAAAGGTTCTGAATAACCTAGGGGCAGGACAGGAAGGAATGAAGATGCAGACATGAGAATGGACTTGAGGATACGGGGTGGGGGAAAGGTAAGCTGGCATGAAGTGAGAGAGTGACATGGACATATATACACTACCAAATGTAAAATTGGTAGCTAGTGGGAAGCAGCCACATAGCACAGGGAGATCAGCTCGGTGCTTTGTTACCACCTAGAAGGACGGGGTAGGGAGGGTGGGAGTGAGATGCAAGAGGGAGGAGGTATGGGGATATATGTATATATATGGCTGATTCACTTTGTTATAAAGCAGAAACTAACACACCATTGTAGAGCAATTATACTCCAATAAAGATGTTAAAAAAAGAAAAAAAAGTCAATTGCAGAAACAAAAACAAAACCTCGATTAAATCCTGGGCATGGGACCTGAATAGACAGTTTTCCAAAGAAGACATTCAAATGGCCATCAGGTACAAGAAAAGGTGCTCAACATCACTAATCATCAGAGAAATGCAAATCGAAATCACAGTGGGATATCCCCTCACACCTGTTCGAATGGCTAGCATTAAAAAGACAAAAGTGTTGTGGAGAATATGGAGAAAAGGGAGCTCTTGTGCACTGTTGGTGGGAATGTACATTGGTACAGACATTTATGGAAAAACAGTATGAATATTCCTAAAAATTTTTTTTTAAAATCGAACTACCGTGTGATCCAGCAATCCCACTTCTGGGTATATATCCAAAGGAATTGAAATCAATATCTCATAGAGATATCTACAACCCAGTGTACCTTGCAGAATCATCTGTGAAAGCCAGTTGGAAACGATGTAAGTATCTGTCAATAGACGAATAGATAAAAAAGCAGCAGGATATATGTACAATGGAATACTATTCAGCCATGGGAAAGAAGGAAATCCTGCCGTTTGTAACAACTTGAATAAAATTTGAAGGTATTATGCGAAGTGAAATATGTCAGAGAAAGACAAATACTGTATATCACTTATATGTAGGATCTAATACAACCAAACTCAGAGAAACTGACAGTAGTGTGGTGGTTACTAGGGGCTAGGGGTTGGGTGAAATGGGAAGATATCAGTCAAAGGGTACAAACTTTCATTTATAAGATTATCAAGTTCTGGGGATCTATTGTACAGCCTGGTGATTATAGCTAATAATAATGTATTACATACTTGAATGTTGCTGAGAGTAAATCTTTATAATGTTCTCACCACAAAAAAGAAATGGTAATTGTGTGCCTGGATGGAGGTGTTAACTAATGCTGTGGTAGTAATCATTTTGCAATGTATAAATGAATCAAATCAACACCTTGTATACCTTAAACATATACAATATTCTATGTCAATCATACCTCAATAAAGCTTGGGAAAAAGTTAAAACAACTCTGTAAGTTTCTGATTACAAATACAATCAGTCCCCTGTATCTACAACTTCTGCATCCATGGATTCAACCATCCTTGGATCAAAAATATTTTTTAAAAATTCCAGAATATTTCAAAAAGCAAAACTTGAATATACCATGCACTGGTAACTATCTATATAAGATTTATATTGTATTTACTACTATTTTTGAAACATTTACATTGTATTAAGTATTATAAGTAACCTAGAGATGATTTAAAGTATAGGGGAGAATGTGAATAAGTTATATGCAAATACTATGCATAATTTTATATAATGGCATCCTCAGATTTTGGTATCTGTCGTGGGGTGGGGTGGGTCCTAGGACCAGTCCCAGAGGATACCAGGGACAACTGTAAATTACATTATATTGGAGGAAGTATCTAACAGTATCTAAATAGGTATATGATAATCATATCCATTGCAATAATTGAAAATCATTATTCAGTGTGCATTGGGTCATATGTCCTAGGGTTCGTTGAGAAATAAGACACACATGGTCTTTACAATTAGTATGTGGATGTAATTATCTTGGACATGTAAGTGCACAACAGAGGCAAAGTGTTAGATGACTTTGTAGGAAGAGAGAATCAAATTAGCTGTGAGGAAATGTGACACTACATCAGGTGTATATTTGTGACCACATAGTGTTTAAATTGGCCATTTGGTAACATAATTATGGAATTTTGCTGAGTGCCCTTAAAAATATGTTAACCAAAATGAATAAAGGTTTATTCTCTATCAGAATCATGATTGAGTAGTTTGAAGGTGTCCACCTAATTTATTTATCTGCCACTGATTGAGAAAATAAAATGTGTCAAAAATGGTTCTATAAACATACAGAAATGTTCTTTACCTCAATACATTATAAATAGAGAAAAAATAATGATTGAGACCACAATATGGTATGAGAGCTATATACAATTTGTTACCATTAGGCTTAAGTATACTTAAGTCTACATAAGCATAATGATATATTAACATGTATATAACATCAATATGATATTAATTTTCTATTATAATTCCAGAGAACTTCCTACACCACACTTAAGTATGGGAAAGAGTAGGCTCAATAGCATTTCTAGGCCAATTTATTTTCTCACATTTTCCAAGTTCAAATGATCCCTTCTTGTTGGCCCATCTCTTTTTTCTTGTCTCATATTGTTTGGTACCAGAATGAGCACTTCTGTTATCAAGGTCTGCATTTGCAAGCGAGTTTAACCTTATTGTAAAGCAAGCAAATTAACCAGAGGAGATCAGGAAAGAATGCAAAAAAAATTCCATACATATGCAGAGGAAAGAGAACAAAGGGAAACTTTTTTTTAATTAATTAATTAATTTGTTTATTTATTTTTGGCTGCGTCGGGTCTTGGTTGCTGTGTGCGGGCTTTCTCTAGCTCCTTCAGGCAGGGGCTACTCTTTGTTGAGGTGCGCAGGCTTCTCATTGTGGTGGCTTCTCTTGTCGCGGAGCACAGGGTCTAGGCGTGCAGGCTTCAGTAGCTGTGGCTCACGGGCTTCAGTAGTTGTGGCTCGTGGGCTCAGTAGTTGTGGCATATGGGCTTAGTAGTTGTGGCTCGTGAGCTCTAGAGCACAGGCTCAGTAGTTGTGGTGCACGGGCTTATGTTGACATACTGCACATGCTGCTCCATGGCATGTGGGATCTTCCCGGACCAGGGCTCGAACCCATGTCCCTTGCATTGGCAGGCGGATTCTAAACCACTGCTCCACCAGGGAAGCCCCAAGGGAGACTTTTAAAACTAAAATATTTCTAACCTCTCATAATTTAGCGTTTATAGCCTGGAAGCTCAGTTTCATAAACAATTGCTGGTCCCACGATGAAATTTGCCGTCTTTCCCTTGCAGGTTTAAAGGGTATTTTTCATTCTGTTTCTTTCTCTTTCTAACACAAGCAAAAAGTTACACAAGCTGAGAGTGAAGCAAAAATCAAAGCCTAGAAGTATGTATCCTTCCCTCCAAACCATGGTTAGTCACTAGTTTCCTCGCAATAGTCAGCAGAGACATTAAATACAGCAGAGGAGATGGACTTCCAGAATGGCAACATGAGGACCTGAGTAAGTTGTCCTCCTAGAAAAATAATGAAATTACTGTCAAAACACTGAAATTAACTATTTCAGCATTCAGGAAATTAACCAACGAAACAGAATAAACTGAAAAATCCTTTATTCAAGAAAAATTACTGAACCTCTGTAAGAGAGCATTGCTTGTGGTGTTTCAACTTGGGTCTATTCCCATGGCCTTTCAGTTTCCCTCCTACCCCATCTCTCAGGTGCAGTAGCTCTGGAAAACTGGTAGTCTCACAGCCAATGGGGAGCACTAACCTCTTTTGGATCTCAATTATAGGACCCACCCCCCATTAGCAGTGAATTTTTCCACTGAACTCCGTTTCCAAGATATGTGGCTGTTTGACATGACTCACAGCTCATTTCAGTAGGAAGGGAAAAAAAGCCCTATCCTCTGGGCATTACTAAAAAGTATAGCAATCACCCTGAAACATCACGGATGTGTAAGGCTGTGATTTCTGTTGTGGTAAACAAAAACCCAGCATTCCCCCAAAAACATTAAAAGAAGGTAGTAATGAATTAAATAATCACAGGGGACTTTACAAAGCTTCAACGTATTCCTGAAGATCTAGAAGGCTACACATAGGCAAAAGGTTGTACACATTTCCAGGATAGAACTGGGATAGGAAAAGACCACTGTCATTTACCGCTGGCTGACCTTGAGTCCATACCCAAGCAAGAAGTGAAAGCTAAAGCGGCTTATAAACTGCCTGAAGTTCAAAGGTGTGCCTTCATACAGAGATCTCTTTGGCAAAAGATGGAAATCAAGGCTTTTAAGGAAATTTCCTGACCAATTAATGAATGACCACTAAATTATAGTGACCCATGAACCCAGGAAGCCAGGCTTAAAAATTTTTTAAATGTAAATATTAAAAAAAAAAGGAGAACTCCATGCTGTGTACCACAGACAATGCACAATCTAAAGAATTCATACAGAAGAGTGGCTAAACAAACAGAAGTAACAAGAAAAATAACAACAACAAAAATAAATATTTATTTATTTTAATAAATTTATCTGAGAACAAACCTTGGAGGAAGGGATCTGACACTAGAATTGTTAAAATATATTACAAAAATGTCCAGTTTTCCAAAAAAAACAATTACATGATACCCAAAGCAACAGGAAAGTTTTCTACATACATGACAAAAAAAAAAAATAGCCAACAGAAAACGTCCCTAATCTAAAAGTGTGTGAGCTATATTTTTAAAATGGAAAAATTTTATGGTATATAAATTTTACCTCAATAAAACTATTAATAATATAACATATACATTTAGATGTTGAAATTAGGCTTACTTTACACTAACATCATTGCATAGAATTACAACTGTGCCTAAACTGAGGATAATGAATTATATATAATTTTCAATAGCCCATGTCAAAAAGAACATAGGGATTTGCAAAGGTTTATGTTTTAAACATTACAAAGCCATAAAACGAATGTATACCAACCTTTCGTCTGCTACCATTTAGGTGAGCATTTCAATTGACACTTTTTGCTTAGTGATTTTCTAAAAAAAGAGTAAATTAGACCCCTTAAACACTGAATATGCATTTCTATGCTTTAACACATAGACTAGCCATCCACTTTATACTTTTGGTAGACAACTGTTTTCATACATGAGTATGTAAAAGTAACACACAGTTTCGATCCAGTTTTGCATTTTAAACTACGGTGGAAGGTGGATTTTTTTTTTTCTAAAGGAACATATCAATCTTAAAATGTACCACACTGTAAATAGTGTGCGTAAAATTGTGTCTCAGCAGGATAACCAGACTGAAAGTTTGGGGACTGATATGTTCCTCTGGTAAAAAGGCCGTTCAATGAGTTAGCAAAATTTAAGAGTAGAACAATAAGAGATAATGTAACATGTTCTAAGTACATTGTGAAAAAATCATGTTCTCCTTTTCACCTCCACCATGTAGTCCGTCATCTGTGTACCTAGCTATACTAATCAGGGACATTTGTTCAAAAGGCAGTGATGGTGAAATGTAAACATATATGCCAAGCTGCAAAGATATAACCATGCAAATCCAGATCATATGCAAGATAGTTATCATTCATAGTTATCATTCACGGGCCATTTGAACAAAGAAATAAGTTTTCCGTTTAAAGAAAATAAAGCTGTAAAGTTACATCTGAATTATAAAATGAAAGTTAAAGCTTGATCTTTGCATTTGAAAATGTCCGAAATTATTTAAGGCACCTGGAAGTCAGGTAAAAAATATACCGCAAGCCCCCAGGAATACGGAGAAAGATTTGGAAAACGGAGGCAGCGGCTTGCAAGATATTTTAATGGATTTATAAAAGCTCATGTCTGTAAGAGACTTTTCTTTACTCAAGAAAATGTCATGGAGATGTATGTCACAGACAGTGCTTACGAACAATAGAGTAATTCATAGCTTCCTTTCTGCAATTCCTGTGGTCTCTTTGTCAAACTGCTTGTTTACATGTATGATTGTCTCCTGACATATGAAGTTAGGTGACAATACATATGAACTTGTGTTGCTCATACAACTTTCACACACCAACTGGCTTAGAAGTATCCTTAATCTAAAGAATCTTTATGTAGTTGTTCAGCTAAAGTTTGTAAGAAAAAAATGTAGTTTTAAATTAGCCGTGGATTGAAAGTAAGTACATAGCTGTAATTCACTTATTAAACTTCTCACTTACCCTCTTGACATTAAAAAAGAATATGTTTATTTGAGTGGAAATGTGTTGATAATTTACCTTAAATTAAGTAAAATAGAAAATAAGAGAGGGACAAAGAGGCAGAGAAAACAGTCTAGTAGCTTTACGGCTTAGATACGCTTCCATAAGTGTATTATTTGAAGGACTTTTCCCCCTGGCATTTATAAGGAAGGAATTTAGTTCAGTAACTTCATCATTAAGACCTACAGAGTCTTAGACAAATTCAATTTTGATACTTCTTTCTAAAGCTTATTAAGTGTATAAAAATTTAACATTTATTAAATGTATTTAAATTTTTCATTCTTATTTTTACCATGAATAATATTGTGTTAATAACAGTGCACAGTTAGGTGGGTTAATAGAGGTGTAAAGTCATTGTAACAATACCTGATGCATAAATTGTTGGTATGATTATTATTATTAAGGTAGTTCACCCCTAAGTGATGTGTTAAAATAAGTGAGGTTTGCCTTAGTGCTCTCTCATCTTCCTTTTTATCAGTCTTTTCCTTTCTATTCCCTGTCCCTCAATGCTTTTCTCTTGATTACTTTGTATTTATTTCAAGGATATTGATCTCCCTGGTAACTATTTCCTTTATCAAAAAAAAAAAAAATTAAGAAAACAATTCCATTTACAATAGCACAAAAAAGAATAAATTATTTAGGAATGAATTTACCCAAGAAGGTAAAAGATCCATACACTGAAAACTGCAAAACTTTAATGAAGGAAATTGAAGAAGACACAAATAAATGAAAAGATATCTCCTTGTTTGTGGATTGGAAGAATTAATATTGTTAAAATATTTCTAATACCCAAAGTGATTTACAGATTCAAAACAATTCCTATCAAAATTCTAATGGCATTTTTCACAGAAATAGAAAAATCCTAAAATTCATATGGAACCACAAAAGACCTCAGATATCCAAAGCAATCCTGAGAAAGAAAAAGCTGGAAACATCACACTTCCTAATTTCAAATTATATCACAAAGCTATAGTAATCCAAACAGTATGATAATATTATAGACGTATAGGCCAAAGGAACACACTAAACAGCTCAGAAATAAACCCATAAGTATACAGTCAACTAATTTTTGACAAGCGTGTCAGAAATACAAAATGGGGAATGGATAGTCTTTTCAATAAATGATAATGGGAAAACTGTATACCCAGGTGCAAAAGAATAAAATTAGACCCATACCTTATATCATACAAAAACATCAACTCAGAATGAATAAAAGGCAAACTTAAGACTTGAAACCATAAAATTCCCAGAATAAAATGGGGAAAAAACTCCTTGACCTCAGTCAGCTATAAAACAACATGGATGAAACTTAAGGGTATTATTCTAAGTAAAATAGGGAGTCACAGAAGGACAAATACTGCGGATTCCACTTATGTGGCATTTAAAGTAGTCAAACCCATTGAAGCAAATAATAGAATGCTTCTTGGTAGGGACTGGGGATAAGGAGAAATGGGAGTTGTTAATCAATGTGGATTAAATTTCAGTTGAACAAGTGAGATCTGTTGTATAATGCTGTGCCTATAGATAACTATATTATACACTTAAAAATCTAAGAGGGTAATTCTACTCTTAAGTGTTCTCAAATAAATAAATATTTTAAAAACTTTAAAAAATAATTGGAAACAAAATTACTAATGGTAATAAAGAAGTACACATGAACATGATTGAAAAGTGATTTGAAGATGTATATCTATCTACGCCTGGCACTCTTAATCTTAGGCAAGTCATTTAACTGCCTAACTCCCATATCTTCATCTTTAAATAGGATAGAAAAAGTGGATTATCTAAGGCCTATGTTATAAAATTGAGACTCTATAACTATCATTTTATAAGTACAAAATAAGAACAATCCACATAGGGAATATGTTTCTTTTATGATAAATGTTGACATTTTTAATATTGTTATAAAATACTTTTCCTTTCTGGAAGGACAGTTGTAGATCAGGATAGCTACCAATTTAAGGCACTATTTTGAAGCCAAGTGAGACACATTTTCAAAGATAAAAATCCTGTACAATTCTGGTAGGAAAAAAATTGTGATTTTTCAGTTATTACAGGGAATACTGAGTGTTTAGCAATATGGGTGTCCTCTATCTGATCCTAGGAAAATCCTAGAATAAACAAATATGAATAGACAGTAAGTGGCCATTATTATTAATACTATTAATAATTTCTCTTCTTTAGTTTATATGATTTCAGTAACTTATGCCACTGAAATATCTTACCTATTAAAATGATAATAGGATAAGTCTTTTTTGTGTAATGCCTCAGCAACAAATAACCTCACATTTTCAGTGTCTAGTAAGACAGTTTATTTCTTACCCATATAATATGTCATATTTTATGGATTGGTTGTAGATATGATTTGCAAATCCAGCACCCTTGATACTGTACATGCTGATTCTGTAGCATAGGAAAAGTGCAAGGCAGATGATGGAAACATAGTAGCTTTTAATGCTTCTACTTAAATGTTGTGTATGTCACATGTGTTCATGACTACTGGCCAACATAAACCATGTGACTAAGCCCAATATCAGTTGGGTAAAGAGGTATACCACTTCATAAAGAGGTACTACAAAAGACATGTCAATGGGTAGGTATGATGCTTTCAAATGAAGGGGGATTAATATTTGACCAATAACAACAATCTACCGTGGCTACTTTTCCCCAACTTAATCAAAATTCTTAAGTAGGCACAATTTCAATGGTATCGTATGTATTACTTCAGAGGTATAGATTTTTGTTTATTCACTTATAAGGTCTCAACTTATAATACCTACTGAATTTGAATTTGTGCTAATGTTGCTGATTTGATATGGATTCAGAAATTTAATTTAAAAGTGCAGTTTTGGATTTAAAATACTTATATTTCAAGATATTCCTGACACACATTTGTTATAATTGACATATTAAAGAAATTAATTTATCTAAAACCTGAGGGTATCTTAAATTTTGTACCCTTCTTATTCTTTAAATGGAAGAAGTAGTATTTCTTCTTGAGGGATTAGAACCAAAAGAGAATTTGACTCAACTTTCTTTCATTTGACTTTGAAGAAGGAAGTCTAAATAAGAGAAACTATGTCCTGGAAATGTAGGCTCTGAAGAAGAAATTAATACATCAAATTTTCACAGAAATTATTTTAATTATAATCAGAGAGTTAGCGAATTCAGTTTATGTCTGATTTTCTTTTCCCCCCTAAGGCAAGCACGCAGCACATACTTAGCGTTGTAAATATAAGCCTTAAAATGTAAATTTCTAAGCAGAGTATGGCAAAATAGATGAAAGGGTTCCATTAATGTCAGTGGGAGCCATGGAGTTAAATTCTTTTTCCATTTGCCTCAAAAACGAAGCCCTAAGCAAGTTTTGCAAATGGCAAGTTTTGCAAATGGCAAGAGAAATAACAGTTTAGCCATGAAACTATTGCTCTTAGTGTAAATGTATTAATTCATTATACCAACTTCTCTGCTAAAGTCATTTTCTAAATGGTTTCTCAGCCAAAATGCCTGGCATGATGAAAATCTAGATTTTGGTTCTTTCCTTGACCCCCATATTTTGGTAATTCTTTAAAAACTACCCTGCATCAAATATTTTTCCAAAAAAAGTCTTTAAAATTTATGGCAGTTTTATTATTTGATAATGTTTTTCATGATAAAAAATAAACCGACAGAATGTGAAGAAAATTCACAATTCTATTGTAAATTCTAAGAAAATTTTGATTAAATTGAGTCATTGTGATAGCTCTAGAACAGGGATCAGCAAACCCTGGCCTGCAGTCTGTTATTTAAATAATGCGTCATTTGTTTACATATTATCTATAGGCTCTACTTTCAGGCTACAATGGCAAAGCTGAAATAAAGAAAGGGAAGGGAAGGGAAAGGAAAGAAAGGAAGGGAAAGGAGGGGAAGGGAAGGGAGGGGAGGGGAGAGGAAAGGAGGAGAGGGGAGGGGAAGGGAGGAGAAAGGGAGGGAAGGGAAAGGAAGGGAGGAGAGGGGAAGGGAGAGAATGGAAGGGAGGAGAAGGGAGGGGAAGGAAGGGAAGGTAAAGGAGAGAAGGGAAGGGAGGGGAGGGGAGGGGAAGGGAAGGGAAGGGGAAGGAGGGGAGGGGAAGGGAAGGGAGGGCAGGGGAGGGGAAGGGAAGTGGAAGGGAAGTGGAAGGGAAGGCAAGGGAAAAGAGGGGAGGGGAGGGAAGGGAAGGGCAGGAAAAGAAAGGCAAGGTAAGGCAATGCAAGGCAAGTCTCACAAATGCTTGGCTACGTGGCTTAAGCTAAATGATAGAGCCATTCTGTACTCAGCAGATATTTTTTCTTTCTCCCCAGATTCCTACCATCCCGTAAAATTGGAACTTCATCCTTTTTAATGGGAAGAAGCTTTACCTCTTCCATTCATTATTCATTGGATGTGTCAGTAATAGGGACATAGTTTGTCAGCCACACCTCTGTTCATATTTCTCTTTGTTAAAATCACACATCTCTTGGTTTCTTTGGCCCTTTTGGGGACACAAGAGTCTGAGATGATAGTATCTTCCATATGGCTCGTTTGAGAAATGTCTGCTATGAAAAACCAAATCTTGCCACATGCAAGCACAAAGGTTAATTTTTGAGGAAAATAATATTAAACTTGATTTTAATCTCCAGTCCAAACCAAGTCCTTCAATTCAGCATTTCTAGAAATGTTCAAAATCACTGAGGTTTTGATTCCTATTGATTCTTACTGAACTTACTCAGTTGACTGAAAATTTGGAGAGAAGAGAGGAGTGAATAAACATCATTCTCTAACTTCTGCACCAACACCTGAACCCCAGCACTCTTGGAGCTGAGTCTCTCCTGTGTCCCACACCTGGCAAGGAAGAATTGTACTACCAAATGCCCAATGTTTGGTAAAACCAATGTGGTAAGTGGACAAAAATCTGTAAATACACAAAAGGGATATTTCTCTCCTGATAGCACACACTGTGCAGCCCCAAAGCAGGAACTATTTTTTGAAGCATTGAGAAGATAGCTGCTGCTCTTCCATCACTCAAATCTGCCCAAGGGACTATTTTGCTTGGTCAGAAAGAGAAAGAGGTCTTATGAGCCTGTGGAGTAAGCCCTTCTCGGTTCTCTATGATTTGCTTTTCTGAACATAGAAGAGGCTCTCCTCTTACTCTCACTTCCTTGAATTATACAAACCTGGATCAAGACCCAGACAAGGCATAGGTCTCTTCAGACTCTCTTGGGCTCAAGAGCACAGTTGACTGACAAGTGAAAAGGTCAAGATTCTTTTTGTGGCTGCATTAGAAACCCCATCTCCTGGAGTCTGGGGGAGAATGGATACATGTATACGTATGGCTGAGTCCCTTTGCTGTATACCTGAAACTATCACAACATTGTTAATCAGCTATACTCCCATATAAAATAAAAAGTTAAAATAAAAAAAAAGAAAGAAACCTCATCTCCTGATTAATGAATTCCACAATTTACACGTAAAGGATGGGAAGACAGGGCCATTTCATGGATGAGTGACCTATGCAATTGCAGAGGACCCCATGATTAGAAGGGCCCAGTGTTAATGTTCTACTATTATTTTGACTTTCTAAATCTCTTTAAAAACAAATGATGCTGCATTTTCATGATGCATAGAGTCCCATAAATCATGTAGCTATCCTGAAGAGAGGTATTAGAAGTCACACTCTTTTTGTTACCAACTCTTCCCCAACAAGGGTCCTCCTGCTTGGTGTCTTTTGAGCCAATAGAATGAGATCCCGTTCAGTTCAGAAGCAAAGGGAAGTTTTATTCTTTGATTAAAGAACGGAGAGAGCCTTAGGGTTAGGAATGTCGGGGGAGGGATAAATTGGGAGATTGGAATTGAGATATACACACTACTATACATAAAATAGATAACCAATTAGGACCTACTGTGTAACACAGGGAACTCCGCTCAATACTCTGTAACGACCTATATGGGGAAAAGAATCTAAAAAAGAGTGGATATATGTAGGTGTGTATAACTGATTCACTTTGCTGTATACGTGAAACTAACACAACATTGTAAAGCTACTCCAATAAAAATTATTAAAAAAAAAAAGAGAGAGAGAGGTTTGAGTTTGACCTCTTGAGGCCAGACTGTCCCTGAAAGGCTGTGGGCAGGGCTGCTTTACAGGGTTCTTGCCCGCGGGGCGGGGCGGGGCGGGGCGGGGCGGGGTTCCCGCGGGGCCGAGTTCTCCTGGTGCCCGGCGCGCCTGTGCTGCTCAAGGCTCCGGATCATCGGCTCCCAGTGTGCAACGCAGCACGTCTCCACGCAGCCGCGGAGCTGTGTCGGTGCAGCCATTTTACACTAAGAACTCTGGTCTGAAGCGCCGAGACAAAGCCTGTGTGGCACCCTAGGAGCAAGTGAATCTAGATGAAGCGAAAAGGAAAAGGAAAAAAAAAAAGGTTAGACTTTATGTTATTACCGAGATTCTATTTTTATTCCCCAGGAATTATTAATGGGCTTTACCTCCTTGGTCTCTTGTCCTGCTCGTCATCCTTGAGAGGAGCTGAGGGCCACTGGTCCGTCTTCTGAAACTGCTTTCTGCTGATTTGGGGTGTTATAGCCGTGGGTAGAGCGGAACTTCTCCCAGCTGCCTTTACACGTGCTTGATTATCATCGGGTCTCAGCCCTGACTTGCTGAGCGACCACCATTTCTCTAACCTTCTGGAGACAAAGGACACCAGATAATTTAAGATTCATGGACCACATATTAGCAGGAGAATAGTGGTCACATGTCAAATTTTTGCTAAAAATGCAGGTTTCTAGGTCTTTTGTCTGTAGGCGAAAGTGTGCCCTGATGTGGAGGCTCACTGCCCTGGCCAGAATCTCCCTGGTCACACTTTTGTTGTTCTTTTAGAAGAGAAGCTTCAGGGCAGAGTAGTCAAGGGGGTTTGTTGCTCCAGGTTGTCTTCCGGAGGTTGGGATGCTCTTCACTCAAGTGTGAAGCACCCACAGAGTGACCCGCTGCAGCTTTGGGGGCAGAGTGGGCGGTTAGGATCACCAAGCCGAGTCTGCTCCACTTAGCAGTGGGCTGGTCTTGCAGGCCACTGGTTTTCCAGGCTTTTAGGTTCACCCAGTCTCCTTGCTGGAGGGGATGTAAGCCAAGTTAGTGCGTGCCAGCACCCTGTTACCATATTGCATGAGAGCTTTCATGGTTTCTCCTACCTGAAGGGCATACTGAGTTGTTCCATTTCAAGGGGGGTTAAGGTGTCCCTTCTCTCAGGCTTGGGGAATGAGTCTACCATACATGAGTTGAAAAGCACTTAGCTTTAACCCCTTGGGGCTAACTGCATGTGGAGCAGGGCAGTCAGAAGTAACTGAATCCAATTTTCTTGAGTTTCCTGTCATAGCTTGGGTAAGGCCTATTTCACAGTCTGACTGGATCTCTCTGCTTTCCCTGATGATTGAGGTTTCCAGGCTGAATGCAAAGTCCATTTTATGCCCAGGGCACTCGTTAGCCACTTAGTCACTTGAGACACAAATGCTGGACCATTATCTCTTCCTAGGGATCCTGGGAGCCCAAACCTGGGGATTATTTCTTTTAGTAATGCTTTAGCCACTTCAGCTGCTGTTTCAGTTCTAGTGGGGAATGCTTCTATCCACCCAGAAAATGTGCCTGCTAGCACCAAAAATACCTGAAATTGCCCGATGTTCTCGGTGTGACAGTGAAATCAATCTGCCAGTCCTCTCAGGATATGTCCCTCTGGTCTGAATAGGCCTTATCGGGGGGCCTCTTATGTTGGGGTTGTTACTTTTCATGCCAGGAGCTAACATGACCTCAACTAAGCAGTTATATAGGTCTTCCCTCCTGTAGTGAGTTCCTTGATGAGCCTCCCTGATGGCTTGACAAGCTGCAGGTGGGGGAAAGAAGTATTGCCCATGTTCATTAACTAGCCACCCATGGCCTCCTAGATCTCTCTTAAAGCCACATTTTGGAGATTTTTCTAATTCTTCCTTGGTGTAGATTGGGGAATAATTGGATGGGACTGGTCTTCAAGGCATGAGGAGTAGTTCTAGTGGTTCTAGTGGTTCTAGGGCCACCCTTTTGGCAGTTGTGTCCACTGTGTTGTTTCTCTTTATTATCTCTGCATCCCCCTTTCGGTGACCCCCTACAATGAATCACTGCCACCTTTTTTAGAAGCTGTGCTGCTTCTAAGAGCTTCAATATGCTTAAGCCATGTTTCATCAGTTTATTCTCCACAGTAAGCACAGCATTTAAGATCTTCCCTGGCTCAAGCTCTAAGGCTCAGGTGAGCACTATCAGCTCCAACTTTTGGGCAGAAGTCCCTGGGGGTAGGCGTCTTGCTTCTATGACTTGGGTCTGGGAGGTTCCTGTGTATCCCACCAGGCTTTTCCCTCTCTAATGAAACTGCTTCCATCTGTGAACCATTCCTCTGTGATGTTTGGGAGAGGCTCACTTCCTAGGTTGGGGCGACTGGAATAGATCATGTCTATGGTTTCTATACGATCAGGCACCAGGGACCCGTTTCTGTGGGTAGCAAGGTGGCAGGATTTAGCACGTGACAGGTTTTTATGGTAGCCACTGGGTTGTCTAAAAGCATAGCCGGAACTTGAATCAACCTTCTGGGGGATAGCCTTTCTGTTTCCTTAGAACTTGCTAAAGCCTGAACCTAGCATAGAATCCATAAGGGATTGGCTGACCAAATGTTAACCTCTCAGCCTCCTTTAGCAGAGTTGCAGCAGCTGCAATGCCCGTAGGCAAGGAGGCCATCCCTTAGCAGTTTGATCAAATTGTTTAGATAGATAAGCTACCACCCAAGTAAGCTAATACTCCAAGGGCAATTCCCCTTCTCTCATGAATGTAAAAGTCAAAGGGTTTAGCCAAATCTGGGAGGGCCAGGGCAGGGGGCTGAAGTAATTGCTCTTTTAATTCTTGAAAGGCCCCTTCACATTCTGGATTCCATTCAAATGGATCATCATCCTTTCCTTTCAAGTTTTCATATAGAGGCCTAGCTATCCCTAGTTAGGGATCCAGATGTGGCAAAACCTGGAAGCCCCTAAGCTGTCTTCTATTTTTAGGAGGGACAAGGCTACAAACGGCTTCTTTTCTTCCCTGGGGTAGGCTTCTCTGACCTTCTATGAGAATGAAACCTAGGTAGATCACCCTAGTTTGTGATATTTGAGCCTTTATCTTGGACACCTTATGTCCTTTATTGGCTGGTGATTCAGGGTAGTTACAGTATTTTAAGTCAGAGGTCTCCTTAGTAGGGCTGGCAATCAGAATGTCACCTGCATACTGGAGGAGGATTCCCTTCTCCAGATGTAGATCTTTTAGGTCTTTAGCTAAAGTTTTCCCAAAGATGGCGGGGGAATTTTTGAACTTTTGGGGCAGGACTACCCAGCAGAATTGTTTTTGTTGTATGTTGAGTCCTGCCACTCAAAAGCAAAAACTTCTTCTGACTCTGGGGCTAATGGAATACAGAAGAAGGCATATTTTAAATCTAATACAGAATATCAGGTTCTAATGGATGGTAGAATGGCCAGCAAGGTGTAGGGATTAGGGACTAGTGGATATATATCCTCTGTGGCTTCATTGACTGCCCTGAGGTCCTGTACCATACAGTACTCCCCATTAGGTTTCTTTATGGGGAGAATGGGAGTATAGCAAGCTGACTGGCATGGTCTAATAGGACCCTGGTCAGTAAGGCTCTGTATGGCAGGGGCAGTGCCCAACAAGGCCTCCCGACAGAGAGTACTGTTTCCTATTGGGCCATGTGTGGCCTGGATTTAGATGGACTGTCACTTACTCTATCCGTCCCCAGGCCCAGACCTGGGGATTTACTCCAGGGAGGTCGACTTGTTCTGTCCCAGGAGATTTGTCCTCAGTCATTAACACTGTCATCTTGTGCCTTTGTCCAGGGGACGCCAATCTCCAGTTTGTCTCCCATTAGGTGGATAGTAGCCCCCAATATACATAAGATATCTCTTCCTAGCAGGGGCATAGGGCATTCAGGGACATGCAGGAAGGAATGGGTGAGCTTGTGTTCACCCAGTTTACATTCTGTTGGCTCTGTGAATGCCTGCTCTTGGGCCTTCCCTGTTACTCCCATACTTCTACAGCTCTTGCGACCAAGTTTGCCTGATCTGGTGTTTAGAACTAAGTAAGTGGCACTAAGTGTTGACTAAGAATTTGATAAGCTGTGCCTCTATGTCCAATATCAGCTGGACTCCTCTGGGGTCCATTGGAGTGCCAGCTTAGGAACCCCCTGACCCCATAATTTTAATCTATTTGGGCCATCCGCCTTTCAGGGGAGTGGCCAGGAACTGCCATTTCCATCTCCCTTTGGGAGCAGTAGGGAATTCTCTCTTCCAGTGTCCCTCTTGTTTACATATGGCACACTGACTGGGTCCTAATTTCCTTGGCTTGCTATCCCTCGATGGGGGCTAGGGGTCACTCTCCAGAGTTGAGAATCTCCATGGGCAGTTAGTCCAGATTCCTGTGCCAGCCAGTTGACATTGGAGGGCAACAGCCAGTGGGTGGGCATGCCTCTGGGCCTTTTCATCCTCTAACTTTTCCTCCTCTATATCTCAGTTATTAAACACCTGGTAGGCAACCTCGACCAGGTAAGAGGTAGGAGGTATCTGGTTCTATTTCCAGTTTCTGAAGTCTGTGTCTAATGTCAGGAGCACTTTGGGAAATGAAATACAACCTCAGGGTTGCATTCCCTTCCAAGGACTCAGGGGCAATGGTAGTATAAATTCAGAGGCAGTCCCTAAGGCTCTCTAGGACTGTGAAGGGTTTTCTTTTGGCTCCTGATTGATTTTCCGTATCTTATCCCAGTTGACAGGTTTCTTTCCTGCTGCCTGGATTCTCTTTAGGATCATATTTTTATAATGGGTCAGCCTCTGTCTTGCACTCCATTCTCCATTGTCTCAGTGGTCCCTGTTAAGTTTGTTATCTGAGACCTCTTGATTCCCCAGTCTGAACATAGCAGGACCTGAATCGTTTCTGTTCTCTTTGTTTGCTTCCTCTCCGGCTTTTGAAAAGACCATGGTCTTTTCTTTCTCTGGTAGGGGTACATTGAGGAGGCTCTGGATGTCAGCCCAGGTGGGGTCATGGGTCTCAAAGATTCTCCTAATCGGGATCTTTCCTCAACCCTTTACCATGACTTTTCCAGTTATACAGATCAGAAGTGGTAAAGGGGATGTATACCTGGACGAGCCCTCCTTCTCCATTGGGGACCTGCCTCAAAGGGAGTTCTTTTTCTGAATTTCACCCCATTTCTTTTGTCTCTGGCATAGCAGGCCCAATTGTAAAATGGTGTTGTAATTTAGAGACCCATTCGCAGGCCAACTTTCCCCATTTCCCAGATGGTATTGAGGCCAGGCTGTATTCCATAGGAAGATTCAATGTTTGGGGATCAAGGAGTGATACCCGAAAAACTTCCAGTTCTGGAGGATATACCCTAACGGGCTATCTTTCCATATGGTAGATATTTGGTTACCCATACCTTAGATGTTGTTTTGGGTTTGTTTTCATCTACCGAGGGGGTGGCTGGAATAATTTGTTGGCTTGCAAATGTCACAAGATTTAACCCAAATAAGATTTCCAGTTCAGGAAATTTGGAACCAGCGCCAAACTCATAATGGATGCCTCAAAAGATCAAAATAGGAGGTGTTCAAATGGCGTGGACTCTGGTATAACTGGGGGTCCCCCTTGAATTCATAACAGCCCGTTCTTGAGACAGTCCCTCCTCAGTCAGAACATCCCACAGGTGGTGAGATGAGACCGCCTCCAGGCCAGAGCAGCTTGGCCATATTAGTTCCTGACCAACTTGGTCCGTTAGGCAGTGGCACAGCTGTCTGAGGAGTGTGTGTGTGGGTCTTCTTTTTCCTCCTTTTGCTTGTAAAGGAGGAGTTTTCAGACTTCCCACTGGGTGAGATCTAAAGGCACAAGGGATTCCCAGTGGGTACTCACCAGGTCGCTGGGCAACTGGTATTCTGTGCTGATACTGGGAGGAGAGCCCATGGAATCTCGGTCAATAAAGAATCACCCAAGGTTCACCTCACAAGCAGAGTGGTGGGGAGGGGGGCGGGGGGCAGGCAATGAATGTTTCCTGGTCTTCCCAGCAGCTCACAGGGCTCCCCAGCCCACTTCAGAGAAACTAGCTCTGATTGGAAGAGGTCAGGTCAGCAGTCATGTACCTGCCTTGGGACCCTTTCACACTTGGGCATCCACAGTGCCTTTTCCTGAACTGGACTGAGCATCCTGTCCTGTTTTGTCAGGCGGTCCGTGTTATCTGAGCCTGTTCCCGGTCTTGCCTCTTGGCTCACAGGGCTGGTCATTTTCCTTTACCAAACCAAAAGTGACTGTGGAGAGTGCTACCGTTGACGCCTGGAGATTGGCAAGGAGGGAGAAAAGGCCCTGGTGTGGCTGCTACTGACTTGTACAGGGGTCAAGCAGGCAGCACTACTGGCAAGACAGTGGGCAAGACTGCTGTGGCTCCCTCTTGTCCACAGGTCCCCACTGGCCCTTGGGCATCCGATACTGTGGGAAGGACAGCCAGAGGAAGGGGGCAGGCACAAGTGAGTTTTAGTCTCTGATCCCCAGTGATGCCACAGTTTGATCCCCTCATGGGGGTACAGTCTAAATGACTCTGGGGGCTGCACCGTGTGTGTGCCACACCTGAGTGGTTGCTGGGCAGAGCTGCTCTGAATTTGGCCGAAAGCTGCTGCCACTCTACCCCATCAGAGTGTACTCAAAGACCAGAGCCAGTCATCCACATGCACACCTCCCAAAGCTTCTGCCATCCTCCTGCTGGAGCCCAGGTGAGCCCAGAGCCTAGTGGATAGGTGCGGACAAAAAGGAAAAGGTCGTGGTTCGTACCATCTGGGGTGCCAAAATCTGTTACCCTTTTGAGTCAGGCCCCCACAAGGGTCCTCCTGACTATTGAGCCAATAGAAGGAGACCTAGTTCAGTTCAGAAGCAAAGGAAAGTTTTCTTTTTGATCAAAGAGCTCCTTGTGCTGTAGAGTACATGCTCTCCCTGAAAGCTACTCTATAGGTGGAGCTGCTTCATAGGGTTCTTATTAGTGCAGAGGGGGTCCAAGTTCTTGCCAGCCAGGTGCAGGGGTATTGATCACAGCCCTTCAGAATGCAGTGCTGGGCACAGCATCTCTGCACCTGGCCGGGCTGGCCGTTTCACACTAGAAACTGGTCTGAAGTACTGTGCTGGGTGCAAGGCCTCTGCATGCGGCACCCTGTGAGCCAGAGAGACTAGACTGAACACAAAGGAAAAGAAAAAAGGGTTAGACTTCATTACCCAGATTCTGTTGTTATTCCCCGGGGATTGTTAATGGGCTTTGCAGGTAACATTTTGTCAAGTTCAACCAGAAATAAAGATTACTTTGATTTCTGTGTTGTCCCCATGTGTATTTCCCAGTTGCCCCATTACTCAGTTGAAAAAGACTGGTGTCCCTCCTGCCTCACCACCGCCAGGAATAGTTTACCCAGAAATCTCAAGTTACGCAGTTTGTTCAAGCAGATCATCAAATGTCTGTCCATGAATACCTTCCTATAGTCTCAGACTTGCATAATCATGTTTTTAGAAGTAAACCCCCAGCTCTGCTCTATACACACATTCAAGGTTCTATATTTCTTTTACTTTGTCACTGTGCCATTTTTGTAAGGAGTTGTCCTTGACCCAGCGGTTGAGGCTGGCATACTGCTGTGTACACATTCCTGTCCGTAGGTTAGAAAAAGATCTGTCAAGGACGAAAGGCTTCATTTTTGAAGAGGGAACCTGCAAGTGCATGTGTGCCTTTTTCCTAAGGTATTATTGTCCCCCTTAGTCATGAGACTGTAACTAACTATGAGGAGATTAGCAGCTATGGTTCACGTACCAACTAAAAGTGAATTCTCTTAGAAGAGAAAGATGAAAAGGACGAAGGAGGAGAGGAGAAAGAGGAGAGGAGAAACCATATGAGGGTTATAATTAGTGCTACAGTATCTGAAGTGTCGAAGTGTTTATTGTTGCTAGCACATAGTTCTAATAGGGTCCGAAATACATAAAGAATTTAATATGTAAAGCATGGCAGTTAATTGTTAGCATTGTTCTGTTACAAAGTTGGTTGCTAGCAAATAGAAAAATATTACAACCAATGTATTTATTCAATATCCTTTTTTCCTTATTTTTATATTTATACTCTTTCAATAATTTGGTATTAAAATATATTTTTATTTATAAAATTACAATGATATAGGTTTTGCTTATTATTGCTAATTCCATATTTCTGAAGTATAAGTTGGTAATCCACAGTGGTGCTCTGTTTAAAAAATAAATAAACAAGTAAGGATTAAAGGTACATATGAGCCAAAAACATTGTGACCAATGATATGAGGAGTAAATGGAATTTTTCTCTCTAATGTGTTTACATTGCACAATGCACCTCTGAAAAAAAATTCCAAGATAAAATCATATCTTTAGAGTATTAAGATAATTTAAGAATCATCTAGATCAAGAAACGACACAGAAGCCTTAAAGAATTTGTGCAAGTGTGTCCAATTTAGTAAAGGCATTTCTGGCCCTAGAACAGTAGTTACCAGCTCATTTCTTTTCTTTTCTTTTTCTTTTTTTAAAATATTTATTTATTTGTATTTATTTATTTTTGGCTCCACTGGGTCTTTGTTGCTGCGCACGGGCTTTCTCTAGTTGCAGCAAGCAGGGGCTACTCTTCGTTGTGGTGTGAGGGCTTCTCATTGCAGTGGCTTTTCTTGTGGAGCACGGACTCTAGGCACGCGGGCTTCAGTAGTTGTGGCACATGGGCTCAGTTGTTGTTGCTTGCGGGCTCTAGAGCGCAGGCTCAGTAGTTGTGGTGCAGGGGCTTAGTTGCTCCGCGGCATGTAGGATCTTCCCAGACCAGGGCTCAAACACACGTCCCTTGCACTGGCAGGCGGATTCTTAACCACTGTGCCACCAGGGAAGCCCTTCATTTTTTTTCTTATTTCATAATAAAAGTAATGCTTCTGTTAAAGCAGTATTGCTCAAAGTACAGAAAGTAGAACACAGTTCCACTGAATATTGTTTTTTACAAAATAAATTGGAGACCATGTCAAATAAGTTCACGAAAAGCTATAGTAACAATTAGAGAATGGAGCTAGCTTGTAGGGCTTTACCCAGTCTTTCCTAAACTAAAATGCTTTGTGAGTCATGAGAGGGATAGAAAACAGAGCATTTCACATAGGTCCCTGGTTTTGAAACATCACTTTATGTTTACTTTCTGAGAACACATTTTGAGAAATGTTTCTCTCTTGGAAATGGTTTTATCAGTCAACAGAATTTCAAAAGTCCTATTGTATTAATACATTTCAAATTCACAAAAGCCTTATGATATGCCATACACCTTATGCGTAATATGCAGCACACTGACAGACTATTAACTGAAAATCCATGGATACGAGTTTAGGGTTCAAGGAGTACAAATCACTGTTTACTTTTTTGTTCTTATGGAATCTTTGTACTAAAGTAAAAAGTATAGTAATTCAGGACACTCACCTTTAAGTTTTTGAACAGCATTTGGTACATAGTATGTGCTAAAGAATACGTAGCATGAATCACTTGTGAAAGCTGCCCACTTTAGGTTTTTAGGATTTGTCATTAGGTGATTGAAAACACTAGAGGCACATCTTCCCTCTTTAGTCAATGACAGACAAACAAACAAGACAAGCCACACACACACACAGTAGAGGAGGTGATTGGATCTACAAAGACAATTCATAGCAGGTTATCCCTGTTTCCATTTGTACACATTTTTATCTAGTTTTTCTGATTTAGTGTTTTTTTTTAATTGGGTCCTCTTTTCCAATGCTCTTAATTTCCCATTGCTCTTTTTTTTGTAAATGTGCATTACTTTTTTCACTCTATTACCTATAAATAGAACACATTCTAATTGACTCACAAATGATCCCAGAGCACAGAAATATCTTTAAAAGAATATTTCTGAAGTTCAGAGGTTTTTATTTTTTTTATTTTTTTAAGTCAAACAATGAATACTCTGTATCTGGGCTTGTTTCACATTTTACAAGAAGATTAATAGAGATGTGATTAGAGTCAGGCAGTAAGTATTTTTTGGAAAGTGGTTTGGTGTTAGTTTCACATCTCATATTAGCAGATTTGGTGTTAATAAAGTCCCTCTATTGGGATTTGTCTGATAGTTTTCTCATGATTAGACTCAAGTTTTGTGTTTTGGGAAGAAAGTCACTGAGGTAGAGTGCCATTCTCATCTAGTCGTATACAAAGTACATATTGTCGAGATGACTTATTATGGTTCCTGTTGACCTGAGAGAGTGTTTGTCAGGTTTAATCACTTTAAAGTTAGGGTTTTTTCCCCCTTACTTTTCTATACTATATTCTTTGGAAAGAAATTACTATTTACAGCCCATGCTTAAAGGAGTGAGATTCATGATCCACCTCTTGAGGGCAAGGCATCTAAATAAATTATATAAAATTGTTCTGCAAGGGAAAAGCATCTCTTTTTCACCACTTATTCATTCATTTATTTATGTCAGTATTGACTCATAGATATTTATTTTATTCTTTAGGTTATACTCCAGTAACATTTGATTTATTTTGTTGCTCAAATTGTCCCAGTTTTAACCATTGGGAACTCTCTCAGTTGGTTCCTCTGTCTCCTTAATATACCCCCATAATTGTGGGTGTTTTCGTTGTTGTTGTTTTTGGTTTTCTTGCACAACTCTTATTTTTCATCAATACAAGATACTCTGGGATCATCTTGTGCATTCTCTGCCCAGTTTTAGAATCTGCCATTTCTCCAAGGAGTCCTGATTCATTTTATTGACGAATGGTATTCGAAACTAAAATCGGAATGCTATGTATTTGTACATTATTTGATACAACTACTCTTTCCCCACTTAAAAGTGATATCCCATGTAAATTCTTGCAATAATGCTGGATAGCATTTATTGAGTAGTTGCTGAGTTCTGGGCAATGTTTTGATTACTTTATCTATATTGCCTCAGTCTCTAAAATAATCCTTTGATATTAGTACTATTGCTTTCCCTACTGTATCCAAGATTGCTCAAGCTCACAGAGAATAATCAATTATGTGATAGGTATTCACACCCGTGCAGTCTGACTTGTCTGATGTCATTCTAATCCAAAAATGCTGGTTATTTACTATACTTTTTTTTAATGACATTTAGTTCTTTGTCTTTTATCATATTACTTTGTATATATAGCTATTAGCTTATTATATTTAGAAATTAATTTCTAATTTTGCGGAAGCCTTCCCTAGAAAACCCAATAATATATAGAAGTTAGGTGCCATTCTTCTATTTGCAATACTGTGTCACTATTTTGTAATTGTACACATTTAAATATCTCTCTTCACTAGTTAATAAACTCCTTCTTAAGTGCTGGAATTCTGGCTTGTATATCCCAAATCCTGTCATAATTTATGGTTTCAGTACATTTGGATAAATGTACATCTTTATGAGGCTGCAAGCAACTAATATAGTTGATTCATATTAATATTTTTAGAAGTAATTTGTAGTCTTTTGGCCAACTTGTAGTTGTTCAATAATTGTTGAGTGAATGAATATGGATTTATGAAATAAGTCCTATCACTCCTTGTGTGGCTAGCATTTGAATTATTTCTCAAATAGAAAATAAATACAGAAGGGCTAGGTCTAATTTCATCTAGGTCTTCATGCTAAGAATTTGTTTCTGTAAATAGTATGTGATCCTTCTAGCATTTGACATTGTTTTAAGGTTCATGGAAGTTTGTTTTGTTCTGTTTTGGTGTGGAATTAATTCCTTATTGACCTAATAAACACAAAACTTGTTTTCCTGTATATTTTAACCAAAGTAAATGAGAATATACTTAAAAAAACATTGGGTAAATGGTAAATTTAGAAGAGTTAGGAATACTGGAACAGAAGAGAATTATTTCTGATACTTAAATATTTATTCATGATTTCTTGTCTCTGGCAAAAACAAAGGGAGGGAGAGTTAAAAATCAAAGTGGATTTAATTCTTTATCATTATTCAACAAATTCAGTGAACAGAAAAATATAATGAATTTTCTAGGAACAACTTTTGTTATTTGGGAAATGTTAAAGTAGGTTGAAAGAAAAATAGTTATTGACCTAAATATCTCCAGTGTTAGAAGAAATAAATACTTTGCTAAAATCCGTAAATAAAATGGTACTGATTTTATATTATATTTGAAGAATTCACTTTTGATGGAGTTGATCAATCCAAGATGATTTTAATCTATAGAAAAAAATTAGAGAATCATGTTTATTAGATGTTTAACTCTGAATGAGAGAGGATTTCTTATTCAAGTTCCTGCCAATTTTTGTACCCTAGAGTGCCTAGCCCATAAAAGTCACTGAATAGGGCTTCCCTGGTGGCGCAGTGGTTGAGAGTTCGCCTGCCGATGCGGCGGACGCGGGTTCGTGCCCCAGTCCGGGAAGATCCCACATGCCGCGGAGTGGCTAGGCCTGTGAGCCATGGCCGCTGAGCCTGCGCGTCTGGAGCCTGTGCTCCGCAATGGGAGAGGCCGCAGTAGTGAGAGGCCCGCGTACCACATAAAAAAAAAAAAAAAAAAAAAAATTCTTAAGTTTTGTAACAGAAACAAAGCCAATGATTTGGAAATTTTGTAGTATATTTTTGCCCTTAAATTAATAAATAAAAAATATACTCAGATTTCCTTTTATGTTTACATTATGGGCACTATTTTTCTGAAATGCTAATTTCAAGTTCCAGCATCTAGTCCACTAATTAGACATGTATAATAAATATTTGTTGAATTAAAGTTTACCCTACATTAGCATCAGTTTGAGTTAGAAGGGTGATGTAGTAAAGTTCTACAATAAATGATATTAATATTCTCACTGAATTCTAATAAAGTTCTATGCATAAACTTTTTTACGATTTTAACCACCCTGAGAATCAAAATACTTAGCCCTCATGTATTGTTATTTTAAGTCTCATTCTAGAGACTGGTCAATTCAGTCAAAGCTATTGCTTCACAATCCCAATAAATAAACTTCCTTGTGTTAAAAGAATCTAATGTACCATATAGATTTACACTCAGTGGAAACCAACAAATAAATTCAATATATAAAATTGTTTTCTGACAGTGTGCTCAGAATGTTCTAATATTTCATTTATTATTTCTTTCAATGAGTTGTAGAAATCTAGTTTACAAATCATTACATTGGCTATTAGCATATTATAAGCTTCAACTTACTCCATCATGCATGAAGAAAAAAATGAAGTCTTAAAACTAATGCATAAATAAATTCATACCAGTGACTCTAGAAGAAGTAACAGCATTTGTAATTTTGTAAATAGTCCAGTTTATGGCAATAAGCCCATGTTAAATCATTCAAAAAGGATTTGTTGAGCTTATATTTTCTTTGTGCCTAGCATAGCTATAACATATGATCTCTCCTTCTCCCTCTCTTTCTCCTTCTCCCTCTCCCTCCCTCCCTCCCTCCCTTCCTCCCTCCCTCCCTTCCTCTCTCTCTCTCTCTCTCTCTCTCTATATATATATATATATATAGACACACACACATATATACACATATATGTATATATAATCTATATTTAATATGCAATATATACAAATATATACTTTGCTCTTTTTATATTTAATATTCCATATTCTTTCACAGCATGATCATCATAATGCTGGTATTTTTCAAGTAAAGAAAAATCCTCTTCTTTCAAGGTCATCAACAGAATCCCCAAACTCTCCCTGAAGCCTTGCTTATTATCACAAGGGAGACCAGGCAAAGACTATTAAGTGCCTCAGCCCTGCACAAAAATCACTTCAGGGTTCATATTCTACCGAGAGTGAAGCCAGGAATTCCAGAGGGTCATGTTATATTTTATAGTAATGATTCCACTCTCTTTTGCTTTCTGTCTGTGTGTGTATACACACACACACATATTGTACTGGGGAAGAATAGACTAAAAGGATTTTACTAAAAGGAGGCTAAATTAGAAAATGTATCAGATCTGCATGTAAGGGGAAGAAGCCAATAATGAAAAAGGGGACTAGGAAATATGGAAATAGCCCTTAGCAAACCGTGGTAAACTATTGCTTATTGAAAAAGGGCGCTTGGAAATATGGAAATAGCCCTTAGCAAACCATGGTAAACTATTCAATTTTGAATTGATAATTTTATCTTGGGGTAGGTTCTCAAAGTTGTGGTTTTAGATTCACACCTTTAAAAATCATTATGGATCAACAATACCTTTTGATTTTGTGGGTTATATTTTATTACCTTTACCATATAGAAATTAAGACTGAGAAACTAAAATATTTATTATTTAATTTAAAAATAACATTTAGAAACCCATTTCACATCAATAAAAATGCGGTTTCTATTAAAAAATAGAATAATAAACAACAAAAATAATTTTATGAGAATAATGACATTGTTTCACATGTTGACATATCTCTTTCATGTATAGCTTAATTTAAGACATCTGGATACTCATACTGCTTTGGCATTCATCCTGCTGTGATATTTTGTTTTGGTTCAAGTATATGAAGAAAATATAAACTCACACATACGTGTGTGTGTGTGTGTATATATATATATATATATATATATATATATATATAAACAGTTGGAAAATGGAGGAATATTTTAGTAACCTTGTCAGATAGTTGCAGACAGTCTAATTTGATGTTATATCAGACCTTGATAAATGGCAGTTTCTTAATGGTTAGTTGCTATTTGGAATGTGAAATCATAACAATGAACTCATATTCTGTTAAATTCCATTAATATGTCTCGGACTTAAAATAGATTTTGTGTGTGTGTGTGAAATCATTGGTCATTTGAAAAATATTGTTTTACTGGGCAATGTAGACTTCCCAAAATTTGATATATTTCAGGAAAACAAAATTTAAAAATCACATGCTAATATCACTTAGCTCATCAGAAAATTTTTCACATCTTAAGAAGCAATGGTGCTCATGATGGTAGATAAAAATTTTCCAAAATTCAAATTTTCCCCTGAAATTAAATCATTGGCAACACATACTTTAGCTGTTTGTTTTCCCTGAAGTAACAAGTAGTGTTCCTTCATTTTTGAGAAAATATTTCCTAAGCACAAAATTCTAAATAACAATAGTTTTTCAGTCATTCTTTTAAATTAAATGGTATTTAACAACAACAGTAAAGTGGTTAGTTCAGCTCACAACTCAAACAATTTCTTGGGTGGGCAGCAGAAGTGCTTTATTGGTATATGTACTTCCCATTTCATCACTTAGAATATTAAAAAGACATGTTCTCAAAGTAAATATTTAATAAAATTAATAATTATCAAAGATATTCTTAGGTGAAAACAAGTATTTTTTTTCCATGTGTGTGTAGCAGGTAAAGTTATGACATTTTGTACATTTTGGCACCACTGCCTTGAGTTGTGTTAAGACATCAAGCTATCTACACACCACTGCTTTTATACCATCAGTACAAATATCTACAAATGAAAGCAAATACTATCTTAGTATTGTTAAGAAAAGAATTTTCTTGGACTGCCTGAAAGTGTCTCAGTGAAATCTGAGGACCAAAAACTGCACTTCGATAAATATTGTTCTAACAATATCAACTCAAAGCCGATAGTATTCTATGGAATTGAAAGCAAAGTCACTATTGACTGCAGTATCTCCCATACGTGCACCAAGAAAAAAAAATTGAATCAGAGAGAAATTTGTTTTCTGGGGGGATTTTTGCTTATTGAGCATATTTTGGAGGGTACATTCTTATTATGTGAGTTAAATACAAGGCCATTTGTATCATTTATTACAGGTTCTTTTATGTTTCTATTTACCCCTACTACCTTTAAAGGAACATCTAATTGATAGACATTCAGGGTTCTTATTATAGCTTATTCCTAACAGTGAAACAGTACCTATTTCTCATGACAATAAATAAACTTTACTTACATCTTACTATGCAAAGCCCCTCAACTTAGCAGATACAATGTGGGAGAGCATACCACCTTCTATTTTCAGAATCTAAATTTGTGTATTGAAAGGACTTTAAGAATCAGTTCAGGGCTTCCCTGGTGGCGCAGTGGTTGAGAGTCTGCCTGCTGATGCAGGGGACACGGGTTCGTGCCCCGGTCCGGGAAGATCCCACATGCTGCGGAGGTGCTAGGCCCGTGAGCCATGGCCGCTGAGCCTGCGCGTCCGGAGCCTGTGCTCTGCAACAGGAAAGGCCACAACAGTGAGAGGCCCAAAAAGAATCAGTTCAAATCATTCTTATGTAGAGCATGGAAAAGTATTAAGTTATAATGTATATACTGTGTTTTGCTGGAGCCAACTCATAGTGGCTCACAGGAGTCAAGTGTGTATCTCTCTTCCCAATTCTACATTCACTGATGTTACCAAAACTTAAGCTGAGATTTGCTGAGTTTACCATAAATCAAACCTTTCATTAGGAGGTATTCCTGAAGATAAAACATCATTGAGTCCAGAGGAGGTACTTACATGATCATGTTTGATACCTCTACTATTGATGATGATGGTGACGATAATGATGATGATGACAGTAATTTTAGTAATATGCACTTTTGCCAAAGCGTCTGACACGGGTTGTGGTGAAGGAATGTGCAGTGTTTATTGAAAGGCCAAGCAAGAAGTACAGGTGGCTAATGCTCAAAAGACAGAACTCTTAGATGGCTTTCAGGAAAATGTGTGGGAGAGGGTTGTGGGGTGTGAGATCAGCTTATAGACATTCTTCTGATTGTTTGGTAGTGAGGTAATTAGGAGTCAAGGTCATCAGCCTTCTGGTTCCAGCAGGTATGGGTCTAGCTGCTTATGGTCAGCATACTGTTTACTTCTTCCACCTGGTGGGGATTTCTGTATTTGCAAAATAGCTCAAGGATATGGCTCAGAATACTATCTATAGCCCTTGAGGAGGAGGTAAAAATCCTTGATTTTGTTTAGTGGCTAAACTATTATTTTGTCTTGCTTGACTATTTTCCATTGTTTCTGCATTTTCTTCTTTGATTAAATTTGTTCTTTGGAACTTGAGGAAGGCCTTAGGAGGCTGAAGTTTTTGTACAAACAAGAGACAAGCAGAGGACATGGGTGTGTCTGTCCTGAGAAGGCCCCGTAGGGTCCTGCTTGGTTACAGTCTCCCCTTTTCTTTGATACTCTCAATCTTGAGGGGTAACAAGTGCAGGACAACGGAGTAAAGTTTTGGATATAGAGGTTAATCATAAATTCAGCAGAGGAACTTGTCCTGTATGAGACTTAAATCTTTAAAATAGATGTAAATATTTTTATTTAAGCATTTTAGCAAATTTTTCCAGTGCTTTGGATGGCATCATAGGTATATTAGGTAATATTTACTAAAGGATGTCAAAATCAAAAACTTTGGAACTTTGGCAAAAATCCAGCTCACTTTTGGCATCAGAGTTTATCCTTTTTTCCAGTTCAAATAAATTGTTGATTATCTTTAGCAAAAATGACTTCTATATCTTCACGGACTTTTGTTAGTGAAGAAATATTAAAAACCCATGTGGGGTTGGTTTAAAAGTAATATACAATAATTCTTTAATAGGGTGGAAAAAATCTCAATAACTAGAACTACTAACTAACTATGAGAAAATAGCACTAGCACAGTTTGTGGTGGTAAATCAATAAATAAATATTGATTAAGAGAAGTTTTGCCTGGGTCTAAAAAAAAAGGAAAGAAAATGAGAAGTTAGGTCAGTAAACCAAAAGTGAGAGGAGGAATGCTTGGTTAGATGTCAAGATATCCACTGATGTTTATTCTAATTGTGCCATTAACTGTCTATGCTAGTTGTGCCCTTGACCTTATGGAAAGTGCTTCTTTGGACCTCAGTTGTCTTAAATTTACAGTGAGAGAAATTGATTGGTTTGATTTTAGTTGCCTTATCTTTCTAAAACCTACAGTATGATTATGGACATATATAAGATGACCAAGGAAATATATATATATATATATATATATATATATATATATATATATATATATACACACACACACACACACACATATATGTATACAATAATTATATAAAACATTATATGTGTATAAACATTATATATACATATGTAATATATAATCTAACAGCTAGTACATGAGATATATATATCATGATAGTAATTTAATTATATATATATTTGTGTATATATATGTATAGTAGTATTAGATTATGGTTTCAACGGTTATCAAGACTTCTGGTCAAACTTCTTGAGCTGTGACGAGTTTACAAAACAGCCTAATGAGATCAGTCTCTTGTTTCTGTTCAGAACATGGCATCTGCAGAAAATCCATGGCTAATTTAATCGTAAAAGTTATGACATTGTGGCACTTTGGCCAAAAAAATAAGAGAGATTCTAAAATCTCTAGAAATGTTCAGAGTAATTCCACAGGTTTTATTGAAGCATAACAAAGCAGGAATATCTATCACAATATAGGATTTGGGGAAATATACGTGTTTCTTTCTATTATATATAATGTTGAGAAGGCATCATCCATAGTACTGAATACAAGATAAAATGAGGCAAACTCTTGGCTTGGTGAGTAATATTTATATCGGATGGTTATAATGAAGTGATTCAGAAAGTGTTTAAATTTTAGGAGTATCAGGCTTGTTGGCTATAAGAAGAAAATAGTGATTTAAAGATGTAAAAGCTCTTTTATTAAGACATAAAATAAAGCAACTCATGTAATCGAAAATAATGGGCTATAAACCAAATGCAGTGATTGACATCAGTGCTATCAATAGCTATGTTGCAGTGTAAAATAAAAATAAAAATCACAACTTGGAAGTATAAGACCACATTTCCGCAGAAATCACAAATTGAGAATAAACTTTCTTTAAGGACAAACCTTAGACTGAGATATTGGCTGACCTAGATTTTAAGCTCAACTAACCTTTTTCTAAACAGGGAAGCTTCTATCTCCATCTCTTCGTAATAAAGTTCATCTCAAGTAAATAGTGCCAATTTCTCTACTGTGATTTGCTTTTATTTTATTATTATATTTTCTATTCTATATTGTTTGAATTTTGTATAATGAGCATATATTACTTTTATTAAAAAATACATAATGATAAAACTCAAAATAAATACACCTAGATTTTTGGAAGTGGTTTATTTTGAACAATAGGAATTTGAAGAATGATAACGTTCTTTCAACTTTCATGTATTTGGGGGATTTTAATAATTTAAATTAAATTTATTAAAATCATTAATCAAACTGTTACTAAAAGTAAAAAATTTACTTTACACATATGATAGCCTAAACACTTTACATAGGTTTTTACTTATCTCATTAAATACTCATAACAACTCTGTGCAACTGAAAATATTATTATCCAGCTTTTAGTAGTTAGAAAACTGAAGTTGAAAGAGATTAATATCTCTTCCAAAGTTGTGTTACAGATAAAATTAGATAATAGATATGCTTTATTTTGCCTATGAGATTTGCACTTTTCATTTTCCGTTGAGTAAAGAGACCAATTAATTCAGTCATAACTACATATTGAGTTGTCTTCTTTGTACATAGCCTTAGGGTTGTGAAAGCTATTTTGATTTGTAACCCATTTCCAGTAAGCAGAATTTCCTTTCTCTTTCTTTTGTGCTTAACAAGAATGTAGAATAAAAGGTGTTTGGGGGAGACTATTGAGAAAGAATTTAAATATTAGCATTGCCTGAAGTAGATGAAAAGATTTAGGAAACATCTAAGTGTGTTTTTGTTTTTAATGCCTAGAAAAATCAGCACTGGTGGTTTCTGTGTTGTAGTTAAACACTGTTTTATCTCAACCAGCATGTGTGACTGATTATGGTTGAGAAATAAGAAATGATTTCAGCTAAAGCACTATTTTACAACATGGCTCCTACACATATGAGATCATATTTTTCGCAAAAGTTTTTATTTTTTCTCTCAGTTTTCTCTTTCCTCTTCTACTTTATGTGCGACTTAACTTCCTCTGAATATGCTTGGTCACTCTGACCTTTTGCTCCTAGTCAAGGGAAAGCCTGCAAGGGGAATCACCATATTCAGACGTTTTAAATAGAATCAAGTTTGCACCATTTTGGTTTCAGTGAGAGTTAAACCTGAATAGGTTTCCTGTCTGTGATTCATTGTCTGTTGAAAAAGGACATAATATGGAAATGGTGATTAATTTCTCTACAATATGCTCAGGTCAGTGTTTTCTTGATGGTCTAAAAGAACCAGAGAAAGATGTAACTGTGTTTGTATTTCCTTCACGTGTTCTGACATTTCATTTCCTACCTCTCATCAACGGGAGTTCGTGGTCTTCTCATTAAAAAAAGAAAAAGAAAGAAAAAAAAATTCTTCTATTTTACCTGCTCAAAATTACAATAGTATTTTTAATCTACATTTGAAATGTCACATATCATCTTTAAAATTCTCCTTAAATCATCCTTTTAAATTCTGTAACCTTTGCGCAGACCTTTTATAATTTTTTCTTTTCATTGGAAGTTAGTAAAAGGAAAGGAAGGGAAAAATATTAAAGATAGAGAAGCTAAAAAAGTAAAGGACAGGGAAATGAAACTAAAGAGAAGGAAAAGGAAGAAAAGAGGGAAGAAAATTTCAGATTTCTCAGCATATAATTTTCATTATCTTTCAGTTAAAATATATGATAAAGTTATACATATTATATATTATATTTAATTATTTCAATGGGCTATTTTATCCAATTTTTATTTCTAAAATATAATTGCCTTACTATTATTTGACATAATTTTATACTGTTTTATTTTTAAAGGCCCTTGTTATTAGATTTTTAAATCATTAGTGATTAGTCTTTAAAAATGATTGGAATTATTTGTGCATTATATTTGTTCCTCTTCAAATTTTACTTTATGTTGCTTTTTAAAAACAAACTTAACTTGAAAATAAGTTTTTTCTGATAATTAAAATCTTTGAAGATTTAATTTAAGTAAGTATAAATTGACTATGTTATCTAGATCAGTGTTTTCAAACTTTCCTATGTCCATGAAACATCTGGGAATCACATTAAATGCAGATACTGGTTTACTTGTCTGAGATTCGGCCTAAGGTTCTGCATATCTAACAAACTTCAGTGTCGGGGTGATTCTACTATTCTGTGGACTGCACTTTGTATAGCAAAGACTGTAACAAGCTGTTTTTAAATTCTCATTTAGAAGTAATCTCTTAATTGTCTTTTTTCTCAAGGTATTCTTCCTTTAGTCAATTGAATTTTAAGAGAGTATTTCTTAATTTTCAATTAATATTGATTTGATTTGTTTGATTATTTGATTTCTTATTTTTATTTTTATATTGTCATTAGATGTAAAAGTCTGCTCGTATGTAGCAAGTGTTATTTTGTTAAAGCTGGATTGCCAGATATTGCAAATAGAAATATAGATTACTCAGTAATACGACTTTCAGCGAAACAACACATTTTTTGGTATAAGTTGTGTCCCATATATGGATGTAGCTTAAAATTATTCAGTTTATCTAAAATTCTAATTTAACTGGTGTCCTGTAGTTTATCTAGCAAACGCAGTTTGAGGTCTATTGTAGCTCTAATGTTATGGACAGTTATGGACAGCTGAAAATATGAATATCTTCATTTGGAAGAACATAAAATCCAATTTAAACCTACAAATTCTGATTTTTAAATTATGTTTACATTCTCTATATCTTTCTTAGTTTCTTTTCCATTTTACCTAACAAATGTAGATAATGTAGAATCTAAATATTCTACAATTTTATATCTGTCAATTTGTAATTATAATCCTATTTGTTTCAGGAGTTTCACTTTTCTATTTTTTTGTCCAATTATTTTTTCGTTTTTGCCAAAATGTAGTATATTATTAATTTTTTAGTGGCTTTAATGTTGAATTCTATACCATATAACAAGTTTTATGGTTCTCATTTTCCTTATGTTTCAGTATGGTATTTATTTGTCTAATGATCTATGATAAAACATTCTGAGATTTTCCAGGCTATGTTGCCCCAAATACAAAAGGTCATCATTTAAAATGTATATAGCCTTTTGGACTTTTAATGATGGAATTTGGACAATTTTTATATCTAGAGTTATATTGGTTACATTTGCAACCAATAGGTTACAGGTTTTGTCATCCTAATTTTTCTTAATATTAATGTTTTGCTGTAACTTCATTTAGGTAAGCATGGTATTTGATTTCCTTTTATCTTTTAAATCATTTGGTAAGGTGAAAACAGTTTAAACTTACAATAATTTATACTAGTTTCTGTGTTTGCCTAGTCTCACATAATCGAACATAATAACAACTTTGGATTTTACTTTATTTAAGAGGGGCAAATAGTTGTACCCTTTTGGGCTTCAATGAGTCTCTCCTTTACCTACATTTCCCATTTCTATTAACACCAAATCTAGTACCTCACTCCTTTATGGGTTTTTTTTTTTCTATTTAAATTCTGCATCACATATTCATTCAATAATTAGAAAAAAAAAGTTATCTTTTGTTAATATTTAATATTATTTGTTACAGTATTAGAAAATATCACATCTCAAAGCTAAGCAGCAATATGCTTTTAACAATTCACCTGAATAACTGAAAACACTATCCAGAAATTGCTCAATGAAAATTTCTACCTTCTACTTCTACCTAATTTCTACTCAGATACTTGAGGCATCTCAAATAAATGGCTTTTTAATTTTTCTTTACCAATGTAAGTTTCCTTGGTTCAGAATTTTCCCTCTCCAAGATATTTTAAAAGTGCTGTTGTATTGCATTTTTATGTTGTTAACATTGAGAACTTGGAGCTACTCTGATGTGTAATTGTATTCTGTCTGTTTTTATCTACTCATACTTATAAAATCATAGTTTAACATATTATGAAAGAACAAATGATGTATAGACATGGATCTTCCAATGATCATTTTAATTCGAGTTCAATGAGAGTTTAATTTCTAAAATCAGAACTTATTCTACCAAGTGAAAATGTATTCTATAATACATTTGCATATAAATCCCCTGATTTTTGTTCTATCTTCCACAATATTTTCTTTTGTTCCCATATTAAAGTTCCATGTTTATTTTCTTATATCTAATATATGTTGTGATAGTACTTTTATATCTATATAATGTATTGATTGAATTTTCTCTATTGTCAATTCTGCATTTTACTACTTCCACCAGTTAGTCTATTAATATATTATTCTATTATTATATCTGGCTTAAAATATGTATCTGTGTGTTCAAATTTAGGCAAACCTTTTCCTTCAGTGTTCATTAAGAAAAGAATTAACATTAGAATTTGTCCTATTTTAAGGAGCTGCTTTTAAGAGATTAATTTATCTCCAAAGACACACTTGTTAAAAAGCATTTTTCATTTGATCTATAAAAGGTTTACATTGGTCTTATTTTTAAAATTAATCTTCATTAATATATCTTTAGTTTTAACTAATTGTATTGCAATAGCTGAAAAATTATTTAGATTATTATATTTGCATGTTTATGGAAGAGAAAAAATTTGAGAAAAATGTTGGTGTTGGTTAACATGCTCCAATGCTGGGTGTTTTTTATTTACTTCATGTTAAACAAAACACTAAAATATAATTAGCAGAGAAACTCCACCAGGCAGTTCAGGCAATTAATCTTTCCAAGGCAGTGTGGAGTTATAGGGGAGAGATCAGGAACAAAGGGAAGATCTAGAATATAAGCCTGGCCATTTTTATTTCACTTTTATTCCAGAAGCGTTTTTATTCCAGAGACTTCTACCAATTATGAAAGTGATGTCTAGGAGACTGAGATGTTAAGCAGAGTTTTTACCCATCTTATGAGACTGAGGGACCGAAATAGAAGTTTAGGGCAATTTAAGGAGGCAGGACTCTATTCAACATCCCAGTCTTCTGATTGGAATACCAAAGAGGGCTTCTCTAGAAGAAAGAATATGCTACAACTAGACCAGCACTAACTGTGGCCCAGCTTGCAATCATCTAAACTTCTAATTGGCTATAAGGATCCTGAATTGATGGAACTCCTCTGCTAGCTGAATGCCAGAAGCAAAAGCATACATTCTGTGGGGGAAATGTCATCATCCAGATATTCAAGTTAGCTTTATGTTTTTTTTATGCACAGTGCTTGCAATCCAATATAAAATAGCTACTCATAATAGAAGGCAAGTAATGATGGAAGACAGAGAAGGGGAGAGAGAAAAAATAGACAATAGAAACAGGTCCTCAAGTGATTCAAATGATGGAATCATCAAACAAGCTATAAAATCAATGATTAATATGTGGAAGAACCTAAAAGACAGGATGGAAATTTTTGCCATACAATTTGGAATTGTAAAAAAAAGAAGCAATTTGAAAATCTACAAAAAAGTCAATATCTAAAATTAAGAACGTCCTTGATTAGTTTAACAGCAAATTTGACAGAGCTGAACTAATTGAAGAGCTGTAAGATAAGTCAGTATGATGTATCTATGTCTAGAGAGACAAAGGGAAGGGAAACACATAAAAGAGCAAAAGAAAAATAGGAGATTCAGCAAAAAGGTCAAGCATAGCCATAATTGAAAGGCTAGAGAAGTGAGAGTTAATGGGACTAAAGACATATTAGAAGGGTGAATAGCTGATAATCTCCCAAAGTAATGAAACCCACCAGCCATCATTCAAGAAGCATGTGCGTGCATACACACACACACAGCCAATCGAAGTAAGTATAAAGAATATTGCCTCTAGTTCGTCTTTTCAAGACATCACAGAAAAACAGCTTAAAATAAAAATTCAAGTCAGAATAGCTCAAACACTCATTAAGCCTATAATACCTTAGTGTAATGATCTGACTCAGAACATTTTTAAAAAATTATATTCTTCTAGCGGTCTCATCGTTAATGGAGATAAGGGGAAAAGAAATTTACTTTCCAAATATAAATTATTTGCAAATAGCATTTATTGTTTCTCTCTTTCATTCATAATAATTATTTTATTAATGATCAAAAAGCTTTCTTTTAAATTTTATTTTCTTAAAAATTTACTTTTAACATATTAAAAGAAAAAGGCTTTATTCACTTTCAGCCAAGAGGATATAGACATCTATATAATTTTCTTTTTGAACTCAAATGATATCCTATAATACATATTCTTCGGTTTCAAAAACATATTTTTTAAGCCTCTTACTGGCTTCTAAGCAAGTTGGTACACTACAATCAAACTCATTAAAATTAGTCAAATGAGAAGTATACATCATTTCAAGGGTCCATATCATAGCCATATATTATAGTCACAATTTAGAAACTGTTCTGCCCTTTCTTTTTTCATATTCTGAAAGGATCCTTTTGTTCCACCATTCACTTCTACTTTCAAGAGCTGAGTTTGGTATACTTAATTAAATCAGAAAATAAGGCAGGGTACACACATCCAACAGAGACAGGATGGTAGGAATTTGCAATTATCTGTTTAATGTTTTAATGTAAAATCAAAAGTGAATATTAAAGTGAAGATCTATGTGAAAGATATATATCTTCTAGAGTGAATTTTTGAACATTTTTTTCCTTTTACTTGATGATTTACTAACATTAATTTTAATACATATATTGCTCCCTTACATACATGCTCTTTATATCCTGGAAATATAAGGGCCCCTAAGTGATAAAAGAGAATGGAGTCAGTGAACCCATAGTAAAAACTTCTAGCTTGATCAACTGTGGGGATTTTAAAAGTGGCATGGGTATATATAGGGTTATTTTCAAATATTTTAAGATACATGTAATTTGATAAGCCTTTAAATAATTAAAATTCCTAAGAGTACCTATCCTGAGCATCACATGAGCAAATATATAAGGGTCCAGTGATAAAAGGGTAAAGCTGGCCTGTGGTTGATAGTATGGCATGATGAAAAATATACACTGAAGTGTTGACCTAGCTACTCAACTCCAGTATAGTTTTGCCATGAAGGGAAAAGGAAACACAGTCTCCTGACACTCTAGATTTTCTAAAGAAATAGGCATTCAGATTCTTATTTGAAGTCTTCTGATTTCTATATGTCTCCCAAATGACAGCTGATATTTTATGACTAGTGTTTTAGAGTGTATGTGGTTTATATTCTTATATCTCGGTGGATTCTCATAACAGTCTGATGAGTCAGGCAAGGGATCAGGGCCCAGGGCCTAATAAAAGACAGTAGTTCAGCAGTAATTCTTGATGCCTAAATTCTGATAACAGTTCTCCCATATGATGCATTAATTCAATATCATTGAGTAAAGAGTCCTTCTGATTTTCTCTAGTTTGTCTAAAAAATTCAGCAAGGACTTTTTTGTTGTTGTTTATTTCCCTTTGCAACAAGTGTTCTTCCTTCATGCTCAATAGTTATTTCAATTAAACTGTCAGGATATGTTTCACACTCCCCCAAACCTGACATCTTACAGCAGAGTGTACACAACCTTTTGTAAAGGGAGTTTGGAGAGCTTGCAATGAATATAGAAATGATTTTATCTAAAAATCTTCTGATCTCTACATAGATAGCACTAAATAAATCTCTATACAGGCTACTGTTATAAGAAAAATCAAAGGCTTAGTTCTAATTATACATAGATTTAAAACTCAGTTTCAATAAAGACTGAAAGTAAAGGACATTACATTTTGCTTTGTAAGCTCTTCCAAGAATGAATTGCATTGGCCTCTTGAAATAGCTCTTAGTCATCACTTTCAAAGACATTTAATGGTTGTACTAGATCTAAATCATAACTTACATGTGCATTGATACTTGCTAGCTGTATTAAGACCTGAGTCAGCACTGGCCATGGCTGAGCAAGATCAGTTTATTCGGTGGCTTCCACCTAACTGGAGAAGGGTTGCAGCTTTCACTGTGACGATGATAAACCATTCTGTCTTGTACCCCGATAGAGGAGATTCCTTGAACTTACTATATTGTAGAGTTTTTGGTTATAGTTTTAGATGAACTCCTAAAAGATTTCATTTAAGCTGGAAATTTAAATATTGCTTTTAATAATTAAAAATAATCGTATAATTTTGAGTGTGAATGCAATTGAGAGATAATGTAGCCCAACCCCTTATTTTAAAGATAGGACAACCAGGCACAGAGCAGGATGACTGCTCCAGGCCACGTAGCTGGTTAGCAGCTGGAGTGAGAATACAGGACTCCAGAATATAATGCAGGTTGAGCTTCTGTATTTTGTTGCTAAGTACCAAGATTTATTATTTAGCCATACTAACATAAAAAGAAAGAACAGGAGAAGTGGGGTCAGACTTGGAGATAACACTGATATTCTTTGTTAGTTTAAATTTTCCTATGAATTGTTTCACTACAGCTATGATGTTTTCTTTTTTACTGAAAAGCATCTGAAACAATCAGCAATTCTACAAAACAGTCAAAAAGCACACAATATAGAAACAACTACAAGAACCTTTCATAAGCAAGGGTTCCTTCCTAAAAGATACACATTTTAATTCATCTCTTTTGCATTCAAGCTACTCTTCTAGGTGATGTGGATGTAAATAGTTCCCATAATATGAAGCTTAAGTTAATACGAGATGACAGGAGTGCAAAATGATTCTTTCATTAAGTGTTGATTAGGTTCAGGATGAAGTGATATTACTTTTGATTAATATATCCAGCATAGGCTCATGGACATGAAATAATGAACAAAGATTAGGAACAGTAAAGTGGAACACATTTTGAAAGGAAGGTGGGGAGTTTAGTTTGAATCCTCTAAGAAGACACTAGTCTGGTTAGGTAAATTTTATTGATAGATATAAATATATGGATATGGGGGGGGTATCTTCCAAAATGTGATATTAGAAACAATCAAGGGAATAGGCATCAAAAGGAGTGAGAATTTCAGGAATGCCTCTGTTTATAGAGAAGATGGAAAAGATAATCCAATGGAGGAGCAAGAGGAGATGTAGTCTGAATGTAAGAAGCAAACCAGTGAGTGCTGAATTACAAAAAGTAGCCAAAGAACAAGTCATGGATGAAGTTGGAAGCGATGGGGAACTGCCATTTCCTCAAGCTCTGAACCCAAAGCTCTGACCGTGGACCACAGAGACTTGTCTGACTGTCACACCAAACTTGAGGACTTTACAGAACTTGAAAGTATACAAGAGCAAAGGTACAGCACTTAGTATACTTTAAATAACATCTTGCTTTAAAAATTTATGTATTTCTTATATTTGAAAATAAATAATGCGAGATATAAAACATTTGTCAAACAAGCTGTAAATATGTGCCATTTTAATATGTTACAACATCATTTCATGTTGAAAAAGCCTATTTCTAGATTTTGTTGACTGTGAATTATATGATGCCTGTCAAACTGAGTCCATCACTGGTCCAGATAAATGTACAAGTAAACGAGGTATGCTTCATGTGTGAATTAAATTTCAAGATACCCTAGCTAATCCATTGCTCCTCCCAAACTGTTTTACCACTCCTAAGCACCTCTTTCTCTGATATAAATCCCTATTAATGAGCAACTCTTCTTTTCATGCTAAAATTATGTTACATTAATTTTTTTCTAAAACAGGAATACATGTCTTCAAAAAATAAAACAGCATTAAAAATTCCACACATTTATTTCTGATAAAATGACACATTTTGTTTCAAATGACACATTCATTTCTTTTCCCCATTACTTGAATGAATAAAAACATTTTGTACTCTTCATTAGCATTACATGAGGCAATTTTCAAAAATAATATTTATAAGCAATATTTTCTAACAACTATACTTTTTTTAAAATAAAACTCAATTCAGGAATAGGGAATTTTGTATTCCAACTGCCTGATTTTATTGAAGGGTTAATAAGCAATTTAAAAGAATATAAAGCAACTGCTTTGATGAACAATAGTAAGATTATTCTCTCATCTTTAACATTTAATAGTCAAAAATATTGACAAAATTACTTTATAGAATGTAAAATCCATGTCCCAAGTCAACAATAAATGAATGTAACCCGATTTTCAGAATACAAGATAGAAAACTATTGAAGATTATTTTACACACACACACACAGACACACACACACACACACACACACACACACACACAAAGATGCACACACACATTCCTACCTCTCCCCTTACATCGTATGTGTTAGAGGAATTACAGCTTTCCTAAAAAGTAAGGGTTTGGACTTCCATTCCCAGTAATGTAATTAACTGGAAGTATAGTGAAACCTCTCTAATATAACTTTCTTAGAATTACTGTAATGTATATATTTAAACTTGAGATGATGCAAAATTAATGCAGTTTTTCAGAAGCTGATTTTTTTTTAAAACTCATGAATCCATAGGGATGAAGTGACTCCAAAAACAGCATTTGCCCTGAGTTTATCTACTAATCTCAGAATATCTAGAGACTGGGATTTATCAAGTAAAGATAAAGGGGTCAAATAACAAAGTCAAGGCTATAAGCAGATTGAAAGTTTGGGGCATAGAAGTGGAGCTAAGACTCCAAAGGCACAAAACCCTCAGTGAGAGGAACTAGACAGTGGGGATGCATGCATGTCCCAGGTTTGGCTCTGGGAGGAGCAGGAAAACACATTTCTGTGAAACTTTTAAACTACAAATTTGCATTTTGGATTTGGGGTTAAAATCCACTTTCCTTAATGATCTGAAAACCCAAACTAAAAATTATAAAGAAATTCTGATTGGTGGTACCATCAAGTCCGAGACAGAAACAAAGCCAAATACTCTGTAGAAGGAAATACTTTAATTCAAACCTCAATACTGTCTAGTATTGAGTATCTAGACTGTCTCAATACTGTCTGTACTGACTAGTATAGCTTTATGTGAGTCTTTAAAAAGTTTATTGTGAGTCCTCCAAATTTTTAAAAATTGTTTTGCCTTTCTGTAGGAATTTATATGAGATTTAAAATAAAAAAGCTGCTGGGATTTTGACTAGGATTACATTGAATATAGCTATATTGAATCTTAAAATCCATTAACTTGTGTCCATATTTAGGCCTTGTTGGTTGTCTTCCATTAGTGTTTTCTAGTTTTCAGTATACAGATCACGTAGAAATTTTGTTCAATTTATACCCAAGTATTTTATTTTTGGTACTTTGTCAATGATATTTGTTTTACAATTTGGATTCAGTGCTTTATTGCTAGTCTGTAGAAATGCAATTGACTTTTTAATATACTTTGTAGCCTGCAAACTTCACATACAGCTTCTGTAAATTTATTCTAGATTTATGGATTTTCTTTGTAGACAACATCATATGTGAACTGAAATAGTTTTATTCCTTTCTAATCTGGATGAATTTTATTTCTTTTTATTGCCTTAAGTTTTAATATAATGCTGGATATGAGCATTCACTTTTTTTAAGTGAATATTAATTTTTTCCAAATCCTTCTGCATCTATTAAGATGATCATATCATTTTCTTCTGTTAACATGTTGAATTACATTCATGTGAAACTATTTTTCAAGATTATTCTTTTCATATGTTACTAGAATAGATATATTAACATTTTGCTAAAGATTTTGAGTCTGTATTCATGAGTATTATTGCTTTATAGTTTTTTTTTTTCTATTCTTGTGGTTCCTGGGTGGATTTTGCTATTAATGAAATGCTAACCTCATAAAATTTGTTGGAAAGTATTCCCTCCTTTTTAATTTTTCTGAAAAGTATTGCATGAAGATGTGGAATTACTTTTTCTTAAATGCTTGAAAGATTTCTCCATTGAAAACATCTGGTCCTGAAGTTACTTGATAGAAAGAATTTTACCAGAAATTCCACTTTTTTTTTTTAGTAGATGTGAGACTATTCAGGTTATCTATGTCATCTGAGTAAGTTTTCATAATTTGCATCTTTTGTGAAATTAGTATTAACTATTTGTTGAATATGGGCGTAGAGTTGTTTGTGGAATCTCTTATTTAATGGACAGAATAATGCCCCCCTCCCCAAATGTCCGCATCCTAATTCTCAGACTCTGTGAATATGCCTTAACATGGAAAAAATTAACTTTACCAGTGTGGTTAAATTAAGGATTTTGAGATGAGGTTATTCTGGATTATCCACATGGGCCCAGTGTAATTTTAAAGGCTCTCAAAAGAGAGAGAGGGAGGCAAGAGAGTCAGAATTAGAGGTGATGAGATGATAAAAGCAGAGGGATAGAAGGCAATATGAAAATGGAGGAAGATGCCAAAGGAATGCAGGCAGCTACTAGAAGGCAGAAAAAGTAAGGGAACAGATGCTTCCTTAGAATCCCCAGAAGGAATATAATCTGCTTGACACTGATTTTAGGGCTTCTGGCCTCTAGATATGTCAATTCCTATTGTTTCAAGCTAATAAATCTGTGGTAATTTATCACAATAGGAAACTAGCACATCTTCTTACACTTTTAATGTCTGTGTGGTTTGCATTATGTCCCCTCTTTTATTTCTGATTATTGGTTAATTGTGTCTTTTCTCTTTTTTTGCTTGCTCAGTCTGGCTAGAGATTTTTTAATTGTACATTTTTTTTTTTCAAAACTCAGTTTCACTGATTTTCTCTATTCTTTCTCTGTTTTAATTTATTTCATCTCAACTTTTAAATTTATTCTTTCTAATTGTTTAGGATTTAATCTTCTATTGTTTCTCTAGTTTCTTAAAATGAAAACTTAAATAATTGATTTGAGCATTTCCTCTTTTCTAAAAGAAGAAAAAGAAAAAGAAAAAATTCCTCTAAAAAATTTCGTTTAAGCAATGCTTAAGCTAAATTCTGTACATGATATTTTGCACTTTTATTTTCATTAACTTCAAAATATTTTTAAACTTATTTTGTGAATTCCTTTTTGACCCATATCATATTTAGAAATTTTTATTCAAATGTGAAATAATTAGGAATTTTCCAATTATCTTTCTGTTACTGGTTTTTAACTTAAATCTCTTACTATTGCATAAAATGCACACTACATGATTTCTATTCTTTTAAATTTCTTAAAGTTTGTGTCCCAAAATGGGATTTATATTGGTAAATGTTAAATGCAAACTTCAGAATATGTATTCACTGTTGCTATGGTGTGTTCTATAAATAACAGTGAACAACAAGCAGAATAAATTCAAAGAAAATCACTCCTAAACATATAATAAAAGTGACAAAAACATAAAGAAAAAACATTGAAAGCAGCAAAAGAAAAATGACAGAATGCATAACACATGGGAATAATTATTCAAATGACTGTGGGTTTTCTCATCAGAACCACTGAATGACAGTGAAATAACACTGTCAGTTGAAACAGTGAAACATTTTAAAAGAAGAAAATAAAAATACAGAAATCTATAATGGAAATATTATTCTTACGTAAATGCAAAATGAGAACATTTTCAGATGAAGGAAAACTAGATAAATCAACCGCAAGCAGCCCGGCTATATACAAAGATGCTAAAGGGATTCTTCAGGCTGAAAGGAAATAATGCTAGTGGGCAATTTGGATCTTTGAGAATGAGGGAAGCCCAACAGTAATTGTGAATATTCGGAGAAATATAAAATACTAAGCATTTTTCTTCTTAAGCTCTTAAAATTAATATAAATTATTAAAAATATATAATATTGCCTGGTAAGTTTTAACATATATGTGCATGACAACTATCACATAATGGTTGGTAGAAGAAAAGAATCTACTTGTCTCTAAGTTTTCTACATTTTGTGTGAAGTGATAAATACTAACTCCAGATAGTTCGGGAAGGTTAGGTATGACGAAGAAAGCTAAACTAAAAATATGTATATTAGGGATAAATAAAAAAATTAAGCCAAAAGAAGCCAGGGAAAGGGAAACAGTGGAACAACAATGACAACAATCACAGAACAAATGGGGCAAAAAGAACACAAAGAATAAAATGGTATACTCAAATCCAACCACATCAGTTGTTACACATCAAATGGTAATTATCTAAACACTCCAATTAAAAGGAAGGGAGTGGTGGGGTGGATTCAATAATAATAGGACCTTACTCTATGCTGCCTACAAGAGACAAATTTTGAACATAGAAACACAGGTAAGTTGAATGGGATGGATGGAAAATGATAAACCATGCAAACCATACACATAAGAGGACTGGTGTGACTAATAAACAGGGAAATAGACTCTGAGATGGGCTTATTTATTTATTTTTAATCAAAATCTATAATGAAAATTACCGCTAACACTAAAACTTGAGACATTCTTTTAAATTTAGGAATAAGGCAAAGGTGCTTATAATCAAAGTTCTTCTCTTGTATAGCAGCATGTTGGAATTCTTGGTCAACAATAAGATGATAGCATAGAAAGAGAGGTACAGTGTGAGTTTCCAAGGAACAAGACGTACTTGACATATTATTTGTACTAATATGAGAGTTAGCAAGACTGCAAAACACCAAAACAAAAACATCCATCCCAGAAATAACCAACTCGTGAAGAAAATGTTTTATAGTTTTAGATTTTATTTTTAGTTCAAGTTATGAATTAGTATCTAATTAAGTCTACTTTTTATATAAAATGTATGTTGTGAAGTTGGTGTAAATGCTTAGTTACTTCCGTAAGTTTCCTCAGGTAACCCAGCACCATTTGTTAAAAGATTTTTCTTGTCCCATTGAATTGCCTTGGCAACTATTTTTGGATTCTCTTTTCTATTACATTGATCTATATATCTGTGTACCAGTATCAAAGTGTCTTAATTCCTGCATCTTTCCATCTTAAAATCAATTAGGATAAATCCTTCCACTTTTTCTTTATTTAAAAGGCTGCTTTGGTTATTCTCTAGGTCTTTTAATTTTCATATACTTTTTTTTTTAAAAAAAGCTTGAAATTTTCTACTGAAAAAGCCTGCTGTAATTTTGATTGATATTTGAAACTACAGGTCAGTTAGAAGAGAATTGACATCTTAGGAAATATTGAGTCTTCCAATCTATAAACATGCTATATCTCTCCCCTTATTTAGGTCTTTAAAAATATTTCTCCAGATACACTCAGGTGGAGGTCATTGATGCCTTTCTTAGATTTATTTCTAAACATTTTGTATTTCTAGGCATTACTGTAAATTGAATTGTTTTCTTCATTTTATTTTCCAATTGTTTGCTGCTAATATAAAAGAACCCTCTGATCTTGTTAAATTCATTTAACAGTTCTTGCAGTTGTTTCATAGACCTACTGGGATTCTCTATTTAAACAATGCTGGGCTTCCCTGGTGGTGCAGTGGTTAAGAATCTGCCTGCCAATGCAGGAGACATGGGTTTGATCTCTGGCCCAGGGAGATCCCACATGTCACGGAGCAACTAAGCCAGTGTGTCACAACTACTGAGCCTGCGTTCTAGGGCCCGTGAACCACAGCTACTGATCCCGTGTGCCACAACTACTGAAGCCTGCGCGCCTAGAGCCCGTGCTCCACAACAAGAGAAGCCACCACAATGAGAAACCTGCGCATCTCAATGAAGAGTAGCCCCCACTCGCCACAACTAGAGAGGGCCTGTGCACAACAACAAAGACCCAACACAGCCAAAAATAAATAAATAAAATAAATTAAAAAAAAATAAACAATGCTATTCTTAGCAAATAGAGACAATTTTTTTTTCTTTCTGTTCTTGATGTTTCCTATTTATGGAAGTTTGTTTTTAGTCATTTATTTTCTAATATGTTTTACTATATATATTTATTGAACATTAAGGTATGCATTTTACATCTTTTGAGATTATAGTATCAGTCTTCTCTGTGGTCTTTTAGTGTAATGAATTCTATTAATGGATTGTCTATATTGAATCTTATTTGTTTTCCTTAGGTAAAGCTCATTCATTATCTAATACTTCTGTGGAAATTATATTGCATCAGTGCTTCTGTACTATTTGGGCTTATTTTCATTTTCTTTCCCTGTATTGTGTTTATCTATGTTTATTGCTGAAATTGTGTATAAATTATATATTCATGTTATCTGAGTTGATACCTCCTCCTCTCACTGTTTTGTTTTGTTTTGTTTTAATGGAGCTACTAAAGTATCTAAAGCAAGAGAGTGGCATTTTCATGTTTGCATTTTGTAAAGGTCACTAAGATAGAGTGGAGAATGAATTTGAAGGCAATAATATTACTAGAATCAGGGAAAGCAGTTGAGTGTTGTTGTTGTTTGTTTTTGTAATAGGAGCTTAAATGATTAGGCAGTGGACGTAGAGATAAAAATTTGAGTTGTCAGTTAGATATGGTGAGATGTAGTCACAATTAGATAGGTGGGTGCAAGGGCTAGGAAGTCTACAATTTTCTGGTTCAGGAATCTCTGTGATAAAGCCATTGCTTAGATAGGGAGTATAAGAAAAAATAGTAAGCATAATAATGATCCCGATAATTTTTGATGTGCCTATGATTATTGGTAGTCATTTCGGATTTATAGGTATAGAGCTCAGAGAAGAATGTAATTTTAGAGATTTCTGAAGAGGTTAGCGATCATGTTTTTAGCCATAAAAACAGGTGAAAATATTCAGCTTTGTTAGCAATTTGGTAGAAAGCAAGAGTTCCGTGAATTGAGAGTAAATTAAGAGTTGTGAAAACTATGATTTAGCCTTGGTTTTTGTTTGTTTTGCCATAGCTTCTTGAATCACTTCTTAATGAACTGTGTTTCAGGGTCAATGTACTAGCAGCTCCAAATCTGAGACCTTAAAATTAAGGAGTTTAAGGAATCACCCAAATTCCTTATAGCTGAGTGATGCAGCTGGTAACGTGACTGCAATTTGTCTTCCATACTCACACTCTTGGCTTTCCGGCTACAAAAGAGTAACCTTCCTAGACAGCGCAAATGCCAATAGGCTTTTCTTTTGCAACTCTGATGTGTGATTTTTGATGAAGTAGTTTGGGGAACTATCAAGAACTCCAGTGTAAAAGGTAAACATAAATGCATGATATTGGTTAGGATTCTCTGCACCTTTGTAGACTAATAATAACTGCCCTCCCAGGATTGTAATGTTGACGGGAAAATAGAGTTGAGTGTGAGCACAGCTCTAGTAAAAGCCTTTGTTAAATGCCTTAACACCTTGTTATATAAAGGGAACATAGTCCCTATTTTTTTTTACGGAAAATGTATCCAAGCAATTCTTGTTCTTGTGCAAATGAACATTAATGCTTTATTCTTCAGATTTCACCTACAAAAGAAGCATCATGTAAGCCCCTTTCTTTTCCTAAAGTGGCTGCTATGGAAACAAGCCCTGATGCATGACAGAGGAAGAAATCTAGCTGTACTGTGCTTAAACAAAGAGGAGAAATTTCCACAAGATTTCCAATTGTATGTGGAGCCAATAAAGTAGTGACTGGGAATTACACTGCACTGCAAATCTAACGAAGGAATTGCTAATTCAGCTTCACAATATACATTTTCTCAAGGCCTGTAATTAAAAGTGAGCTTCAGGGCACTAGCAGAGAAGTCAGATTTGCTCCGAACCTGAGGGGCTTATAAACTGGCTGCTTTTGCAAACTGCTTTCACTCTTTTAGGTCAAGAGTGTAAGAATTAATGCCTTTGTGTGGTGGAATAAATGCTCCCTTCGTGGCTTCAAAGAAGAGATTTGCCTCCCTAAAACTCAGATTACATACTGATACAAGGGAGAACTGGCTTTGGAAGAAGTTAAATTTGCTGCAAAAAGTTACAGGTATACCGGATTACAACACTGTGCTTTGCATTATAGTCAACATGCCTCCAGTTTTGTCTTCGACATGCCTCTTATTGTACCTGCATAATATGGAAATTAACAGACACATTTATAAAGTTTATGTGTAAAAGTCTAGGCCAAAATATACTGTGGGCAGCAGAAGTAAGAAAAGGGGAGTGGTCTCAAAAATCCAAGAATATTTTGAAAAAAATCTTGGAATCAGTTTCCCTAGGATATCACAGGGTTGGTTTAAAATCTAGTCACAATGACAAGAGGCCAGACAGCAGAAGCAAGAAGAACTACAATCCTGCAGCCTGTGGAACAGAAACCACATTCACAGAAAGATAGACAAGATGAAATGGAAGAGGGCTTTGTACCAGATGAAGGAACAAGATAAAACCCCAGAAAAACAACTAAATGAAGTGGAGATAGGAAACTTTCCAGAAAAAGAATTCAGAATAATGATAGTGAAGATGATCCAGGACCTCGGAAAAAGAATGGAGGCAAAGATCAAGAAGATGCAAGAAGTGTTTAACAAAGATCTAAAAAAATTAACAAACAGAGATGAACAACACAATAAATGAAAAATACACTAGAAGGAATGAATAGAAAAACTGAGGCAGAAGAATGGATAAGTGTCCTGGAAGACAGAATGGTGGAATTCACTGCTGCGGAACAGAATAAAGAAAAAGGAATGAAAAGAAATGAAGACAGTCTAAGAGACCTCTGGGACAACATTAAATTCAACAACATTCACATTAAGGGGTCCCAGAAGGAGAAGAGAGAGAGAAAGGACCCGAGAAAATATTTGAAGAGATTATAGTTGACAACTTCCCTAAACATGGGAAAGGAAATAGCCACCCATGTCCAGGAAGTGCAGAGAGTCCCATACAGGATAAACCCAAGGAGAAACACACCGAGACACATAGTAATCAAATTGGCAAAAATAAAAGACAAAGAAAAATTATTGAAGCAGCAAGGGAAAAATGAAAAATAACATACAAGGGAACTCCCATAAGGTTAACAGCTGATTTCTCAGCAGAAACTCTACAAGCCATAAAGGAGTGGGATGATATATTTAAAGTGATGAAAGGGAAGAACGTACAACCAAGATTACTCTACCCGGCAAAGGTCTCATTCAGATTCGATGGAGAAATCAAAAGCTTTACAGACAAGCAAAAGCTAAGAGAATTCAGCACCACCAAACCAGCTCTAAAACAAATGTTAAAGGGACTTCTCTAAGTGGGAAACACAAGAGAAGAAAAGGACCTACAAAAACACACCCAAAACAGTTAAGAAAATGGTAATAGGAACATACGTATCAATAATTACCTTAAACGTGAATGGATTACATGCTCCAACCAAAAGACACAGGCTCACTGAATGGATACAAAAGCAAGAACCATATATATGCTGTCTACAAGAGACCCACTTCAGTCCTAGGGACACATTCAGACTGAAAGTGAGGGGATGGAAAAAGATATTCCATGCAAATGGAAATCAAAAGACAGCTGGAGTAGCAATACTCATATCAGATAAAATAGACATTAAAATAAACAATGTTACAAGAGACAAGAAAGGACATTACATAATGATCAAGGTATCAGTCAATCCAAGAAGAAGATATAACAATTATAAATCTATACGCACCCAACATAGGAGCACCTCAATACATAAGGCAACTGCTAACAGCTCTAAAAGAGGAAATTGACAATAACACCATAATATTGGGGGACTTTAACACCTCACACCAATGGACAGATCATCCAAACAGAAAATTAATAAGGAAACACAAGCTTTAAATGACACAGTAGACCAGTAGATTTAATTGATTTTTATAGGACATTGCCTCCAAAAACAGATTACACTTTCTTCTCAAGTGCGCACAGAACGTTCTCCAGGATAGATCACATCTTGGGTCACAAATCAAGCCTCAGTAAATTTAAGAAAACTGAAATCATATCAAGCATCTTTTCTGACCACAGCGCTCTGAGATTAGAAATGAATTACAGGGAAAAACACGTAAAAAACACAAACACATGGAAGCTAAACAATACGTTACTAAATAACCAAGAGATCACTGAAGAAATCAAAGAGGAAATCAAAAAATACCTAGAGACAATTGATAATGAAAACACAATGATCCAAAACCTATGGGATGCAGCAAAAGTAGTTCTAAGAGGGAAGTTTATAGCTATACAAGCCTACATCAAGAAACAAGAAAAATCTGAAATAAACAATATAACTTTACACCTGAAGGAACTAGAGAAAGAAGAACAAAAAAAACCCAAAGTGAGCAGAAGGAAATAAATCCTAAAGATCAGAGCAGAAATAAATGAAATAGAAGCAAAGAAAACAATAGCAAAGATCAATAAAACTAAAAGCTGATTCTTTGAGAAGATAAACAAAATTGATAAACCACTAGCCAGACTCATCAAGAAAAAGGAGAGGGCTCAAATGATTTAAATTAGAAATGAAAAAGAAGTTACAACAGACACTGCAGAAATACAAAGCATCTTAAGAGACTAGTACAAGCAACTCTATGCCAATAAAATGGACAACCTGGAAGAAATGGACAAATTCTAGAAAGGTATAATCTTCCAAGACTGAACCTGGAAGAAATAGAAAATATGAACAGACCCATCATAAGTAATGAAATTGAAACTGTGATTAAAAATCTTGCAACAAACAAAAGTCCAGGACCAGATGGCTTCACAGGTGGATTCTATCAAACATTTAGAGAAGAGCCAACACCTATCCTTCTCAGACTCTTCCAAAAAATTGCAGACGAGGGAACACTCCCAAACTCATTGTATGAGGCCACCATCACCCTGATACCAAAACCAAAGATATTACAGAAAAAGAAAATTACAGACCAATATCACTGATGAATATAGATGCAAAAATCCTCAACAAAATACTAGCAAACAGAATCCAACAGTACATTAAAAGGATCATACACCATGATCAACTGGGATTTATCCCACGGATGTAAGGATTCTTCAGTATATGCAAATCAATCAGTGTGATACACCATATTAACAGATTGAAGAATAAAAACCATATGATCATCTCAATAGATGCAGAAAAAGCTTTTGACAAAATTCAACACTGATTTATGGTAAACACTCTCCAGAAAGTGAGCATAGAGGGAACCTACCTCAACATAATAAAGGTCATATATGACAAGCCCACAGCAAACATCATTCTCAATGGTGAAAAACTGAAAGCATTTCCTCTAAGATCAGGAACAAGACAAGTATGTCCACTCTCACCACACTTTTTCAACATAATTTTGGAAGTCCTAGCCATGGCAATCAAAGAAGAAAAATAAAAAATACAAATTGGAAAAGAAGTATAACTGTCACTATTTGCAGATGACATGATACTATACATAGAGAATCCTAAAGATGCCACCAGAAAACTACTAGAGCTAATCAATGAATTTGGTAAAGTAACAGGATACAAAATTAATGCACAGAAATCTCTTGCATTCCTATACACTAATGATGAAAAATCTGAAAGAGAAATGAAGGAAACACTCCCATTTACCATTGCAACAAGAAGAATAAATACCTAGGAATAAACCTACCTAGGGAGACAAAAGACCTGTATGCAGAAAACTATAAGGCACTGTGGAAAGAAATTAAAGATGATACCAACAGATGAAGAGATATACCATGTTCTTGGATTGGAAGAGTCAATATTGTGATAGTGACTATACTACCCAAAGGAATCTACAGATTCAATGCAATCCCTATCAAATTACCAATGGCATTTTTTAGAGAACTAGAACAAAAAAATCTTAAAATTTTTATGGAGACACAAAAGACCCTGAATAGCCAAAGCAGTCTTGAGTGAAAAAAACGGAGCTGGAGGAATCAGACTCCCTGACTTCAAACTATATTACAAAGCTACAGTAATGAAGACAATATGGTACTGGCACAAAAACAGAGATATAGATCATTGGAACAGGATATTAAGCCCAGAGATAAACCCATGCACCTCTGGTAAACTAATCTATGACAAAGGAGGCAAGAATATACAATGGAGAAAAGACAGTCTCTTCAGTAAGTGGTGCTTGGAAAACTGGACAGCTACATGTCAAAGAATGAAATTAGAACACTCCCTTACACCATCCACAAAAATAAACTCAAAATGGATTAGAGACCTAAATGTAAGTCCAGGCACTATAAAACTCTTAGAGGAAAATATAGGAAGAACACTCTTTGGCATAAATCACAGCAAGGTCGTCTTTGATCCCCCTCCTAGAGTAATGGAAATAAAAACAAAAATAAACAAATGGGGCCTAATGAAACTTTAAAGCTTTTGCAAAGCAATGGAAACTACAAACAAGATGAAAAAACAATCCTCAGAATGGGAAAACTTATTTGCAAATGAATCATCAGACAAAGGATTAATCTTCAAAATATATAAACAGCTCATGCATCTCAATATTAAAAAAGGAAACAACCCAATCAAAAAATGGGCAGAAGACCTAAATAGACATTTCTCTAAAGAGGACATACAGTTGGCCAAGAAGCACATGAAAAGCTGCTCAGCATCACTAATTATTAGAGAAATGCAAATCAAAACTACAATGAGGTATAACCTCACATCAGTTAGAATGGGCATCAGAAAATCTACAAACAACAAATGCTGGAGAGTGTGTGGAGAAAAGGAAACCCTCTTGTGCTGTTGGTGGGAATGTAAATTGATACAGCAACTATGGAGAACAGTATGAAGGTTTCTTAAAAAACTAAAAATTGCCTTGTGACCCAGCAATTCCACTACTGGGCATATACCCAGAGAAAACCATAATTCAAAAAGACACATGTACCCCAATGTTCATTGCAGCACTATTTACAATAGCCAGGTCATGGAAGCAACCTAAATATCCATCAACAGATGGATAGGTAAAGAAGATGTGGTACATATATACAATGGAATATTACTCAGCCTTAAAAAGGAAAGAAATTGGGTCATTTGGTGAGACGTGGATGGATCTAGAGACTGTCATACAGAGTGAAGTAAGTCAGAAAGAGAAAAACAAATATTGCATATTAGTGCATATATGTGGAACCTAGAAAAATGGTACAGCTGAACTGCTCTGCAGGGCAGGAATTGAAACACAGATGTAGAGAACAAACATATGGACACCAAGGGGGGAAAGAAGTGGTGAGTGGGGGTGGTGGTGTGATGAATTAGGTGATTGGGATTGACATGTATACACTGATGTGTATAAAATGGATGACTAAAGAACCTGCTGTATAAAAAAATAAAATTAAAAATAAAAGATTTTTACTTATGTACTTGTGTTTCCATGGCTGGATTAAAAAAATAATAATAAAATCTAGTCACATTAATATTTATAGTCCGTATTTCCAAGGCTTTTCTCCCTTCTGATATGGTGGGATCTCTAGCCTCAAGCTATGTCTTACATGTACTAATAAACGATGCCTGTGGCCTCCCACAAAAAGTCCACTCCCACTCTGGCCTACTTTCAAGATGTACCTGACAATCTTGCTGACTTCAGTGCCTAGAATCTGGGTGCCTTGCACCTGGCTTTGCCTCTGCTGATGGACACTGATGCCCTTAAGAGTCTCAAAGCACCAAAGAAAATTTGAGAAACCTAAGAGAATCTGGTGTGGCAAAACCTCTTGTGGTCCATGCAAAAGATAGGACAATGTTTCTCTTTCAGGTTACCCTTATACACAAATGGATAATAAAATTGATGGGAAAGGGCTTCTCTGGTGGCGCAGTGGTTGAGAGTCCGCCTGCCGTTGCAGGGGAAATGCGTTCGTGCCCCAGTCTGGGAAGATCCCACATGCCGCGGAGCGGGTGGGCCCGTGAGCCATGGCCGCTGAGCCTGCGCGTCCGGAGCCTGTGCTCCACAACGGGAGAGGCCACAACAGTGAGAGGCCCGCGTATCGCAAAAGAAAAAAAAAAAAAAAAGAAAATTGATGGGAAGCACTTTTTTGTTTGCTTAATTTTTATTTTATATTGGAGTGTAGTTGATTGACAGTGTTGTGTTTGTTTCAGGTATACAACAGAGTGATTCAGTTATACATGTATCTATTCTTTTTCAAATTCTTTTCCCATTTATGTTTTTATAGAGTATTGAGCAGAGTTCCCTGTGCTATACAGTAGGTCTTTGTTGGTTGTCTATTTTAAATATTGCAGTGTGTATAGGTCAACCCCAAACTCCCAATCTATCCCTCCCCTCACCCTTCCCCCTGGTAACCGCAAGTTCATCTTCTAAATCTGTGAGACTGTTTCTGTTTTGTAAATAAGTTCATTCGTATCCTTTTTTTTGGATTCCACATATAAGCAATGTCATATGATATTTGTCTTTCTCTGTCTCTTGTATTGACTTGCATTTTCCAGCACTCTTCTGAAACCTCTCCAGTAACACCTTATTTAATCCTCACCACAGCAGCACTGTGAGGCAGGGTTTCAGCCACGGTGGACATGGGTTCAGAGAGATGGGACGTGTTCCTTACTCATAAGGCTCTCCTTTTCTGTTCTCTTCCCCGAATGTCTTGTATAAAAAGTGCTCTTCATTCTGACTGGTATGGAAATTTAATATCTCCTAGCATTGCTCAACTTTGAATATCTCTAACTTACCCTAACCCCACAGCACCTGCTCTGGTCTCCCTTGAACATGTGAAGCTCAACTTTCAGCTAAATATTCCTGGGGGAACCCTCACACATTGTCCTGGGGCCCAGTCTCTGCACTGTTCTCTCCCATTGCTAACCCTCCCATTGCAGCCCCTTCAGCAAGCCTGACCTCTGATATTTGCCACCTAAGTGCAGCAGGATTGCAGAAGTTGGTTGGAAAACTTTCACTGGGCAGGGAACCTGCCAGGGAAATTGGTAGGGCTCACCCCGTGCGTTTCCATTTTATCCGGAATCGCAGCCTAGGTTGGCCTATTTTTCAATGCCTAAAAGCAGTTACCTCATCTATTTTGTCTGTTTTACAGTTGTTTAGTTGTTAGTCAATACCAGTTGGTTTTTCTTGGCCAGAACTATAGCTTCTTAATTACAGAGTAAGGTATAATTTTATTCTATTTTTCCCTCGAAGAATGAAAGATACCAATGGGCTAAAATTCTACAACTGTTCTTCAGTTTATTGTTAAAATCTCTGCACTAGATGCAAATGTCACTTGAATTTTTTTAAAGCATCTTTATGTATTCTGTGTTGAATCACCCAAAGGACAGGGGCTGGGGTATATGCATTGTTTAATACCCAGATCCTGGCACAGAGCCCAGCACTGCAATATTTGGTGAATAATTAATTGGATGTATAAGTAAAGTATTCACAAGGATTTAAAATGTAAAATAAATGTTAATATAATAAATTTTGTAGCCATTCTTTGGAGATAATATTTTCTTTTTCTGAGCCATAGGATTTACTACTAAGAGTTTAGACTGAGAAATGAAGGAATTATGGCTTAGTGTCAGAAAAAGAAAAATATTTGGAATTTTCTCCATGGTAAAGCATTATGTGCTAAAAAAGGCTAGAGACCACAGAAGCTAAAGCAATGTAAAATCAGAGACTTTAAATCATATTTCCATATTGATATCGTATTTTGAATGACACTAATGGCATCTTTTCATTGATATGGCGTCTACTCACAACCTCTAAATGTAGAGCCCAATTCTGAATATCCTATCCATGGCCTTCTTTACTTCTAGAGTTAGTTTTCCTTAAAACTTCCATGCGTTGCTCAAGGTCACAGGGTAATAAAAGACTGGGCTGGAATTGGAAATACCAGTGTGGAGGAATTAGCATCCTATATACATATCAAAGTTAGTCTGCATATTTGTAGGTATGAAGCTTGCATAAGGACAACACTGGCTGTGTAGTTTAATAAGGCAAATATCACTCTTAATGTACTTCAGAAGTTAGAGTCTTTGGCATGATTTGTGCATCTAAAATTACATTTTAAACAGTACTATCTGATTCAATTTCATTTAAAATAGACTTATTAAGAGCTTTTAAAGAAAAAAAAATACTGAAATTAGAGTTGGAGAAATAGGTTTGTATCTTTATTATTTCATGATTTTTGTGTGACGTGATTTTTTGTGACCTTAAGCAAATTTTAAAACATTTTCTTAGTTTTCTTCATGTTTAACATCAGAATTAAATCAAATAGTAAATTTGAGAAAATGTAATAGATTTGTTCAACATGTGTTTGTAGAATGAATAAATGAATATATATATTATATATATATACAAAGCAATTCAAAGGTAAATTCTTTTTTTGTTGTTGTTTTTTTGTTTTTTTGTTTTTTTGTTTTGCAGTACGCGGACCTCTCACTGTTGTGGCTTCTCCCGTTGTGGAGCACAGACTCCGGACGCGCAGGCTCAGCGGCCATGGCTCACGGGCCCAGCCGCTCCGCGGCAAGTGGGAACCTCCCAGACCGGGGCACAAACCCGCGTCCCCTGCATCGGCAGGAGGACTCTCAACCACTGCGCCACCAGGGAAGCCCCAAAGGTAATTTCTTAATATTACTTATTCTGAATACCTCTACATGTTAAACCTTAGTGTGTCTTAGAGTAAATGTTTAACATTTCTGAACACAATGAAGGAGAGAGTATTATAATCATCCAGGGAATTATTTTTGCCTTGAATATTTACAAGATAATTGCCTAATCTAAATTTAAGCATTTTTCTGATTAAGTTCTCCATTTTCCTTTGTATATTCATAATCACAAAAGCTCTTTCTGTTAAAGTCTAGTATCTGTTACCCCAGGATTCATCTTCAAAGGTTCTTATAGTGACTTAACTCAGAGTTGATAGGTCCTAAGCCCCAGCCAATGTCAACAAACAAAGCAGTGGTATCAAGAAATAAATTCAAATGATACTATCACATAAACAGTGAGAAAATACCTTAAATGTGATACTCTGATTATATAAAAGATTTAAACAGAAATATTAAAAACCTGAAGTTTATTCTAAAAATTAAAGTTAGCCAAAAAGGAAAGGAAAAATACAGTCTACAGGGAGGTGAACTTTAAAAAATGAGCAGGGTGGGAGAAAAAAAGAAACTTACTAAAATATTTGAATTATTTTCTTGACTTTCATTTAATTATTCTGTTTACAAAGGCTCTTTTAAAAGTCTATAGGCAGAGCTTTAATTAACATTTCCATGAAGTGTGTTTATCACCTTTACACATTCCCAGCAAATTTTCTCTTCCAACACAAAGCAAGTTTTTAATCACATAAACTAGAAGAAGGGAGCATTATGATATTTCATTCATCCTGCTGATTATATTAACCCTCAATTAAGTTGAATGAAATTACTGCTCTGCTCAGGGCTTTCTATGTTTTCTCATATCAGAGAGAAAGGCAAAGTCCTCACAGTAGCCTGCAGATTTCCATATACACCTTTTCCCTTTGAGCATGAGAGAACTTTTTGGTATAAAGGTAACATTCTCTGTCTTCATTGGATACTGGTTGTTCGAGTGGTTATATCGCTTATGACCCAGGAAAAAGTTTTCAAAACACATTGGTTTATCTTAAATAGGTGCATTTTATTATATAAGTTATATCTTAATAAAATTGAGTAGACAAAATAGAGAAGGAGAGAAAGGGGGGTGAAAAGGCACCAAACTCAAATACATTTTATTTGGTCTTCTTAATAAAAGGCAAAACTCTCCTTTTTATTCAGATTCTTGAATAACAAGGAAGGAGGTATATATCAACTTATAAATAATATTGTAGATAGTTTAGAAATTATGGGAAGTTATAAAGAATACAATTAAAGTCACAGTGATAAACTATTTAAATTTGATGTATATTACAGGTATCCCCCACTTTTTGAAAGTTTGCTTTACACTGCTTCGCCGTTAAGAAAGACCTACTTTAGTACCTGTTTTCACTAACTGAAAGAAATCCGAAGTTCCTCCAAGCGCCTTGCCAGGAACTACAATAGCATCTCAGCATCAAGCTGCCATAGCTTCGAACTGTGTCTCTGAGCATCTCTGCTTTGTCTGGATTTATTTTATGCATCCATTAGCAAGATGTGTCCAAAGGTAATTGCTTTTTTACTTTATACCATTTCAGCTTATGAAAGGTTTCATAGGAAAACTCTGCTTTCTGAGAGTGGGGGACACCTTTACTTTGTTTTTTCCAATGCTTTTATTTTCTTTTGTTGCAATGATACTAAATCTATGCTATGCTCTACTTCTTTCTCCTTAATTTTAGAATTTTTATATCATTTACAATGAATGGAAGGGTACAACTCCTGAAGACTCTGAAAGCCCAGCATTGGGTGTCAGGTAAAATACAGAATACAGATTTCAATCTGACCACCCAATAATTACTGAGACCCACTCAATAATCATGAGTAGGTCTCTCCACTTACAACCATTGACTTATATCAGATTTTCCTGGGAAGCATCAAAGCCATCTGTCAACAGCAATATAAAGTTCTGACTTGGGTCTAATGAAATATTTTTGCTGTAGTCTGTTTGCAAAGTCAGTCTCATTCTTGGATTTTTCTCGGGAGGTTATCCCCCAAAGTCTGAGGTGTTACCTGAGAGTAAGAGGAAATCCTACTACTAGCAGGTATAATACACTCACTGTTCTCTCTATACTGTTTTGTCAAAATGATACATTTATAACATTGTAATTTATGATATATCCCATTGGATTCATCCACGTACTGCAAAAAACTTTATCTCAGAATCTAGTTATTATTGTGATACGTTTTAATTTTTGCCAAATAATTCTTTCTAAAATTTCAGAAGTAAATCTTTAATTCTCAAAGCATTTATCTTAGGAGTAATTTCTACAGACATATATAAACATATAAATAAAGTTTTATTATTTTAAAAAAGTAGATGTTGATAGTATATTCTGGGGATGTTTATTTTACTAGAAAAATACATCTTATTCAGGATATAAACCAAAGAAATGTTAGGATTTACTGCCACACTGACTTATATAAGAGATCTTATCAAATTATCATTGATTGATCCCTTGGGTTTCTAGTGATTAATTATTCATTGATTATTTAGAAAATCACACTTAAGTTTCCTCTGAGAAGGGAAAAATAGGAAAAGAAACAAGGTGCTCTAGAAAAAATTTATATACTTACATGTCTGGGCTTATCAAAGTGTACTGTGCATATAAATCAATCTAGAAAACTTGTTAAAATGCATTTTCTGAGGCCCCTTTTCCTTGGAAACTCTGATTCTCTAGGTCTTGGATAGAATCTAAGTACCTACAAATTAAGTAAGTACCTGAAGTGATAGTATCTTGGAAAGTCTGTTGGCAACAGTTAGAAAAACTGAATTAGCTGTTCCCTGAAAGTCTTTCTTTATTCTAAAATGCTATGACTTAAAATCCACAATGAAAACCAGAACTGAGAAAAAATCAGTAATCTAAATGTAATTAAAACATTGAAATCCCATTAGTAAATTTCTGTAATCAATAAACTGTTTATTTTAAAAGGAGTTTTGGTTCACAGCAAAAAAGAAAAGAAGGTAGAGAGTTCCCATATACCCTCTGTCCTCACACAAGTACAGCCTCCCCCACTATCAATGTGTGGTATTGATAGTGTACATTTGTTACTGCCCGCTGGGATACCCACTGTAGTACATTTGTTACAATTGATGACCTACAATGGCACATCATCATCACTCAACAGTCCATAGTTTACATTAGGCTTCACTCTTGATGTACATTCTATGAGTCTTGACACATTTATAATTACATGTACCCATCATTATACAGAATAGTTTCACTGCCCTCAAAATGCTCTGTGCTCTGAATCAGTAATCTAGATATAATTAAAACTTCATTGCAATTCCATTAGTAAACTTAAAAAATGAATTACACTTTAAGTATATCTTAAACTTTTCTTATCCATTGGTATTAAAACATTTAACAATATTTTAATTCTTGGGTTCCAAAAGTTACGCAAGAGCTTGATAATCCTAACAACCCATGCTGTCTTTTGTCATTTAGTAACAACGCTATATAGAAGCTGAATATCAGATGGCCAAGTCAGTTCACGAGGCTTGACACAGCAACTGCTCATCATGTCAGGATTTTTATTGTTAGAAGTCTGAATACCAACAAAAATATTTACCATCATTTTTTTGCTCACATAAAGGATTTTTTTAAATCCTCAAAATTGTCTTAGGTGTTCTACAAAAATTTTCTCTGGTTTTCGAGCAAATTACCTCCAGTGTATTCTAGTTGATGACTGGTAAACTGAAATAGCTTGGAGTTTGCTGATTTTGAAGATCATAGAGGTCCAGTAACTTGTCCACAGCTCCTCAGTGATTTTATTGTGCCATGGCTAGGCTATCAGCTAGACAATGTCACCGCGGCGTATTTAAATGTCAACAATTTAAAGTCATCTTTGATTCTTCTTTCGATAATACTTCTTTGATACTTTGATACTTTGATAATACATCTTTGATACTTCTTTCGATAATACAGAGTCTTTAAACTGTCGAAACAAGGATATCTATCTATAAGTAAAATAACAATCTCTAGCGTTCTCTCACCCTTTTCTTTCTTTCAGTTTTCAGATCCTGATCTTTTTCCCATTTTACTACTCATTGACATATTGTAAACAGAGTTTATATTAAATTTAACTTAAGGATACTAGAGATACTTAGTACTGAAGATTTCCTTAGCATACCTAAAAAATATAGTACTTTTGACAGCTCTCAAATCACAGAATTATTGACTCATAGTCTGGAAATACGGCCTAAGTCTATTCAGGTTAATAGTGAGAATTTGGGGCTCTGATATCATTTGGAAGCACACTGTTTAGATTGGTTGGTTCTAGAATCAAACAGCCTCTATTCATTTCTTAGTTCCATTGCTTGATTGCTTTTTACACTTCGGTAAATTATTTCCAACCTCTTAGATTCAGTTTCCTCATCAGCATAAAGGACAGGATCATAATAGTACATACCTCATAAGGTTTTCAGGACATTAAATTCGTGTACATAAAACTCTGCTCATCATATCATTTTTATAAATTGTAGCTAATATCAATTTATTCAAAAGTTAAGCAAAAACACATGTGTTGTTCTGTGAGTTTCAATAATTCACTCTGTAATTTGAATTCAATTTATTATTTGTAAGTTGAATATAGGGTTTTGGATATCTTCTGAAGTTCAGGTTACAATTAAATTGCTGATTATACAGGGTCACTAAAGGTATTTGTGCTATGTGAAGTAGTCTATTATCCATTCCATTCTAGTTTTTCAATGTCAGCTGCAATCCCTCTAAAAATGTTGAAGTCAGCCTTTATTTTAAAAATGCTTTAAACACTTCACTGAAATAATTCAATGTCCTGGTATTAATGTAATTCTCATGGTACAGAAGAATAAATGGGTTGTTAAGAATATTGAAAGGATTAGGGAACACTGAATTTAAAGTGCCCTCTTCAACTATTTTCAGACATTATAAATGTAACCAATAATATGCAGTTTCCTACTAAAGTTCAACATACTTGAAAGATCTTTTTTTTTTCTTTTATGATTTAAAAATGGTAGTTACAATATGTTGAAAGGATAAACATTCGTTTTTTTATATATGAAAGCACTCCCAAATCATAACTGGGACATTTTTTCCTATAGCTCTAAATTACCTATTTAATAAAAGACCAAAAAAATTTGGCCTACAGAACTGGTCTAAAAGTGTCAGTAAATGTTAGAGTGGATTTTGGAAGCCTTTCAAAGTATATACTTATTAAGTATAAGGTTGCTTTGGAGAATATAATACATTAGAGTTTTACCTCATAATAATATCACTTATTAAATATGTACTATAAAAGGTACTAAGTATGTTACATTATAATCTTATCTAATATCTCAATGACCAGTTCTGAGTTGTCTTACAATTAGCATCAGCACCATCTAAATTCTCCTCAGCTTCAAGAAATAACAAGAACCAAGTTTTACTGAATCCACTTATGTGTGTGGTTCTGACCTAGTGTCTGAAGTGAGAAATCTTGTCTGACACATAAAAAGCAGGAAAGACAGACCATTATTCTCCAGAGACAGCTGCCCTTTGGATATATGTAAGGTTCAAGGCACCTTTTAGATAAGCTTCTTGAGAAGAACTTGCATCATTGCTGCAGTCTGAAACCATCTAGAGAAGCTTTCCCAGAGCTGTTGAAATTTGCCATGGCGTTGGGCAAAGCTCCTCATAACCATCTACTTCTGTGCTGTTGACTGACACTGATGATGGTGGCTTCCCTGACCTTCATTTCCTCAGACACCCCAGCAACTGTTTACACATTTAAAACCTTCCTACTTGTAATACATAAGGTGGCTTCTCTTTTCCTGATGGAAATTTGATTGACACAAACTTTATGACACAGGTATCATTATTCCCCAACTCAGAGATGTTAAGATCAAAAAGGTTAGATAAAATGTACAAATATCACACAACCAATACTTGGCTACACTGACATGTGGCCCTATTTATTCAAAGGTGGTTTTGCCGAGTGAAGAACACTTGCCATTGCGTTCTGGGGTTGGTTCTAAAAGTGGTGTGTCTTATACTAAATTACTCTATACTGCATCTATTATTAAACACAAAGAGGGGAAAAAAGACTATACGTGACAGCTATATATACTAATATAAATTTCATTCAGTATAAATTGATTCTATATCAAATAGAAGGGCAGCTTAAAAAATAACTTTATTAGGCAAACTTCATATATGCTCAGTTTTATCATCCAAATTTTCCTAGGCTTAACCAAGCTTAAATGCCCAGACTCAGTGTGCTCTGAGTCTGTTGGTACTAATATGTGAAGACCCTTTCATCATACAGCAGCCCGTGCAGGAGACCTTGGGACCAGACACATGAAGATTAAGAACTTTGCACAGAAGATAATGACCAGAAGCTTAAATTTTCAAGGAGGGTAAACAGAATGAATAAGAGTATGTCTAGGGCTTCCCTTGTGGTGCAGTGGTTGAGAGTCCGCCTGCCGATGCAGGGGACACGGATTCGTGCCCCAGTCCGGGAAGATCCCACATGCCGCGGAGCGGCTGGACCCGTGAGCCATGGCCTCTGAGCCTGCGCGTCCGGAGCCTGTGCTCCGCATCGGGAGAGGCCACAGCAATGAGAGGCCCGTGTACCGCAAAAAAAAAAAAAAAAAAAAAATAGTATGTCTAAGAAAGTTGAGTCCAAGATACAGTTTTATAGAAGAGGGCACGTGGGACTCTCAGTTTATATGTTTTAAGTGTTTCCAATACTTAATTGTTTCCTTTTATCGGAATATTCTTTGGGTGAAGCTCTCTCCTCTCTCAGGCTAAGTTCAATAATGCTTCTTCTAAAAATCTCTTTACTTATTGTTATATCTAATAATTTGCTTCCTTTTAAATGTTTGAACATTGAATGTCCATTTGTAATGGAAAATTTTTCAAAGTCTGCAAGTAAATTTGATCTGGGCCTCTCATTTTTTTAAAAAAATTTTAACATCTTTATTGGAATATAATTGCTTTACAATGGTGTGTTAGTTTCTGCTTTATAACAAAGTGAATCAGTTATACAGATGTCCCCATATCTCTTCCCTCTTGCATCTCCCTCCTTCCCACCCTCCCTATCCCACCCCTCTAGGTGGTCACAAAGCACCAAGCTGATCACCCTGTGCTATGTGGCTGCTTCCCACTACCTACCTATTCTACGTTTGGTAGTGTATATATGTCCATGCCACTCTCTCACTTTGTCCCAGCTTACCCTTCCCCCTCTCCGTATCCTCAAGTCCATTCTCTAGTAGGTCTGTGTCTTTATTCCCATCTTGCCCCTAGGTTCTTCATGACCTTTTTTTTTTTTTTTAGATTCCATATATATGGGTTAGCATACTGTATTTGTTTTTCTCTTTCTGACTTACTTCATTCTGTATGAGACTCTAGGTCCATCCATCTCACTACAAATAACTCAATTTCATTTCTTTTTATGGCTGAGTAATATTCTATTGGATATATGTGCCACATCTTCTTTATCCATTCATCTGATGATGGACACTTAGGTTGCTTCCGTGTCCTGGCTATTGTAAATAGAGCTGCAATGAACATTTTGGTACATGACACTTTTTGAATAATGGTTTTCTCAAGGTACATGCTCAGTAGTGGGATGGCTCGGTTGTATGTTAGTTCTCTTTTTAGTTTTGTAAGGAACCTCCATACTGTTCTCCATAATGGGTGTATCAATTTACATTCCCACCAACAGTGCAGGAGGGTTCCCTTTTCTCCACACCCTCTCCAGCATTTATTGTTTGTAGATTTTTTGATGATGGCCATTCTGACTGGTGTGAGATGATATGTCATTGTAGTTTTGATTTACATTTCTCTAATGATTAATGATGTTGAGCATTCTCTCGTGTTTGTTGGCAATCTGTGTATCTTCTTTGGAGAAATGTCTATTTAGGTCTTCTATCCATTTTTGAATTGGGTTGTTTGTTTTTTTGATATTGAGCTGCATGAGCTGCTTGTAAATTTTGGAGATTAGCCCTTTGTCAGTTGCTTCATTTGCAAATATTTTCAGTTATTCTGAGGGTTGTCTTTTCATCTTGTTTGCGGTTTCCTTTGCTGTGCAAAAGATTGTAACTTTCATTAGGTCCCATTTGTTTATTTTTACTTTTATTTCCATTACTCTAGGAGGTGGGTCAAAAAGGATCTTGCTGTGATTTATGTCACAGAGTGTTCTGCCTATGTTTTCCTCTAAGAGTTTTATAGTGTCTGGCCTTACATTTAGGTCTTTAAACCATTTTGAGTTTATTGTTGTGTATGGTGTTAGGGAGTGTTCTAATTTCATTCTTTTACATGTAGCTGTCCAGTTTTCCCAGCACCATTTATTAAAGAGGCTGTCTTTTTTCCACTGTATATTCTTGCCTCCTTTATGAAAGATAAGGTGACCATATGTGCGTGGGTTTATCTCTGGGCTTTCTGTCCTGTTCCATTGATCTATATTTCTTTTTTTGTGCCAATACCATACTGTCTTGATTACTGTAGCTTTGTAGTATAGACTGAAGTCGGGGAGCCTGATTCCTCTAGCTCCGTTTTTCTTTCTCAAGATTGCTTTGGCTATTCGGGGACTTCTGTGTTTCCATACAAATTGTGAAATTTTTTGTTCTAGCTCTGTGAAAAATGACATTGGTAGTTTGATAGGGATTGCATTGAATCTGTAGATTGCTTTGGGTAGTAGAGTCATTTCCACAATGTTGATTCTTCCAATCCAAGATCATGGTATAACTCTCCATCTATTTGTATCATTCTTAATTTCTTTCATCAGTGTCTTATAGCTTTCTGCATACAGTTCTTTTGTCTCCTTAGGTAGGTTTATTCCTAGATATTTTATTCTTTCTGTTGCAATAGTACATGGGAGTGTTTTCTTAATTTCACTTTCAGAATTTTCATCATTAGTGTATACGAATGCAAGAGATTTCTGTGGATTAATTTTGTATCCTGTTACTTTACCAGATTCATTGATGAGCTCTAGTAGTTTTCTGGTAGCATCTTTAGGATTCTCTATGTATAGTATCATGTCATCTGCAAACAGTGACAGCTTTACTTCTTCTTTTCTGATTTTGATTCCTTTTATTTCTTTTTCTTCTCTGATTGCTGTGGCGAAAACTTCCAAAACTTTGTTGAATAATAGTGGTAAGAGTGGGCATCCTTGTTCCTGATCTTAGTGGAAAAGGTTTCAGCTTTTCACCATTGAGGATGATATTGGCTGTGGGTTTGTCATATATGGCCTTTATTATGTTGAGGAAAGTTCCTTCTATTCCTACTTTCTGGAGGGTTTTTATCATAAATGGGTGTTGAATTTTGTCGAAAGCTTTTTCTGCATCTATTGAGATGATCATATTGTTTTTCTACTTCAACTTATCACTATGGTATATCACATTGATTGATTTCTGTATATTGAAGAAACCTTGCATTCCTGACATAAACCCCCCTTGATCATGATGTATGATCCTTTTAATGTGCTGCTTGACTCTGTTTCCTGGTATTTTGTTGAGGATTTTTGCATCTATGTTCATCAGTGATATTGGCCTCTTTTTTTCTTTGTTTGTGACATCTTTGTCTGGTTTTGGTATCAGGGTGATGGTGGCCTCGTAGAATGAGTTTGGGAGTGTTCCTCCCTCTGCTATATTTTGGAAGAGTTTGAGAAGGATAGGTGTTCGCTCTTTTCTAAATCTTTGATAGAATTCGCCTGTGAAGCCGTCTGGTCCTGGGCCTTTGTTTGTTGGAAGATTTTTAATCACAGCTTCAATTTCAGTGCTTGTGATTGGTCTGTTCATATTTTCTCTTTCTTCGTGGTTCAGTCTTGGAGGGTTTTGCATTTCTAAGAATTTGTCCATTTCTTCCAGACTGTTCATTTTATTGGCATATAGTTGCTTGTAGTAATCTCTCATGATCCTTTGTATTTCTGCAGTGTCAGTTGTTACTTCTCCTTTTTCATTTCTAATTCTATTGATTTGAGTCTTCTCCCTTTTTTTCTTGATGAGTCTGGCTAACGGTTTATCAATTTTGTTTATCTTCTCCAAGAACCACCTTTTAGTTTTATTGATCTTTGCTACCCTTTCCTTCATTTCTTTTTCATTTATTTCTGATATGATCTTTATGATTTCTTTCCTTCTGCTAACTTTGGGTTTTTTTGTTCTTCTTTCTCTAATTGCTCTAGGTGTAAGGTTAGGTTGTTTATTTGAGATGTTTCTTGTTTATTAAGGTAGGATTGTATTGCTATAAACTTCCCTCTTACAACTGCTTTTGCTGCATCCCATAGGTTTTGGGTCATCGTGTTTTCATTGGCATTTGTTTCTAGTATTTTTTGATTTCCTCTTTGATTTCTTCAGTGATCTCTTGGTTATTAAGCAGTGTATTGTTTAGCCTCCATGTGTTTGTACTTTTTACAGTTTTTTTCCTGTAACTGATATCTAGTCTCATAGTGTGTTCAGAAAAGATACTTGATACAATTTCAATTTTCTTAAATTTATCAGGGCTTGATTTGTGACCCGAGATATGATCTCTCCTGGAGAATGTTCCATGAGCACTTGAGAAGAATGTGTATTCTGCTGTTTTTGGATGGAATGTCCTATAAATATCAATCAAATCCATCTTGTTTAATATATCATTTAAAGCTTGTTTCCTTATTTATTTACATTTTGGATCATCTGTCCATTGGTGAAAGTGGGCTGTCAAAGTCCCGTACTATGATTGTGTTACTGTCGATTTCCGCCTTTATGGCTGTTAGTATTTGCCTTATGTACTCAGGTGCTTCTATGTTGGGTGAATAAATATTTACAATTGTTATAACTTCTTCTTGGATTGATCCTTTTATCATTATGTAGTGTCCTTCTTTGTCTCTTGTCATAGTCTTTGTTTTAAAGTCTATTTTTTCTGATACGAGAATTGCTACTCCAGCTTTCTTTTGATTTCCATTTGCATGGAATATCTTTTTCCATCCCCTCACTTTCAGTCTGTATGTGTCCCTAGGTCTGAAGTGGGTCTCTTGTAGACAGCATATGTTCAGGTCTTGTTTTTGTATCCATTCCACCAGTCTGTATCTTTTGGTTGGAGCATTTAATCCATTTACATTTAAGGTAATTATTGATATGTATTTTCCTATTAAAATTTTCTTAATTGTTTTGGGTTTGTTATTGTATGTCTTTGCCTTCTCTTGTGTTTCCTGCTTAGAAAAGTTCCTTTAGCATTTGTAGGAAAGATGGTTTGGTGGTGCTGAATTCTCTCAGCTTTTGCTTGTCTGTAACGGTTTTAATTGCTCTGTCATATCTGAATGAGATCCTTGCTAGGTAGAGTAATCAAGGTCGTAGTAATCCTTGCTAGGTACAGTAATCTTGCTTAACTTACTGTGTTTGAGGTCTCCTTTTTGCAGGCTGCAGGTTCGTAGTTCCCGTTGTTTTTGGTGTCTGTCCCCAGTGGCTAAGGTTGGTTCAAGGGGTTGTGTAGGCTTCCTGGTGGAAGGAAATCTTGCCTGTGTTCTGATGGATGAGCCCGGATCTTGCCTTTCTGTTGGGCAGACCCACGTCTGATGGTGTGTTTTTGGGTGTCTGTGTCCTTATTATGTTTTTAGGCAGCCTCTCTGCTAATGGATGGGGTTGTGTTCCTGTCTTGCTAGTTGTTTGGCCTAGGGTGCCAAACAATTGTAGCTTGCTGGTCCTTGAGTGGAGCTGGGCCTTGGCAATGAGATGGAGATCTCTGGGAGATTTTTGTCATTTATATTACGTGAAGCTGGGGGGTCTCTTGTGGACCAGTGTCCTGAAGTTGGCTCTCCCACCTCAGAGGCACAGCCCTGACACCTGGCTGGAGCACCAAGAGCCTTTCATCCTATCGGCTCAGAATAAAAGGGAGAAAAGAAAAGAAGGGAAGAAAGGAAGAAAGAAGGAAAGGAAGGAAGGAAGGAAGGAAGAAATAAAGAAAGGGGATAAAATAAAATAAAGTTATTAAAATAAAAAATAATTATTAAGAAAATAGTTTTTCAGTAGAAAAAAAATTTTTTAAGTAATTAAAAAAAAAAACCGGACAGACAGAACCCTAGGACAAATGGTGAAAGCCAAGCTATACAAACAGACTCACACACAGAAGCATACACATGCACACTCACAAAAAGAGAAGAAGGGAAAACAATATATATATATATCATTGCTCCCAAATTCCACCTCCTTAATTTGGGATTAATTGTTGTCTATTCAGGTATTTCACAGATGCAGGGTAAATCAAGTTGATTGTGGAGATTTAATCCGCTGCTCCTGAGGCTGCTGGCAGAGATTTTCCCTTTCTCTTTGTTCACACAGCTCCTGTGGTTCAGCTTTGGATTTGGCCCTGCCTCTGCGTGTAGGTCGCCTGAGGGCGTCTGTTCTTCACTTAGGGCGGGGTTAAAGGAGCAGCTGATTTGGTGCCTCTCGCTCATTCAGGCCCAGGGGGAGGGAGGGGTACGGATTCAGGGTGAGCCTGCGGCAGCCCAGGCCAGCATGACGTTGCACCAGCCTGAGGCGCACCATGTGTTCTCCCAGGGAAGTTGTCACTGGATCACAGGACCCTGGCAGTGGCGGGCTGCACAGGCTCCTGGGCGGGGAGGTGTGGATAGTGACCTGTGGTCTTGCACAGGCTTTTTGGTGGCTGCAGCAGCAGCCTTAGCATCTCATGCCTGTCTCTGTGGTCCACACTGATAGCCGCGGCTCGCGCCTGTCTCTGGGGCTCCTTTAAGCGGCTCTCCTAATCCCCTCTCCTCTCGCACCAGGAAACAAAGAGGGAAGAAAAAGTCTCTTCGGCAGCTCCAGACCTTTTCCCGGACTCCCTCCCGGCTAGCTGTGGCGCACTAGTCCCTACAGGCTGTGATCACGCCGCCAACCCAGTCCTCTCCCTGGGATCTGACCTCCGAAGCCTGAGCCTCAGCTCCCAGCCCCCACCTGCCCCGGTGGGTGAGCAGAGAAACCTCTCGGGCTGGTGACTGCTGGTTGGCACTGATCCCCTGTGCGGGAATCTCTCCACTTTGCCCTCCTCACCCCTGTTGCTGTGCTCTCCTCCGCGGCTCCGAAGCTTCCCCCCTCTGCCACCCGCAGCCTCCGCCCACAAAGGGGCCTCCTAGTGTGTGGAAACCTTTCCTCCTTCACAACTCCCTCCCACTGGTGCAGGTACCATCCCTATTCTTTTGTCTCTGTTTTTTCTTTTGCCCTACCCAGGTACGTGGGGAGTTTCTTGCCTTTTGGGAGGTCTGAGGTCTTCTGCCAGCGTTCAGTAGGTGTTCTGTAGGAGTTGTTCCACATGTAGATGTATTTCTGATGTATTTGTGGGGAGGAAGCTGATCTCTGCGTCTCTCTTCCGCCATCTTGAAGCTCCTCCCCTCTCATATTTTTTAAGATGGTCTATATCCAAACCTGGAATGAAGACATACAGTTATTCTTTAAGCTAATCTGTTAATATCCTTTATAATTTGACAATGTATATAACCTTTAAAAATGCCTCTTCTAGTTCCATCATTACTTCATTCATTTTTTTAATCACAAAGATTTTGAACATTTTTGTCCTTTAGATTGGTAGAAAGAAATAATATCTTTAGTTTTGGAATGCTGAGAGCCTAGAACAGCACATGGAACAGTATTGGTGCTTAATAAAGGGTAATAATAATGATAGTATTATATTATTACATATGCAAATTTTTGAAGAATGATACCAAGACCGATACAAAGCATACTGTAGCTATGACTGATGAATTATTCAGAACTGAAAAAGTTGAGCCATAAAGAGACAAGGTTACCTTCTGCTTTCTGGATAAGCCGTTTCTGGAGAGGTCCTGGGACACATGCACCAGAGGGTCCATTTTTTCCATTGATACAACAGGGCCAGAGAAAGTGAGTTGAGCATCAGAAGACTAAAGAGTATAACAACACAAAATGAACAGAAAGGCCAACTAGAGACACTCGGTGGCCTTTCCCAGCCCACCTAGTGTTGCATGAGTTACCCTGATGTTGTACCAGGAGGGATCTCTGAGGGAGTTGGAGATTAGGTTTAGACAAGCCCACCAGTGGAACACTGCATATTTGGATTCCAAGGAATTCTGAGTTGGGATTCAAAGCGGAGAGATTTGATTTCCCAAGAACAAATGTAGGGTGGGGAACAAAGTTACCTGTGTACTTATTTCATATCATTTAGAACTGTTTTATATTGTAACACATTTTAACAACAGCTTTATTTCCACAAACCATACAGTTTACCTATTTAAAATATACAATTTTATGGTTTTTCATATATTTACTCAGTTGTGCAACTATCATCTCAATCAATTATAGAACATTTAATCACGCCTCAACAAAATCCTGCACACATTAGCAGTCACACCCTTTTCCCCTCATCTTCCACACCACCCACCCACATCACCACCTCCACCACTACCACCAAGCCCTAGGCCACTTCTAACTTACTTCTCATGTCTATAGATTTGCCTATACTGGACATTTCCTGTAATGGAACTATATAATATGTGGTCTTCTGTGATTGGCTTCTTTCATTTAGCATACTTCTCTCAAGGTCCATCCTGTTGTATCATATATCAGTATTTCACTCAGTTTTATTTCTAAATAATATTCTATTATATGGATATACCATATTTTATTTATCAGCTGATTAACATTTAGGTTGTTCCTACTTTTTGACTATTGTGAATAATGGTTATATGAATATTCAAATATTAGTGTTTGTGTTTGTTTAATTTTTACTGAAATATAGTTGATTTACAATGTTGTGTTAGTTTCAGGTGTACAGCAAAGTGATTCAAATATCTATCAATTGATTGATTGATCAATCTTTTTAAGATTCTTTTTAAGGTTCTTTTCCATTACAGGTTATTATAAGATATTGAGTACAGTTCCCTGTGCTACACAGTAGGTCCTTGTTGGTTATCTAATTTATATACAGTAGTGTGTATAATTTAATCCCAAACTCCCAATTTATCCCTCCCCCACCTTTCCCCTTTGGTAACCATATGTTTTTTTTCTATGTCTGTGAATCTATTTCTGCTTTGTAAATAAGTTCGTTTGTATCATTTTTTAAGATTCCACATGTAAGCCATGTCATATGATATTTGTCTAACTTACTTCACTTAGTATGATAATCTCTAGGTCCATCCATGTTGTTGCAAATGGCATTATTTCATTCTGTTTTATGGCTGAGTAATACACCGTTTTATATATATGTGTGTGTTATATATATATATTATATGATATATATATATATATATATATATATATATATATAAAACACATCTTCTTTATCCATTCATCTATCAGTGGACACTTAGGTTGCTTCCATGTCTTAGCTATATAAGTAGTGCTGCTATGAATATTGGGATGCATGTATCATTTTGAATTATGGTTTTCTCCAGATATGTGCCCAGGAGTGGGATAGCTGCATCACATGGTAACTCTATTTTTAGTTTTTTAAGGAAGCTCCATACTATTCTCCATAATGGCTGCACCAGTTTACATTCCCACCAACAGTGTAGGAGGGTTCCTTTTTCTCCACACTCTCTCAGCATTTATTATTTGTAGACTTTGATGATGGCCATTCTGGCTGGTGTGGGATGGTACCTCACTGTAGCTTTGATTTGCATTTCTCTAGTAATTAGTGATTTTGAGCATCTTTTCATGTGCCTGTTGGCCATCTGTATGTCTGCTTTGGAGAAATGTTGATTTAGATCTTCTGCTCATTTTTTGATTGGGTTGTTTGTTTTTTTCAATATTGAGCTGTATGAGCTGTTTGTGTATTTTAGAAACTAATAGCTTGTCAGTTGCATCATTTACAAATACACATATTAGTTTTTAAATGGACATGTTTTCATTGGATATACACTTGGGTATATACTTAGGAGTGGAGTTGCTGGATCATATGGTATCTTTACACTTAACCTTCAGAGGAACTGACAAACTGTTTTCCAAAGCAGGTGCACCATTTTCCATTCCCACTAGCAGTATATGAGGGTTATTTTTTTCCATATCTTCACCAACACTTACTATAATCTGACTTCTTTGAGTCTACTTATCCTAGTGGGTGTGAAATGCTATCATATTCTGGTTTTGATTTGCATTTCCCTGATTATTAATGATGTTGAAAATCTTTTCATGTGCTTATTGACCACTTGTTTATCTTCTTTGGAGAAATGTCTATTTAAAGGCTTTGACTATTTTTAACAAGGTTGTAGTCCTTTTTTTATTGAGTTGTATGTATGTTCCAGATATAAGTCCCTTATCAGATACATGATTTGCAAATATTTTTTCCCATTCTGTGAATTTTCTAAATATACAAAGATTATGTGTGTATATATATATATATGCAAATTGTACCAGATCATGCCATTTACAAAATATAAATACTTTCATGCCCTAAAATACAGATGTTTAATTTATTTTCTTGCCTAATTGCCCTGGCTAGAACTTCCAGGAACACTGGAACTGTAATTTTGACAATACTATAGGACATAAATTGCTCCACAGTCTGATCTGATTAGATTTGAGCCCCTTTGCAGGGGTAGCTGGGGCAAGTCTTTGAGGTTCATTCTGACTCTAGAAGAGCTCTTTTTAGCTATCTGTTTCCCTGATTTTCTCAGGTAAATCAACTGCCTATGGTTTACCTTGTTGCTCTACTGTAGTTACCAGTTTCTTGTTAATTGTTTATCACCAAAACCTTTATTGCTTTTGAGAGTGCCCTTAGGATTAAACTCCCCGTAGGCTGTATCAAATCAAGCCAGTTTCCTTGCAGAAGGCTTCAGAGCTCTCTGTTGCTATGGAGTGTCTCTTTTTCCTGGGCAGAATCTCTGAGCTTCAGCCTCAGAGCTGGGGCAGGGACATTGGTCCACTTTTCTCAGTGATAGCCTTGCTTTGTGATTAGTGTTCTGGATGCAGGCAGTAGAATCTTGTCTTCTCAGCTTGCCTGTGCTTCCTCACCCTCAGTGAGACCTCTTCTCTACAGCTAGCTGAGGTGGGAGAGATCAAGGCCACAGCATTCTTGGCATGTCATACCCAGGGTCACTACCCTGTCAGTGTGGACCGGGTATAAGAAAAGAGTCTCCAACCTCTTGGCAACACTCACCCAGAATTTAGCTTCTGCTACTGGGGCTGGGGGAGGGGAGTGTGAAATTCTAATATTCTTTGATTAGACCTAATAAGAGAGGGAGCCATATTTTCTTGGCCACACCTACCTGGATTCTTTCATCAGGCCGAAAGGGATGAAGGAGAAGAAAGGTGTGGTGTCTGGCTCCAGTTTCAAAGAATTTCAGTGTTTTACCAAGATTTATTAAATTAAGACAAATATTTACTTAAGTATTTTAACCTTCTGGAACTTTAATGTATAAAAATGCTCATTTTTACATACCAAACAATATAAACATAAAAGAAGATATTCATGAAATTCTTTCTTAATCCTACATCAAGCTAATACTTACAATGTGAATTTTTTATACCTTTATTCATACATGTGTATTTACTTTTTGTTTTTTACAAATATGAGCTAATCATGTGTTATATTTCACTGATTTTTGTTTTATTCTGTTAACAGCTTTATTGAGGTATAATTTACATATTATAAAACTATCCAATGTATGTGGACAATTTTGTGATTTTTGGTAAATTTATAGAATTATGCTAGTATCACAACAATCCTTTATTAAAACATTTTCATCAACCCACAAATTTCCCTCATGCTCTTTCACAGTTAATCTCTGCTCCCTCCCACCTCCACTCTAGGTAAACATAGATCCATTCTGTGTCTCTCTATATATGCTTTTTCTGTACATTTTTTATAAATGAAATCATATAATCCATGATCATCTGAGTCTTTTTTTCATTTAGCATACTGTTTTTGAGGTTCATCAAAATAAAAAACCAAAACATCAAAAAACTGTTTTAGCATGTATCAGTATTTCATTTCTATCTGTGCTGAATCATATTCTTTGGTATGGATACCACATTTTATTTACTTATTCATCCATTGAGAACATTTGAATCATTTTCATTTTTTGATTATTATAATAACACTACTATATACATCCATATAATGTGCTTGTGTGGATGTATGCTTTCTCTTGGTTAAATTTTAGGAATAAAATTGCTGGATCACATGCAAGTTTATGTTTAAATTTTTTAAAAACTGCCAAATTGTTTTTCAAAATGGCTTTTTCATTTTACTTTCCTCTTTACACTATACTCGAGTTCTAGTTTCTCTACTTCTTTGCCAATACTTGTTATCATCTGACTTTTTTAAAATTATAGTCATTCTATTGGGTAAGCAGTAGTATTTCATTGTCTTAATTTATATTTCCTTAATGACTAATGATGGTTAGACCCTTTTAATGTGCATATTGGCCATTTGTGTATCTTCTTTAGTAATATGTATATTTCAAATATTTTGCCCAGTTTTAAATTGGTTGTTTTGTCCTCTTATTTATAAAGTTGTGAAAATTAGTATATATCCTGGATACTACTTTACCAAATATATGATTTGAAAGTATTTTTTGCCAATCTGTCACTTGTATTTTCATTTTCAAAATGGTGTTTTTGAAGTGCAAAAGTGTTTGATAAAGTCCAATTTATCCATTTTTTTCTTATATGGATTCTTCTTTTGCTATTATAACCAAGAATTATTTGCCTACATTAGGTCATGAAGATATCCTCCTTTTTTTCCCCAGATTTTTTTTTTTTATAGTTAAACCTCTAACATTTAGGCCTTTGATCCATTTTAAATTACTTTTCTATATGGTGTTAGGTACAAGTGTAAATTCCCTTTTATTTTATTTTATTTTTTTAAATTTATTTGAATAAGGATAAATAATTTTCCCAGCACCAATTGATAAAATAACTGCCATTTCTCCATCAAAATTGTTTTGCACCTTTTGCAGAAGTCAGTTGACCATAAGTATGAATTTAATTTATAGACTGTTAATTCTGTTCCATTAGTCTATACACCAGCTCTTAGTGCCAGTACCACATGATATCGATTACTATGGCTTTATAGTTTTTACTTTCTTTTACCATTTAATATATCATGGCTAATATCTCAGTCAATGCTCATGATTTTGAATAATTTAATGTCTTTCTGATATTTTTATAATAATAAAAAATGAATAAATTATAACTTTTCTACTAATTCCCTATGAGTTCATGAAGATAATCTATGTTTTCTTTTAAAAACTTTATTATGCGGAATACACATATAGTCTATAACTCATTTGGAATTGATTTTTTCATAGCATAAATTAGAGGAATGATCATTTTCATATGAGTACATAAATGTTTCTGAATCATTACTGGAAAAGACTGTAGATTAGTCATTGCTCTGTAGCATAACCTTTGTCATAAATCTATATCTTTACACCTTTTTAAATTCTTTTTTTTTTTTTTTTGCGGTTCGCGGGCCTCTCACTGTTGTGGCCTCTCCCGTTGCGGAGCACAAGCTCCGGACACGGAGGCTCAGCGGCCATGGTTCACGGACCCAGCCGCTCTGCGACATGTGGGATCTTCCCGGACCAGGGCACGAACCCACGTCCCCTGCATCGGCAGTTGGACTCTCAACCACTGTGCAACCAGGGAAACCCCTTTTTAAATTCTTTCATTAAATGTTTATAGCTTTAGTTATTGAACTCATGTACATCTTTTGTTAAATTTATTTCTACTTAATATGTTCATACTATTATAAATTACACATTTTTCTTTGTACTTCATTTCTGAATATTGCATTCATAATTTTCAAACATACACATAATTCTATCATATGAATGTTTAGGGATTTTTGTCTCTATTCCCAATCTCTATACTTTTAATTTATATTAGTTCCTTACAGAATTTTCCAATATTGAATAAAGTTGGTAATTTTGAGTATCTTTTCTTGTCCCTTATTGTATATAGATTTCAATATGTCACTTTTAGTGTGAAGTTTTCTATAATTTGTTGTTGTTATTCTTTCCTTGTTTCATTGTTGTTATTTTGGGGAAATAGTCTTTATCCAGTTAAGAAAGTTCCATTCTATGGTGGTAAGAATTTTACAAAACATTTAAAAGAATCTATTTAGAGGAACAAATAATTTTCCTTCTTTAGTCTGGTAATATGATACAAGTTGTTGAAGCACCATAAGTTAAACATTGCCTTTTCTAGTAGAGAACTTAGTAATGTTGTTGAATACTATTTATATATATAGATGCATTATATTTGCTAATATTTAGGATTTTATATCTAATATTTCTTTATTTAATTAATCTATAATTGTACATTACTTGTCAATCTTAGTATCCAGGTCATGATTGCCATATAAAATAAGTTAAGTGTTGGGTCCCCATTCTGGTCTCTGGATAATTTGCTTAAGATTTGAATTATATTCTCTTTAAGTACTTGGTAGATTTCCCTAGTGAAGACCTCTGATAAAGGAGTTTTCACTCTGGTAAACTATATAATTACTAATTTGATATCTATATTAAGTATAAGATTACATATGTTGCTGGCTTGTTTTCATATTTAAGATTTTTTTTTTTAGTTAGTATATCTTAACCATACAATATGGTATCTTACATACCATAATCTTATGGTATATAAGATTATATAAATCACTGATTTGTTTTTATATGTACATTTTGTTGGAATAAGTTTGCACACAGTATCTTAAATTCCCTTATTTGATGTAAACGATGGAAATATTTGGAGGTACATTTTATGGGATTTGGTGAAGTCTTGGACATTCAGGATGAGGAAGGGGATTGAGTTGAGGATGACTGTTTTCTAGATTTTATCAAGAGAGGTATGGAGATGAGGAGGACAAGTTTTGTAAGTGATAGCATCATAGAATTTATTTGCATGTGTTAAATGTGAGTTGCCTTTGAGAACTGGGTGGGAAAAAAAAAGACAAATTTCAAGTGTGCTTGTTTATATCCATGCACAATTTGAAGCACAAAAGAAACTTCTCAGCTGGAGATACAAAACTGAGGGCCATTTGTATGTGAATTGAAAGCGTGGATACAGATGCAATTATTTAGAGAGATTTTGGGAATGAATAGAGAATAGGTTCATGAACTACAAGGACAAAATAATCACTAATGACAACACATTGTATAGTTTATTGCAAATTGTGTATCTTTTCCTGGGAACATGTTTTAGGATCTTTGGTCATTTTTTTTGTTGTTGAAGACTTTTCTTATCAATTTTTATGTGTACCTACATGTTTTAATAATTATATTTAGATCAGATGTTTGTTTCTAACTTGCTATTTACCTTTAATTATACTTTAAAATGCATATCTTCTGTGCCCAGGTACTAAAAGTTTATGAAGTCATATCTATTGTCTTTGGTTTTTATTATTTTAATATTTATTACTTATGAATAAATTATTATATTTATATTATTTTACCAACATCTAGAAAAAATGTCCTCATTAATGCTTACGTAAACTTTCTCTTTCCATCTTAAATTTTCCCATTCACTTGACTTGTAAAATGCATGATATGAAATGTCAATCTTAACTAACCGATGTTAATTGATTATCAAATACCTACCCAATTCTCTTAACTCAGTATGTCGAGTAATCTACTTCTTAGTCACTGAGTTTTACTTCTACATTTTATTTATATGAATCTTTTATACATACTAAGGCTACTCCTAAATAATCTGTTCTGTATCATTGATTCTGTCTATTTGTTCACTACTTTATCATTTTGATCAAATGAATGTTCTTTGAACTGTGTGCATATATGTGTGTGTGTGTACATAATTTTCCTCAATGTAATTTTTAGTAAAGGCTGTATTAATGGAACAAATAACTGAAAATGGAAAAATTTGAAGTAACTTGATTAATTGACTATATTTATAGTCTTTAATGCACTATTTGTTATTTATAAAAAGTAAAAAATTAAAATAGGCAATGTTGAGAAGATGAAAGCCAGCTTTACTCTTCTTTCTTAAGGTTGCTTTGGCTATTTATGGTCTTTTGTGGTTCTATATAAATTTTAGAAATATTTGTTCTATTTCTGTGAAAAATGCCATAGGAATTTTGTTGAGAATTGCATTGAATCTGCAGTTTACTTTGTATAGTATGGTCATATTAACAATATTCATTTTTCCAACCCATGAACACAGTATATCTTTCCATTTATTTGTGTTGTCTTCACTTTCTCTCATCAGTGTCTTATGGTTTTCCAAGTACAGGTCTTTAGTCACCCTGCTTAAATTTGCTCCAAGGTATTTTATTCCTTTTAATGCAGAGAAAGCTTTCATTTATGCAAAATTTTTGGAGAATGTTCATGTTCATAAATAGATTTGCTGTTAAACTATGTAACTTCTGATAAACAGAGTCTTACGTTTGCCTATATAAGTGAGTTCTTTAAATCATTCATAACATCAATTTAGGCTTACACTTAAAAGTCTTGAAACAAATACCTTCTAATTAGTACCTTTCAAAAACTGATTTTCATTTCCAGTCATGAAATTAATATTTATTAATGAATTATTCCATTTATTTATATTTTAACATATTTCAGAAGATTTAATTCCTTCAACTTTCTATATCAGTTAGCTAACCGAAACAAAAATCATTTTAATCAATTAAGTAAAATAATCTGTTTTGTCTATATCTTTCATCAGAGAAGTTAATTGCCCTTTATTTTTATTTGAATAGTTGTGCTCAGATAAGCACAGTTTTCCCCTTTCTATAGTAGTACTATACACTTTAACATGAAATATCTTGTTCATATTTTATGAATATTTAAAATGTTACAGTCTTTACTATATTAATTTAAGCAAAAATAATGCTAAGAAAATAATTGTTAATTATAAACAATGAACAGTTTATTATAGCCTTCAATTGCATGAAAATATTTTCTGTATTTTAGAATCCAGTATATTATAGAATAGAGCTTTGATTTTGAGCTTTATTGTTTCATGACATTTCTAGCAGTTCTGCCTTTAAAACAGAATGATTACACAGTGGAAATTCAAAGAATTTCCACTGTAGAATTATTCTGTTTCAAGCCTATAATCTTATAAATTACTTTCCCACATTATACGTAAGAGAAAGATTATTAGAAAGAAATAAGTTTTCTCTAACCTTGGTTTTAAAGAGAGCGGCATTGTGCGCAAGGGAGTGGTGGCCAGGAATGTCTTTCCTGAGGCTGATAATGTGCTGGTCAATGATAATTGCCCTGTGGAATTTCTTTGTGAATTGAATCAAAAGTTGAGAATATATAATTGCTGAATAAAACACTCATCTCAAGGGAATTGATCTGGAATTTAACAGAAAATCAGCTTGATCTGTCTATGAAAGTGTCTTCATTTTAATAATATTCAAACATAGAGTTTTCCCCGACCTCTGCAAGCACTTGAAGAGTACTTTAAATAATATACGCATTCATACTGAAACCTGAATCACTTTAATTGGATTCTATGACAGTGATTCCCAGGTGTCTAAATTTCTTTACAATTCTGTTAGCAGGTGATTCTAATGCAGGGCTGTGATTAACACAAGAAAATGAGTAACACAATACAGCTAAGAATGCATTTCTTACTACCATTTTATAAATCTAGTTGAAAATTACCTGTAATTTTATTAGAAAGGCTTAGAAGAAATAAAGTAGAGTGAGTGTGAAGAAACTGGTATGATAGAGCATTGGAATGAGAGTCAGAGGAATGAAGGTTTTCTTTCCCATTAAGTGTCTAGTTCTGCTTTGACTCTATATCCTGACCCATAAACACAAGCGTGTAAAACATAATTGTAGCAGACATGTTTTTGTCTCCTCATTTCCACTTTTTCCTTTCCGTTTTCCAACAGCTCTTGTCTTCTTTTTGACAATCCACATAGTTACAGGGAAGTTGCTCCCAATACCAGCTCAAGAGGCATGGCATGTTGTCCTTTCAAAGACCATCAGTATATTCATCTCTCCTGGCCACAGGTATGGACATAAAACTCAAGCAAGACCAATCAGGATCAATATTTAACATTTTGCTTGGAATTTTAGGGAAAAGGACATTCTCTGTTTGTTGGAGAATGTAGTATATGTACGTAGGGCCAGGAATTGTGTAAGGTACTTTTGCCACTGTTAAAAAACAAAATTCAACTGAAAAAATTTTAAAGGTCTTATTGGCTTTATTCAATGATTTTTGAATCTAGCAGCATCCAACCTAGGAGACAGAAAAGAGCCCTGAGGAGTTGTATAGAAATACCTTTATAGGCAGAATGAAGCAGGAGCAAGGAAGTTATACAAGCAAAAAGTAGATGGGATGTGGCAAGGTCACTTTCCTTTAAGCTATGGCAGGAGTCTGTTAGGCAGATTAGCTAACTAGTGCTGATCAGGCAATTCCTGACTGGTTTAAGATTCCATTTCTGGCAGAGTGAAAACTATATGTTTCCATTTGGTGATGTGGGGCTTAGCATAAGTGACTCCATTTTGATACTGTTGGTTTGTTTGTAACACTACCAAAAGAGAAGGCAACTGGAGAAGAAAGCCAAAACACAAAGAAGGACAAGACCAAAATAATTATATAAAAATAGTCTTGTTGGTACAGTAGGCCTCTGTGTAAAACTGTATGTGAGAGGGACCTTCAAGATGGCAGAGGAGTAAGACGTGGAGATCACCTTCCTTCCCACAGATACATCAAAAATACATCTACATGTGGAACAACTCCTCAAGAACACCCACTGAATGCTGGCAGAAGGCCTCAGACTTCCCAAAAGGCAAGAAACTTCCCACGTACCTGGGTACGGTAAATGAAAAAAGGAAAAACAAAAGAGACAAAAGAATAGGGATGGGACCTGCATCTCTGGGAGGGAGCTGTGAAAGAGGAAAAGTTAACACACACTAGGAAGCCCCTTCACTGGTGGACACGAAGTGTGGATGGGCAGGGGGAGGGGTGAAGCTTCAGAGCCATGGAGGAGAGTGCAGCAACGGGTGCAGAGAGCAAAGCAGAGAGATTCCCGCATAGAAGATCGCTGCCGACCAGCACTCATCAGCCCGTGAGGCTTGTCTGCTCACCTGCCGCGGCGGGTGGGGACTGGGAGCTGAGTCTCAGGCTTCGGAGGTCGGATCCCAGGGAGAGGACTGGCTTTGGCTGCGTGATCACAGCCTGAAGGGGCTAGTGCGCCACAGCTATCCGGGAGGGAGTCTGGGTAAAAGTCTGGAACTGCCTAAGAGGCATGGGACCATTGTTTTGGGGTGCACAAGGAGAGGGGATTCAGAGCACCGCCTAAATGAGCTCCAGAGATGGACACGAGCCACGGCTATCTGGGCAGACACCAGAGATGGGCATGAGACGCTAAGGCTGCTGCTGCAGCCACCAAGAAGCCTGTGTACAAACAAGGGACACAATCCACACCTCCCCTCCCAGGAGACTGTGCAGCCCGCCACTGCCAGGGTCCCGTGCTCCATGGACAACTTCCCACAGAGAACACACGGCACACCTCAGGCTGGTGCAATGTCACACCAGCCTCTGGCGCCGCAGGCTCACCCCACATTCCACACCTCTCCCTCTTCCAGGCCTGAGTGAGCCAGAACCCCCTAATCAGCTGCTCCTTTAACCCCATCCTATCTGGGCGGGAACAGATGCCCTCAGGTGACCTACATGCAGAGGCAGGGCCAATCCAAAGCTGAACCCCAGGAGCTGTGTGAACAAAGAAGAGAAAGGGAAATTTCTCCCAGCAGCCTCAGGAGCAGTGGATTAAATATTCACAATCACCTTGATGTACCCTGCATCTGTGGAATACCTGAATAGACAACGAATCATCCCAAAATTGAGTTGGTGGACTCTGGGAGCAACTGTAAGACTTGGGGTTTGCTTTCTGCATCTAACTTGTTTCTGGCTTTATGTTTATTTTAGTTTACTATTTAGAGCTTATTATCACTGGTAGATTATTGATCTGTTTGCTCTCTTCCTTTTTTTTTTTTTTTTTTTGCGGTACGCAGGCCTCTCACTGTTGTGGCCTCTCCTGTTGCAGAGCACAGGCTCTGGAAGCACAGGCCCAGTGGCCATGGCTCATGGGCCTAGCCGCTCTGTGGCATGTGGGATCTTCTCGGACCGGGGCATGAATCTGTGTCCCCTGCATCAGCAGGCAGACTCTCAACCACTGTGCCACCAGGGAAGCCCCCCCTTTTTTTTAAATATATATATATATTTTTCCTTTTTTTTCTTTTTGTGAGTGTGTATGTGTATGCTTCTTTGTGTGATTTTATCTATATAGCTTTGCTTTTCCCATTTGTCCTATGGTTCTGTCTGTCTGTTTTTGGGGGGGGGGTTTGTATAGTTTTTAGTGCTTGTTATCATTGGTGGATTTGTTTTTTGGTTTGGTTCTTTTATTTTTATTGCTTTTGAATTTTTTTATTTTTAATAATTTTTTAATTTAATAACTTTATTTTCTTTCTTTCTTCCTCTCTCTCTCTCTCTCTCTCTTTCTTTCTTCCTTTTTTCTTTTATTTTCTCCCTTTTCTTCTGACCCAGTGGCTGACAGGGTTTGGTGAATGGCCAGGTGTCAGGCCTGAGCCTCTGAGGTGGGAGACCCAAGTTCAGTACACTGGTCCACCAGAGAGCTACCGGCCCCATGTAATATCAAATGGTGAAAGATCTCACAGAGATCTCCATCTCAATGCTAAGATACACCTCCACTCTACACCAGCAACATACAGTGTTAGACACCCTGTGTGAAACAACTGGCAAGACAGGAACACAACCCCACGCATTAGCAGAGAGGCTGCCTAAAATCATAATAAGGTCACAGGAACCCAAAACACACCACAAGACACGACCCTGCCGACCAGAAAGACAAGATCCCGTCTCCTCCACCAGGAAGCCTACACAACCCACTGAACCAAACTTACCCGCTGGGGGCAGACACCAAAAACAATGGGAACTATGAACCTGCAGCCTGAAAAAAAGAGATCTCAAACACAGTAGGTTAAGGAAAATGAGAAGACAGAGAAATACACAGCAGATGAAGGAGCAAGGTAAAAACCCACCAGACCAAACAAATGAAGAGGAAATAGGCAGGCTACCTGAAAAAGAATTCAGGGTAATGATAGTAAAGATGATCCAAAATCTTGGAAATAGAATGGAGAAAATACAAGAAACGTTTAACAAGGACCTAGAAGAACTAAGGAACAAACAAAGAGTGATGAACAACACAATAAATGAAATTAAAAATTCTCTAGAAGAAATCAATAGCAGAATAACTGAGGCAGAAGAACAGATAAGTGACCTGGAAAATAAAATAGTGGAAATAATTATTGCAGAGTAGAATAAAGGAAAAAGACTGAAAAGAATTGAGGACAGTCTCAGAGACCTCTGGGACAATATTAAATGCACCAACATTTGAATATAGGGGTCCCAGAAGAAAGGGAGAAAAAGAAAGGCACTGAGAAAATATTTCAAGAGATTATAGTGGAAAACTTCCCTAATAGAAGAGGAAATAGTCAAGTCCAGGAAGCACAGAGAGCCCCATACAGGATAAATCCAAGGAGAAATATGCCAAGACACATATTAATCAAACTACCAAAATTTAAATGCAAAGAAAAAGGTATTAAAAGCAGCAAGGGAAAAGCAACAAATAACGTACAAGGGAATCCCCATAAGGTTAACAACTTATCTAACAGCAGTAACTCTGCAAGCCAGAAGGGAGTGGCCGGACATATTTAAATTGATGAAAGGGAAAATACCTACAACCAAGATTACTCAGCAAGGATCTCATTTGGATTCAACAGAGAAATTAAAACCTTTACAGACAAGCAAAAGCTGAGAGAATTCAGCACCACCAAACCAGCTTTACAACAAATGCTGAAGGAACTTCTCTAGGCAGGAAACACAAGAGAAGGAAAAGACCTACAATAACAAACCCGAAACAATTAAGAAAATGGTAATAGGAACATACATATTGATAACTACCTTAAATGTAAATGGATTAAATGCTTCAACCAAAAGAAATACACTGGCTGAATGGATACAAAAACAAGACCTGTATATATGCTGTCTACAAGAGACCCACTTCAGACCTAGGGACACATAGAGAATGAAAGTGAGGGGGTGGAAAAACATATTCCATGGAAATCAAAAGAAAGCTGGAGTAGCAAATCTCACATCAGACAAAATAGACTTTAAAATAAAGACTATTACAAGAGACAAAGGAAGACACTACATAATGATCAAGGGCTCAATCCAAGAAGAAGATATAACAATTGTAAATATTTATGCACCCAAACATAGGTGCACCTCAATACATAAGGCAAAAGCTAACAGCCATAAAAGGGGAAATTGACAGTAACACAATCATAGTAGGGGGTTTTAACACCCCAATTTCATTAATGGACAGATCATCCCAAATGAAAATAAATAAGGAAGCACAAGCTTTAAATGATATATTAAACAAAATGGACTTAATTGATATTTATAGGACATCCATCCAAAACCAACAGAATACACTTTCTTCTCAAGTGCTCATTGAATATTCTCCAGGTAGATCATATCTTGGGTCACAAATCAAGCCCTGGTAAATTTACGAAAATTAAATCACATCAAGTATCTTTTCAGACCAGAACACTCTGAGACTAGATATCAATTACTGGAAAAATATCTGTAAAAAAATACAAACACACAAGACTAAATGATATACTACTTAACAACCAAGAGATCACTATAGAAATCAAAGAGGAAATCAAAAAATACCTAGAAACAAATGACAATGAAAACACGATCCAAAACTTATGGCATGCAGCAAAAGCAGCTCTAAGAGGGAAATTTATAGCCATACAATCCTACCTCAAAAAACAAGAAACATCTCAAATAAACAACCTAAACTTACACCTAAAGTAATTAGAGAAAGAAGAGCAAAAATAAAAATAAAAAACCCCAAAGTTAGCAGAAGGAAAGAAATCATAGAGATCAGATCAGAAATAAATGAAAAAGAAATGAAGGAAATGATAGCAAAGATCTCTAAAACTAAAAGCTGCTTCTTTGAGAAGATAAACTAAATTGGTAAACCATTAGCCATACTCATCAAGAAAAAAAGGGAGTAGACTCAAATCAATAGAATTAGAAATGAAAAAGGGGAAGTAACAACTGACACTGCAGAAATACAAAGGATCATGAGAGATTACTACAAGCAACTATATGCCAATAAAATGGACAACCTGGAAGAAATGGACAAATTCTTAGAAAGGACAACCTTCAGAGACTGAGCTGGGAAGAAATAGAAAATATAAACAGACCAATCACAAGCACTGAAATTGAAACTGTGATTAAAAATCTTCCAACAGGGCTTCCCTGGTGGTACAATGGTTGAAAGTCCGCCTGCCGATGCAGGGGACGTGGGTTTGTGCCCCGGTCCAGGAGGATCCCACATGCCGCAGAGCGGCTGGGCCCGTGAGCCATGGCCGCTGAGCCTGCGCATCTGGAGCCTGTGTTCCGCAACAGGAGAGGCCACAACAGTGAGAGGCCTGCGTACTGCAAAAAAAAAAAAAAAAAAAAAAATCTTCCAACAAACAAAAGCCCAGGACCAGATAGCTTCACAGGAGAATTCTATCAAACATTTAGAGAAGAGCGAACACCTATCCTTCTCAAACTCTTCCAAAATACAGCAGAGGAAGGAACATTCCCAGTCTCATTCTATGAGGCCAAAATACCAAATCAGACAAAGATGTCAGAAAGAAAGAAAAAAAGAGGCCAATATCACTGATGAACATAGATGCAAAAATCCTCAACAAAATACCACCAAACAGAATCAAGCAGCACATTAAAAGAATCATACACCATGATCAAGTGAGGTTTATGTCAGGAATGCAAGGTTTCTTCAATATACACAAATCAATCAATGTGATACACCATAGTGACAAATTGAAGTAGAAAAACAATACGATCAACTCAATAGGTGCAGAAAAAGCTTTCGACAAAATTCAACACCCATTTATGATAAAAACCCTCCCAAAAGTAGGCATGGAGGGATCTTACCTCAACTTAATAAAGGCCATATATGATAAACCCACAGCCAGCATTGTTCTTAAGGGTGAGAAACTGAAACCATTTCCACTAAGATCAGGAAAAAGACAAGGTTCCCCGCTCTCACCACTATTTTTCAACATAGTTTTGGAATAATATTTGTATACTATTCAACATAGTTTTTAGCCACAGCAATCAGAAAAGAGAAAGAAAAGGAATCCAAATCGTAAAAGAAGAAGTAAAACAGTCACCGTTTGCAGATGACACGATGCTATACATAGAGAATCCTAAAGATGCTACCAGAAAACTTCTAGAACTAATCAATGAATTTGATAAAGTAGCGGGATACAAAATTAATGCACAGAAATCTCTTGCATTCCTATACACTAATGATGAAAAATCTGAAAATTAAGGAAACACTCCCATTTACCATTGCAACAAAAACAATAAAATACCTAGGAATAAACCTACCTAAGGAGACAAAAGACCTGTATGCAGCTATAAGACACTGATGAAAGAAATTAAAGATGATTCAAAGAGATGTAGAGATATACCATGTTCTTGGAGTGGAAGAATCAACATTGTGAAAATGACTAAAGTACCCAAAGCAATCTACAGATTCAGTGCAATCCCTATCAAACTACCAATGGCAATTTTCACAGAACTGAAACAAAAAATTGCACAATTTGTATGGAAACACAAAACACCCCAAATAGCCAAAGCAATCTTGAGAAAGAAAAACAGAGTTGAAGGAATCAGGCTCCCTGGCTTCAGACTATACTATAAAACTACAGTAATCAAGACATTATGGTACTTGAACAAAAACAGAAATATAGATCAGTTGAACCGGATAGAAAGCCTAGAGATAAACCCATGCACATTTTGTCACCTTATCCTTGATAAAGGAGGCAAGAATATACAATGGAGAAAGACAGCCTCTTCAATAACTGGTGCTGGGAAAACTGGAAAGCTACATGTAAAAGAATGAAATTAGAACACTCCCTAACACCATACACAAAAATAAAGTCAAAATGGATTAAAGACCTAAATGTGAGGCCAGACACTGTAAAACTCTTAGAGGAAAACATAGGCAGAACACTCTATGATATAAATCACAGCAAGATCCTTTTTGATCCACCTCCTAGAGAAATGGAAATAAAAACAAAAATAAACAAATGGGTCCTGATGAAGCTTAAAAGCTTTTGGACAGCAAAGGAAACTATAAACAAGATGAAAAGACAACCCTCAGAATAGGAGAAAATATTTGCAAATAAAGCAACTGACAAAGGATTAATCTCCAAAATTTACAAGCAACTCATGCAACTCAATATCAAAAAAAAAAAAAAAAAAAACAATCCAAAAATGGGCAGAAGATCTAAACAGACATTTCTCCAATAAGATATACAAATTGTCAACAAACACATGAAAGGATGCTGAAAATCAATAATCATTAGAGAAATGCAAATCAAAACTACAATGAAATATCACCTCACCCCGGTCAGAATGGCCATCAAAAAATCTACAACAATAAAGGCTAAAGAATGTGTGGAGAAAAGGGAACCCTCTTGCACTGTGGGTGGGAATGTAAATTGATACAGCTTCTATGGAGAACTGTATGGAGGTTCCTTAAAAACTAAAAATAGAACTACCATATGACCCAAGAATCCCATTACTGGGCATATACCCTGTGAAAACCATAGTTCAAAAACTGTCATGTACCACGATGTTCTTTGCAGCTCTATTTACGATAGCCAGGACATGGAAGCAACCTAAATGTCCATCAACAGATGAATTGATAAAGAAGATGTGGCACATATATAAATGGAATATTACTCAGTTATAAAAAGAAACAAAATTGAGTTATTTGTAGTGAGGTGGATGGACTTAGAGTGTGTCATACAGAATGAAGTAAGTCAGAAAGAGAAAAACAAATACTGTATGCTAACACATACGAAATCTACAAAAAAAAAGAAGCTTCTGAAGAACCTAGGGGCAGGACAGGAAAAAAGACACAGAAGTAGGGAATGGACTTGAGGACATGGGGAGTGGGAAGGGTAAGTTGGGACGAAGTGATAGAGTGGCATGGACATATATACACTACCAAATGTAAAATAGATAGCTAGTGGTTAGTAGCCACATAGCACAGGGAGATCAGCTCAGTGTTTTGTGTCCCCATAGAGGGGTGGGATAGTGAGGGTGGGAGGGAGATGGAAGAGGGAGAGGATATGGGGATATATGTATATGTATAAATGATTCACTTTGTTATAAAGCAGAAACTAACACACCATTTTAAAGCAATTATACTCTAATAAAGTTGTTAAAAAATGAATTGTGTCTAGGTCAGAGTAAGAGTTTAATAAATATTAATCCATATAAAAAAAAAACTGTATGTGAAACCCTCCCTGCTTCTGTACCAATGACTGCCTTTCATTTCTTAAGCCAGTTGAATTTGTCTTCCTATCAATTGTAATTCTTGCAATTGAATTAATTCTGATATAGTAATCCTCAAGGCCTCTTCCAGTTTTAATGCTTTTGACATTATGATACTTAAAATTTAATGTAATTGGTACAGCATGAAAAGATTTTGGTCCAGATTAACCTGAAATTCTGTCAAATGAGCTAAAAAGTCAGCGATAGGACACATGTCAGAGATTACCATACAAAGAGACATATTTCTATTAGAGGTGTGATCTTCAAGTAATCTGTGAGAAACAATTCTGAAAAAAATAAAGCAGTATTTAAACATTCATTAAGTATAATGATAGGTTAAGAGATTTCCAAAATTGCCAGGCTCAGTGTGGCTTTCTTCTGTCCAAAATGGTGTATATTTGAAGAACAGTTGTACACACCGAACACTTTTGGTGAACCCTGCCCACCAGAACTGAAGACCAAACCCTTAACGCTGAGTTTCAGCTGGAAATGTTTGAGCATTTCTCATTCAGTACTTTGAGACTCCATGCCATTCTCCCTGCAGCTAATACATCTTTGGCTTTGTCTAAAATGCTCTATGTTTTGCATGGAATTTAAGCCCAACTCCCAGTGTGACCCCGGGTAGCCCTAAGCTAATGATGGCCTTAGACAGGGTAGGTAGCAAATGCCAGCCTCTTTCCTCATGGTCTGACTGACTCTGGAGAAATTTGTACTCTGGAGTCCCTAATGAATTAGGCTGAAATTAGTCTCTAAATGAGAATATACTCTCACCTAAGTATTTTTCCCTGCTCTATTCTGGTACCTCACCTCCCCTTCTCCATTGGGCACTCCCTCAATTAATCATACAAATACAAATCTGCATCTCAACTCAGCGTGTAGGTAACCCTTTCTCCCTGCCTTTTCCCCTGGTTCTAGAGTCTTTACCTGGGGAACATGCTAAGTTCTTTAACTTCCTAAAAATTGTAACCACGACTAGCATTGAACATTTTGTTTTCACAGGCCTGGAGTTCAGATCCTGGTGACTTACTGCCCATTGCCATGCTTTCCCATGTTTCTCTCTGAAACTCTGCTTCTGAACTCTGTTGTTAGTTCATGTTTGCTTTATATCATGAGTTTGGAAGATGGGGGAATGGACTGTTAGAGCCCTAGTCCTGAGAAGCAGATATTTTACAGCATTTCAAATGTCATTGTGTTCTCTCAGGAGATCTCTGTGGCTATAGTATTGAAATAATTGTAGATATAGTTATAAATCAATAGAAATTTAAACACAGAGATTGCTATATCTCTATCTAAATTCATTTATTTATTTTCTATCTATGTATTGCATATGGGGAGGGGTGTTTTCTTTCTACTTGGCTTTATGTGAACTATGTACTATTTAGAATCACATACTAAATGTTTCCTTGCTGATACCTTTTTTCAAATTACAAAGCCTCTTATTAGAGTTGGACTTTGAAAGCACCATGAGCAATTGCTCCTTTGGGCTTCTTCATTTTTTGTTTTCTCATTGTGTTTGTGTTTCTTTCCCTATGTGATACAAGGATATACTCTGCCCTGCAGCTGTAGGTATTTTTTCTTCTGTTCTTGCTTTGTTTAAACCCAGAATAGAAAACATTTATGGGAAGTAAATTGGGTCAATATAAACAATAGTTAGCCAGTAGAGTTTTTCCAAATTGCAATAATTTGTGAAGGGAAGTAGATAGAGAAATAAGCCAACATTTGAGTGAAATACAATTAAGGGGGTTAAGCCATTGGAGGCGGCACTGGAATAGATGACCCTAATGCCCCTTCCAATTCTGAGATTCTGTTATTCCCTAAAATGATATAGAGTAAAAGAGTAAAGATTCTAAGTGGTAAAGCATTGTTATTTTTATTTTAAGTTAAATAAAATCTGAACATTTTCATCCTTTATGTTCCTGAGAAATAGGAGAGATATGGTGACATTTAAGTTTGACCCAAATTTCTTAAATCTTTTTATATTTCTCTTATTGTGTTAAAATTTTTTTTAGCTTACCTCAATTTCGAGAGGAACCCAGAATGTTTCTGACTACTTTTCACTTAAGAAATGATGTGCTTTTAAAGAGCTAGTTGGTGTCCTGAAAACTCTATTAGAGCTTTTTACTAATCCCACTGAGGGGGTGTTTGTTTGTTTGTTTTGTTTTTGAGACAGGAATACACATTGTATCAGTTCTCCTTGTAATGGAATTTTTGTTTTTGTTATAAATCCTAAAATCCGTATGTTAGATTTCCCCTTTCTTTGTTAAGCCATAGTTAATTCAAAAATTATTTTCCTTTTTAAAATTAACAAAACTAAGTTATAGACAGTTTGGGTGAATTTGTGAAAAGCCACAATAAAATGATAATAAGCTCAAAAAAGATAATTAATTGCTTCTAGTTACCCATCAAGCTACTTTCTGGGTTTAAAATATGAAAGCGAAAGTTCACGTAGGTTTTAAATTAAGCAAAATACACGTAAGGTATATTTTCATGTATATAAAAAGGTAACACAATTATTTTGCATTGTGAAACTTCTAAAATTTAATTTCCACTTCTTACATTGGCATAGTACTTTGTTCTATAAATAAGTATATATATGTAGTACCTAAGGAAAAACAACCCTTAAGATATAGCAAACTAAATGACTTTTAAAAAATAAAATTCTACAAGCATAACATTACTTATAACCAAAATATCATAATAATAGAGAATAACATCAAAAATTTAAACTATTTTATAGTTTAGAAAATTACTCTATAGTTTTCCATAAAATGTCTGTAATGTAGGTATTATTTTTCTTTTCTCCTTTAATACATTAGAAATCAAAAACTCAGAATAGTTAAGAAATGACAGAAAGTCACATGAAATCACACTGAAATCCAAGTTTTCTCATTCAGTTATGCATTCATTCATTCAAAAATCATATTTATTGAGCACCAATAGTGTTTCAGGCAATGGATTAAATATTTGAGGTTACAAGAAGAATACCATATCTCCTAACCTATTGAAACAAGTAAACTGTTTGGATGTTACAGAACTCAGAAAATAGTGATTTTTTTTTTTTGTTCCCATAAGAAATTTCCAGAGAAGTCATAGAAAAGACTTGCAAAAATGAAATGAGGGAAGTAATCCATCCCATTATTGGCATGATCAGGGCCACTGCCTGGTCCAGGACTATTCCATGACCTACTGAATAGACTCCTAATTTTTTTTCTTGCTTCTTTTCTATCTCCTATAAAGTTCAATCTTCACTCACAACTCAGAGTTATTTTTAGACTATTAGTTCAGTCATAGCACTCCTCTACCCTTGATATCACCCAATATATAGATGATAAATCTCAAATGTATTATCATAGAATGTTTTAAACTAATGACAAACGAATCCTAATCAATCTTCCAATATTTTCCTCAAAGGATTGAAGTTGCTTATCTTGACACATATTTTGACTTAAATGGCAGAAACTGATTCCTAATACTCTCCTTTCTGAATCTCAGTCAAGATAATAGTGTATTTTAGAGTAGGAGGTTCTACTGAATAAAAGTTTTTAAATGCTCTACAAATAGGTGCTTTTAACTCTTTCTATATTGTCTTATAAAATAAACAATGAAATTTGCTGTCAACAAAAGATACTGGATGTCTCTCCAGATGTTTTTGAGACAGGTTATAATTTGTGATTTATATTGATATATAATTTGTAATTTTATATACTTACATTTTTAATATTTGTATTCACATGTATCAATAATAATGCAGGTAAACAAAGCAGAATTTTCTGTTTATTAATATGATCTTTTAAATTATGTACAAAAAAAACTAAGTTAAAATAGCTCATTAGTTGCCTATATGTAGTATAAAATCAGCTTAATGTCATCAGATCTTTGTTTTTCCAGTAAATCATAATCTAAAGAAAAAAGCCTACTCTTGCTCTTATGAATTGTGTACTAATTTGTTTAGTGAGAAGCAATGTCTTTCCCTTTATGTTATCACCTCTAATGGGGGGGGATTTTGTCATAAAAAATGTCATGACACATGCTAAGAATGGCTATCAATATTAACATAAGGAATGGTTGAGGATTCATGCACAGAATATTCTGAAAGAGACCTGAGTATTCCCAATGAGGATACAGTTACCTCCCAAAGTAATAGGGTCTTTGCAGCCTTGGGAAACCATGCATGGATGGTATCTGGCAGATGAAGTCATTGTTTCACTCTGGCTGGGACATAAAATTGATAGCTTGCTTAGCTTTCTTTCTATCTTTCCCCATCTTACCTCTTCCACCCCTTACTAATCTTCCCTGGGAGCAATTACTTATTAACCCATCTGAACTTAAATCCCCCTCTCAGAGGCTGCTTCTGGAGAACGTGACTCTAAGGGAAAGAAATATAGAAATCAGAGGAAAGAGGGAGAACAGGTCTGGAAGTCAAATTGTGTAAATTTTTAACATGTTTCTAATCAATTAGTAATTGTGTCTATTTTCAGATAAACAACTGTATCTACATTTATTTTTAGTTGCTAGGGGCCTAATGACAGGATTGTGTTTATATCAGTTTTTGTGGTTTTTTGGTCTGTGTGTGTTAAGTTTCTCCTCTTTGTGTCTAATTTGTATCCAGTTTGTGTACTTAACTACAATTGCTTAATGAGAATGGGATTTATTCTTTATTCTTTATATAGGGAACACCCATGGTATAGATTATACTTGGTCATGGGGCTTGACTTTGCCCCATAAACATATTTCCAAAAATTACATATTGTTATAAAGCTTAAGAATATAATGAAAAGGGTTAAAGTTGGTCATTTAAAAACAAGACCGTGGTGAGTTGTCAACTTTACAGACCCAATACCCCATCTTCCACCCCTGGCCTTGGACTTGGTTCTCAGATGTTATTATATACGAAGTCCCTAGGGAGAAGCCACGTGAAAACTGGAGCCAACTGCTAGGGAGAGCAGAACCTAATACTTTTTATCTTGATCCGTATTTCTATTTTCAGCATCTAAATGTTGCTAAAACCAGTCACTCCCCCAAAGAGATTATATTCTAACTCATTTGGACTGTAATGTCTAGGACATTACACTTTGTGTTAAATGACACACAAAGTGAGTTGAATTGATTTCTATTGTGACATTAATTTTTAGTTAATGAATTGTGTGTGCTTATGTGTGTGTGTGTGTGTGTGTGTGTGTGTGTGTGAGAGAGCTGAGTATATTACCATAAGTGTTAGTGAGAGCAGGAGGAAAGCAAGACAGAGAGACTTCATGGATGGAAGCTCAAGTCCTGTGATCATGTAACCTTGCACTGAATTCTGGTTCTGCCCATCCTAGTCAAGCTACGCTAACCAAATTTCTTAACTCTTTGAAGATTTGTTTTTCTCTTCATCAAATGGGATCTTGCCTTTCATTCCTTCATGTAAGTGTGAGTTTACATCTGGTGTCTTTCATCTTCATCCTGAAGGACTTTCTTTAGCATTCCTTGCATTGAATATTTGCTGGTGATACCTCTCCATTTTTTGTTTTATCTGAAAATGTATTTTCTTTTAATTTCCAAAGGATATTTTTACTAGTTATAGTATTACAGTTTGAGAGGTGTTGTTTTTTCCTTTTCAGCATTTTAAGGTTGTTGATTCATTGTCTCCTAGTCTTTATATTTTTCTGATGAGAGGTCAACTATCATTTGTATTACTAATTTTCTGTTCGTAATGTGTTTTTTTCCGACTGTGTCCAAGATTTTCTGTTCATCTTCCGTGTCCAGTACTTTGATCATGTATGGCTGTAATTTTTTGTTTGACCCTGCTTGTGTTTTTTAAAAATTCTTTGACTTGTAGGTTGATTTCTTTCTTTCTTGCTTGCTTGCTTGCTTGCTTGTTTGCTTGCTAAATTTAGAAATGCTATTTATTTATTATTATTATTTTTTTAGTACCATTTTTCATCTGTTTTCAATCTGGAATAAAAATCACATGTATTTTAGACCACTTGATATTTTTCCATGGTTTATTTTTTAAAAATTTCTGTGTTTTTTATGTAGTATAGTTTCTATTAATATATCTTTAATTTTATTGCTCTTTTCTTCTGCTCTCTCCAACCTGCTGTCAAGCCCATATAGTGTTGTTAAATTTCAGTTATTATAACTTTCTGTTCTATAATATCTAATTTGATCTTTTCCATTTTTATTTTCTGCTGAGTTTTCTCTATATTTTTATTCATTAAAAATATTTTCTTTTTATGCTTTTGTAAATATTTATCATGGGTGTTTTAAGGTCCTTTTCTACTAATAATAGCATCTGGTTCATCTTTGGGAAATAGATTATATTTCCCAGTTTTTGCATTTTCAATAATCTTAGACTTTATATTGTACATTATGAATAATATGTTTCAAAGACCCTGACTTTTTTATCTACCTCTGAAAATTTTTGATACTTGTTAGCAGCATGCAATTTACTTCTGTGAACTCAGACTCCAAAATGTCATTCATGTGATGCACAGCAGCTGCAAAATTCTGTTCTTTGAGACATCCAGCTGTGACTTATACTTGCATGAATACTTTATGGGTCATTTGAGGGTTTAGTGTGGATATAAACCAATTATGGGACTCACTCTTCTGTGGTTTTGTCTTTTCTTCCCCACTTGCATTCTGCGACTATGCTGGTAGCCTACAACTTGGTCTCTGACAACTCCAGCTACTTATATTCTTTTTCTTTTTTTTTTTCATTAATTCCAGCCTTCTCTCATTGTGAATGCTGAGGTATATCTTAAGGCATTAAGCCGTATAAATGCAAATTTACCTGGTGCAACACCTTTCTTTAGGTGGTCATCTTCCCTCTAGTTCCTGCCTGCTTTTGTTCATTCTTCAGGGCTTTCAAATATGTGTTTTTATATTTTGTCCAGATTTTATAATTGTTATCCATGAACATGTCAGTTCACCATGAGGCACCCCACCATTTGGAAACCATTTAAATATTATTGTACTTATTAAGTTCAATAACATGAGAACACATAATATTAATAATCACTAATCACAAGATATGTCTGATAAAAAATAGATTGTAAAGATTCTGAATTAAGTATCTGGATTTCCTTTGGGAGGCAGTAAGTATTTTGAGTAAAGAACAGACTGAAGCAACTGAGAAAATACTTTACTATCTCACTGAGATAATTGAGTTGATCAGAAGCATAGAAATTAGAGGAACTACCTCATATCACTCAGGAAAGGGTATTTCCTGGAGGACAATAAAGAAACATATATATTTAATAAATATATATATTAGTGGGGTACTCTTCAAACTGTTTATATATTAAATATTCACTTGTCTTTAATAATTTCATTTAATTCTAAAGTTCCATTTTTGCAAATGAATTGCTTATAAATATATCATGCCACTTTTAAGAAAATAATATAAGTTGAAATTATGAAAAGCAAATTTTGTGTTGCTCAGGTGGGTACGGTGTTATGTTAGTTAGTAAGTATTGTAGCTCTTGGAATGTGAGGGCCATGAGGATCTTCACATTTATACCTAACAGTTTTTTGAGCTACTTATGCAGATGCATTAGTCTTACAGTTTCTAACAAACCAAAGTACCTCAGGGAATTAACTTATACTGAAACCTAATTTACATGTGAGTATAATCTGCAATGCTAGATTTTAAAAATATCAAATAATCTTACTAGGCATTATCATATTAAAAACAATTAGCTATTATCTAGAGAGGTATCATAATATCTTATATGATTAACTACCAAGTGGATTAAATATGCATAAATTTAATTTAGAATTAAATTTTATTAAAATATCTCTAAGGTCTTGGATTTCACAGTTTAAAAAAAATCTCTGTAGTATATACATATGTCTATCACTGTTACCCTTTAACATGCTAATAATAGACTTCTAGTCAACACTAAAAGAAACAAGAAAGAGAGAAGAAAGAAAAGAAAGGAAAGAAAGAAGAGAAAGAAAGAAAAATTAGTAACGTGGCATAAGTATTTGAAAAGACAAATACTCTTCTTGTTTCAGGCAATAAGATTTCCTCCTTAGTAGAGAACAAAAACAACATGAAGGAGGATCAGTCCCTAAACTGTTAGAACTGAATCAGGTTATTGTCAAAATCAGGACTGTTTCCTCTAGCACAGACCTTAATTTTGGTTATTTAAGTTATTCTAAAATAAACTATGAGACAGAAATTTTATGATACCATGAAACCTAGGAACCAAAGTGTTATTCTACAGCTGCCTTATTTTCTTCACCAAAACTCTTGCACAATATTCAGGTAATATTACTCTAGTGATTTTAACCCTTTGCTTGTATGTGTTTAACCCACTGTTTGTACAGATGGAGATCATTTTTTCCTTTTTCAAATATCTAAGTAGATCTGAATTCCAAACCTTTAGATTGGGTATCTACAATTTTTTTTCTGTAAAGGGCCAGAATATAAATATTTTAATCTTCACAGGCCATTAGGTCTCTGTTATAAATATTCAGCACTGCTATTATAGCATGAAAGCAGCCTTAGGCAGTATGTAAATGATGGGCACAGCTGTGTTCCAATAATACTTTATTTACAAAAGCAGGTGACTGGCCTCATAATTTACCCAGTATTGCTTTAGGGAGATGGAGTGAGAACTCCATCAATAGAATATTGATTTTGCCATCAATAGAATGTCTTCCAAAGGATTCTATCAGATCTTGTTATCACCTCTCCTGGTGTCGATAAATAGACAGTAATAACATCAAATAGTTATTTCACTTTTTTCACTTTTCTTTGAAGACAAGATTAATAAGGAAACCTGTTGCTCTTCTTTAGTTGCAGCCTAAGTCATCAAGATGGAATAATTTTAGAAGAAAGCTTCTCTCACAACCGTGACAAGTGGTTTCAGGATTCATTTGTTTAAGAATGTGATAAGTATTTGACTGAGAAATGTGCCCAAAGATCTAGTTACTTAACCAGAGACAATATTTAGTAAGCTAGATTTGTAATATTAGTGTTTTGCCAATAAAATGTAGAGGAAATTATATGGATTGGACTTCAGACCACTAAAGAAGAGTTTTACCAAGGGTCTGTCTGAACAAAACTGACAAGAAAAGGCAGCAAGATGCATGTATTAAAACTAATGGATATTTTTAAATTGCAGCAATTACTAATTACTGGATAAATTTAAAAGTTTCATAATAACAAATAATTTTTAAAACCCTAGAAGCAAATGTAAGACATCCAAAAATTATATAAAAATATGTAACTTTACTAATGGATGTAAGATGTAAACAGTGGTAAAATATACCTTGTTTTGGTGGCAATGTCTTGTGGGAAATATGCACATTCTTCTTAAATTTATCACTGAAATTTAACTTATCACTTAAATTGAAACCCTGATTGAAATCAATCAGGGAATTCCCTGGAGGCCCAGTGGTTAGGATTCTGCCTTTCCAGTGCAGGGGGCACTGGGTTCGATCCCTGGTCGGGGATCTAAGATCCTGCATGCTGCCTGGCACAGCCATAAAGAAAAAAAAATCATCAATAAAAATCTCAACCAGGTTTTTATAAGCAGTTGACAAATTTACCTTCAACACAAAATATTTAAGAATAGCTGAGAATTTGGGGGAAGACTTGGAGCAATAATAGCAAGGGCCTAATTTGAAAGACAGCTAAACATGTCACAAACAGTGCAAAAATAGAAAAAAATTTATAAACAAACAAATTACAACTCTGTCTTATATTTTCATGAAACAAATTCTCAATATAGTAAGGAGCTAAGTGTACAAAAATGGAAAGTCATACATAAAAGGGTGATTAATAACATTATGGTTCTGGAAGTTCCCACAAAATAAAAATATAAGGAAAAATATGTTTACTACCTCAAGTATTAAGATATCAATATGATAAAATGCTTCACAGATAGTTAAAATGAAAATGTAAGACCTGGAGAAAACATTAACAACCTATATGAAGACAAAGAACCAATCTCTATATTATTTACTTATATAAATAAATAAGAAAAAGGCTACTAATAGAAAAAAATGGAAAGTGTGAGAAGTTAATTTACAGCAAAAAATGGTCACAAAATTTTAAGGAAAAATATGCTCAACCTTATCAATCATCATGAAAATACAAATTATAATAATAAGATAATATCCTTCACTCAATTGATGGATAAAAAAGGATGATAAACTCCTGGATTAAGGAAACTTTTCCTACTTTTGAGATTTCAAATTAATACAATTATGTGCAGGATAATTTGACAGTATTAGTTAAATTAAAAGTTATATGACACATTAATATTATTATTTCATTCCTCTATATATCTGCTATAAAAGTAATCAGTGGTATACAAAGAGACATGGCAGATTGGATTGTTGCCGTACTGGTGAAACAACATCAATATGGATATAGTTAAATAAATTATGCTCTATCTATACTGTATACTGCTATGTAACAGTTAGAACTACATGTTCTGATGTATGTTAACTAGATTTATTATGATGATCATTTTGCAATATATACCAATAGCAAATCATTATGTTGTACACCTGAAACTAGTATAATATTGTGTGTCAACTATATCTCGATTAGGAAAAAAAAATATAAGGTAGATCTGTTTTATTCTAACATAGAAAAATCTCTACAGCACATTGTGATATGGAAAGCTAAGCATCCAGAGTATATATGACACAATTCCTTTAAGTAAATACACCTAAAACGTGTTTCTGTAATTGTTTCAAGTTTTGTGTAGTACTATGAAATACTAATACAATGAAAACTGATTATATAATTCAGTTAAGAATAGCACTTTTTAAAAATTAGTAGGCAAAAATAAGCACCTAATATATCTTGTCATTTGTATAAAATCTTGTAAATCAAGAAGTAACCTATGCTTTTCTTTTAATCACTGAAAAATTTTACAGCAAAAATCTTTAAGCATGTAAATATCATCATTACCTACTAATTGTGGTTAATTGGTCTGTTCATTTGGTTTAGGCAAAGCCAGAAGTGACTCGATATTTACAGAGCATTGAACCAGTGGCCGTTTTGAAAAATCCCAAGATGATATTCTGCAGGAGAGTGCTTTTGGTTAATACCACAAAAGGTAAGTTTTCATAAAATAATACATAAAATAAGTCATCTTTATTATAAAATTCCTGCATTTTTTTAAGTAAAATTAGTATATAACATTATATTAGTTTCAGGTATACAAAGTAATAATTTGATATTTGTATACACTGCAGCATGATCACCACAGTATGTCTACTTACTATTTGTCATCATGCAGTTGACTCCCTTCACACACACACCCCAACCCCATTCTCCTCTGGAAACCACAAATCTGTTTCCTGTACCTATGAGTTTTGTTTTGTTTTGTCTGTTTATTTTTAAGTCCACATATTGATGAAATCATACAGTATTTGTCTTTCTCTGTCTGACTTATTTCACTTAATATAATACTCTCAAGATTTCACTTAGTATAATACCCTCAGGTTGTCACAAATGGCAAGATTTCCTTCTTTTTTATGGCTGAGTAGTATTCAATTGTGTGTGTGTGTGCGCGTGTGTGTGCATCACGTCTTCTCTATCCATTCATCCATCTATGGACATCTAGATTGTTTCCATATATTGACTATTGTAAATAATTCTGCAATGAACATAGAGGTGCATATATCTTTCGGGCATCAGACTATATATTTATGATTGGACTCCTTTCTATATTTCAAGATCTGCACTTCGATATAAGAAATGGCAACAGGAATAGGGTAGATAACCAGACATTGGACACTTTTATGGCAAGGACAGAGAGGGGCTAAACACTGTTAAAAGATCAAGAGGTCATACATGTCCCATCCTTGGGGCAAAGGAAACATTGCACATGCGCAGAAAGGCTCCTTGGGAGTCAAAAAGGAGGGGCACAACCCTATAATATGTGATGCTAAGGCTGTCCCATAGGCCTCTGGCCTGTAATTCATCTTGGAAAAAAGTTGCGCATGCATGTTGGGGAGGGTCCTAAGGCAGGTCAGGTGTAGAAAAAGAAACCAGATAATTGGCCAAAGGTAAACAAAGACCCAGAAGAACTGCCCTATATAAGTGACTTAACGGCCTCTTTACTGCACTCCTCCTCATTAGGGAGGACACCCACAGCCTTTCTCTCTGTGTGCATCTCTGCCTTGCTTCTGTCTTAACTAAGCAAACTGTTTCTCTGTGTGCTCTCTCACTTGTTGTTGTGCTGTCTCTAATAATAAACTTTGTACATGTTTTTACAAAAAAAAAATTTGTATTTTTGGGGCTTCAGATAAATGACCAGAAGTAAAACAGCTGGCTCATACAGTATTTCTATTTTTAATTTCTTGAGGGACCTCCATACTGTTTCCTATAGTGGCGACACCGATTTACATTCCCACCAGCAGTGTACAAGTGTTCCCTTTCTTCACATTCTCTCCAACACTTGTTATTTCTTGCCTTTTTTGATAATAGCCATTCAACCAAGTATGAGGTGATGACTCATTGTGGTTTTAATTTGTATTTCCCTAATGATTAGTGATGTTGAATATCTTTTCATGTGCCTGTTGGCCATTTGTATGTCTCCTTTGGAAAAATGTACCTTTTTTAATCAAATTGTTTGTTATTTTTGCTACTGGGTTGAGTTCTTTACATACTTTGGATATTGACCCATTATCAGATGTATGATTTGCAAATATTTTCTCCCATTCCACAGGTTGCCTTTTCATTTTTTTTAATTTTAAATTTTTATTGGAGTATAGTTGATTTACAAGGTTGACTTTTCATTTTGTTGATGGTTTCCTTTGCTGTGCAAAACTTTTAGTTTGATGTTGTTCCACTTGTTTATTTTTGCTCTTGTTGCCTTTGCTTTTGGAGTCAGATACATAAATTCAATGCCAAGACTGATGTGAAAGATTTTACTGCCTATGTTTTCTTCCAGGATTTTTATGGTTTCAGGTCTTACCTTTAAGTCTTTAATCATATTAAATTAATTTTTGTGTATGGTATGAAACAGTGGTCCAGTTTCATTCTTTTGCATGTGGCTGTCCAGTTTTCCCAACACAATTTATTGAAGAGAGTGTCCTTTCTCCATTATACATTCTTGACTTCTTTATCATAACATTAATTAACCATATGTGTTGGGGGGTTTATTTCTGGGCTCTTTATCTTGTTACATTGATCTATGTGTCTGTTGTTATGCCAGTACCATACTGTTTTGATTACTGTAACTTTGTAGTAAAATTTGAAATTAGGGAGCATGATACATCTAGCTTTGCTCTTCTTTCTTAAGATTGCTTTAGCTTTTATGGTCTTTTGTGGTTCTATATAAATGTTAGAAATATTTGTTCTATTTCTGTGAAAAATGCCATTGGAATTTTGTTGGGGATTGCATTGAATCTGCAGTTTGCTTTGGATAGTATGGTCATATTAACAATATTAATTTTTACAACCCATGAGCACAGTGTATCTTTCCATCTATTTGTGTTATCTTTAATTTCTTTCATCAGTATCTTATGGTTTTCCAAGTACAGGTCTTTCACCACCTTGGTTAAATTTTTTCCAAGGTATTTTATTCTTTTTAATGCAGTTGTAAATGGGATTGTTTTCTTGATTTCTATTCCTGATAGTTTGTTTTTAGAGTATAGAAATGCAGCAGACTTCTGTACATTAATTTTATATCCTGCAACTCTACTGGATTCATTTATTAGGTAAGTTTTTTGATGATGTCTTTAGGGTTTACTATATATAGTATCATGTCACATGCAAATAGTGACAATTTCTTTTTTCCTTTCCAATTTGGATATCTTTTGTTTGTTTATTTTTTGCCTAATTCCTGTAGCTGGGATTTCCAATACCATGTGCATAAAAGTGGTGAGAGTAAGCATCTTTGTCTTGTTTGTGATCTTAGTGGAAAAAGTTTCAGCTTTCACTGTTGAGTATATGTTAGCTGTGGGTTTGTCATATATGGCATTTATTATGTTGACTACATTCCCTCTATTCCCACTGTGTATAGAGGTTTTTTTAATCATTCCTTGGGTTATTTTTGTTAGTTTGTTTATCACAAGGAAGATAAAGGTATTTAAAATGATCTGGGACATTAGAATTTTCTATTCTGAATTTATTAGTATATGATCAAATTTTTGAATGGATTCATTTTTTAAAAAGTATTTTGTATTTAGGTATTCAATCATCTGGTTTATTTCTTAGAGTTTCTTATAAGACTGGAGGATGTCTTCCAGTTCACCCAACACACAAATATTCTGTTAGGTCACTAGAAGTACAAATTCCTCTTTTCAACTCCAAATATATCGATGGCAGCTGCACATTCCATTCTCATTGATCAAAGTCCAAGGCAAAGAATAATCCTTAGTAATTGCTTACTTATTCAATTTGCTTTTTGGCTCAATGTTCTAGCAAGATTCTTTCTGAAAGGTCAGCAACTTGTCTCCAATTCATTTCATTAAATATGAAAAAAGAAAGAAGCTTTTTATAACTTAGTGAGAACAAGGTACATAATCACAAAGTGAAAGGTGTTAATATCTATTCTTAGTCAAAATGAACTGCAGCATTTTTCATCTTTTATCAGAACGTTAATTGGCACTATAATAAGGGTATCTTATAAAGCAACTGCATAGTAAAGAAGACAATAGCTAGCAAGAATCCCCATTGTTGAAGAACCCTTTTCATCATCTGAAAGAAAAGAAGGATTAAAATAGATTATTAAATGATAACTTTATACATTTGAAATCAGTTGTAAGAGGAGTTTTTTGTAGATGCTGCAGAGCAAGAAGTCATTTAGAATGTGGACTCATTAACAAACTGTACCTAAATTTGAATGAGAGATTGATAGGATTTTATTCATGTGCCAATTTATTCCTTCTCCTACAAAGTCTCATTTCTATTTTCATCTCAAAATCAACCATCTGCTCCAGCCAGCACTGGTTAGTGAGTTTTTAATGGTTAAGGTTTACACCTTGTCATCCACTTATTAGCTACACGATTAGAACCGTTTCTTATCCTCACTTATCATCAGTTTTCTTATACATAAAATGGGATAATAAAATGCACTCTGGTACCTGTTTCATAAAGTTGTAGTGGGCACTAAACAATTCATGTAAAATGATTTGCGCAGGAATACTTTTGTAGTTAACAATCATAAAGATGGAAGTCGTTAGTGCCTTTATCCCATAGTGCATCCTTTTTAAATACTTTCCTCTATACTCATGGTACAATAGAAATGTTTTCCTTGCATGCTTTTGTACTCCTCTCCACTCATGCAAATGTTTCCAGCTCCTCTAATGAATATCTGTCTGATCAGCCCTGTGAGTTGGTATTATCAATGCTACGTACTTTACACTTTTAAAAGTCTTTCCTTGTTATTAGAATAATTACTGTTCCCAAATACATTTACCTGTTCCTCTATAATTTTTAAAGATTTTATTCTTCTTTTGTATCTCAGTTCTTGTTGAGAATATGAGAAAATCTACAAAATATTTCCTGAAAACATGTCATATATATGATAAATATTTTTTCATACATATGTATATTTATATACATGTTTGTACACATATATGATTTTTGCACCCAATTTCATGGGAGTACATAACCTACATCACATCTCTAGTCCATTTAGATGTCATCTAGGGGTCCATGAAACCAGTCTTAAATATTGTGAATCTCTGTATATGTAGAAATCTTAAACTGGCACACAGCCAATTCTGCGTTAGACTATTCCAATTTCCCTTTCCTCAAAATTACAGAAAAATGTAGATATTGTATAAAACACTCGGAAACTCAATGTAAAGTCAACTTGGAAAAGAAAAGTGGAACAAATATTAGCTTGAAAGGAGGGCAGCTGAAGTCTTGTAAGCTAAGGAATATATCGGAACATGAAGACATAGCAAGGACATATAATATTGTAGAAAAGTTTAAGATACATTTAAGAAAGGATATATTTCTACCTTGCTTGTGATGGAGGTACAGAGAAAGAGGGGGCCATCATGGATGCCCACCAGGGGAGATAGACAGGGTTTGGGGATGTTTGTATGTGAAGGAAGGTAACTTATGGCAGTGAGTGGTGAGCATATGGAATCAACTCTTTGTTTCTTCATATTGGTCCAAGTTGGCAGATTCCAACTTTGTGTTCAACATTTGGCAGGCTAATGTAAGTGGCCAATAATAATGAACTATCAGTGAAGATTTTCCAAGACTACTAACTCCTTGGCATATCAAAAGAGGTCTATTGGAGATGTTTGCCGCAAGAGATTAATATGAATATCATCCCTCATTTTTCTTTTTGTCTGGCATAGCAACCAACACACAGTGAGTGTTGAAAAATCTTTTGTTGAGTATTTTTTTTACTAGCCAGACATGTGTCTGTGCAAAAACCTGGACAATTCCACCATACACTAGCAAAAGTTGTTCAGCTTATTTCAGCTTTACAGGGAACTTTCTTAACAATGAGAGGTACAGGCTTTTTGGAAATCAGTGGGGGAAAGACAGAGGAGCCAGAGGAAGTGATGGAGTAAAGTGCCCCTATGTCTAGGGCACTCATGTGGAAAATTAACTGTTCACCATCTGGGTCATTAGAGTGACTTGGGAAGACTCAGGTAGGCTTAGTGATTAGGCTGCTCTAGTAGAAATTCAGAAACCTCAATTTTGTTACTGGCTTTCTGCCTTTTGACCTTTTGAAAAAGTAATTTCAGATCTCATTTTCTCTGGCTCTTAAATAGAATTATACTTGTCTGTAAGGCAATTTAAAGATACTCAGATGAATGATATACATGTTTGAATGCAATTCTCTACTGATTTACTGGAAGACATATATTTCTTTATTTGGAAAGTATCTTTTATATTTTATTAGCTCTTATACCATATTAAAAAAGTCTTGAAATAGGCAGCTAGTAGAATTGCCACTTTGCCAATATGTAAACTGAATAATAGAACTACAAATAAAAGGATCAGAAATCAGAATCTCAAGTATCATATAGTCATTTAACCCCAAAATGAGAGTGAATAAAGAACTTTGATAAAGCACAATGTTGAACCTTAGATAAGGCATAATAATGTCCCCTATATCTAATTTGTGTTAATAACAGTAGTTAATACAAAGCAGTGATTATATGCAGGTACTGTTCTAAGAATTTTACATATATTAACTTAGATAATCTCACCACAGCCTTGCAAGTTATATACTATTGCTATTTCCTTGTTCACTTGAGGAATCTGAGACATAAACTATCTAATATACTTGAGATCAGTAAGTAGCAGAACCAAGATTTGAACCTGGGAAAAATGGATTCAGAATCTGGGTTCATACCACTGTATTATACTATGCATCCAGTTGGATGGCTTTTCAAAACCATTGTTAGGTCATAAATCCAATAAGTCATCTCTACTCAAACATTACCTATCAACTTATTTCAACTATTTTAAAAATTGGTTAAAGATATTTTGGGTTATTTTAATACATGAAATAACATATATTTAATTGCTATAATGTGTAAGGGGCTAAATTTTACATTGGTTGTATGGAAAATTGCATAAGACTGCATTGGTTTCTTGTTATTTCTGCATTCTAACCGGAAGATCCCAATATCAGTATGGAAAGGACAAAAGTGTACAGTCAGATATTTACTATTAAAATGGCCATAGTTACCCCAAGACTTATTGACTGTTATGACAGTATAGACAAGGACTTGGACATTGTAAAACATAAATTAACACTTCCATAAAGATTTCATTTTGTTTTGTTTTTGTTTGAGACTCAGAGTTTCAACTGTTCTCCTAAGCTCCACTTAATGCTCACCTGCACCTCAAGCAAAACTATTGGGACAGACACTTTACATTTTAGATATATTCATAATAATAAAAATATTTTCGTTGCTGATGTATTAATAGGTGATTCAAAACACAGTTGACCCAAACCATTTGTTACAAATCAGTGTATAGTTAAACTAATTTAAACAGAGAATATACGTTCAGATTCACAATTCTTAGCCTATAGCTGATCCATAGTCACAAGCCATTCCTCCTAATTAAAGCTTGGTCTTACACTCTGCTAAAACTTGATAATAGATTTAAAGGAGTCATTATCCATGTAAACTCATCTCAACAAGTTCTTATAAATTTTTTTCTTAAATGAGCCCACGAATATCCTTTATTAAAATGTGGGTGGATTTTCTTTTTTTAATACTCTAATCAGAATGAGTGGCTCAGACTGTTTCATACACCATATTTTCTAAATCATTTTAGCAGCTGAAAGGTCCTGCCTCTATGTAACATAATGCATCAATATTATTTTTCATCTGGTTACTTTTGTATAGACCAAAAAAAAGGTTTTTAGGAAATAACATCACCAAAATTGTTTTTGTAAAAGACTATCTATGCTTCATACGTTATTTTATATTCTACACTATGCCAAACTATATTATTTGGCTTTCCATTTTGAAATCCTGCAGGTGGAGAAACATGTTTCTTCTCTTTTTTTTTTTTTTTTGGTTTTCCCCTATAAATTTTATATAGCTATTTACTTGAAATTGTGTTCAACTTGCTAGAAATGTGGTGTGACAAATATAACTAACCAAAATTATATGCATATTTGTCTGTCAAAGGTTCAAATTTGTGTTTTGGATACTACTTATGTAGTTTGGACCTATTTATGTGTGGCTTCTAGAGGAAAACGAGAAATTGAGCATCACAATTTCTAAGCAACTTAAATTGCAGTGTGAGACAGGCATTGGTCTTTCTAGGATAATATGTCATATGGTAAATGGCCAGTTAGTCTCTTACTTAGATTATAGATTATTCCACACAGCATAAAGCAATGGAAATGGAATACTTTGATTCAAAATGGTAATTCATTTATGATGTGATACTACAGGTTGTAGGGTTTGAAGTCAGTAATATAAAGGTAAAAATCAGCAGGTAATATATCATATCTGTTTTTCCTTCATAATTCTATCTTTAGAGAAATACAAAGTGGCAAGAAATAAATACTCAGTGACTATAAATAAACTAACCTAATAAGACACTTAGGAGTAATAGCCATAGGAATGCAATTTAAATAAATAGGAAAACGATTTGGATACCTAGTATGAAAAATAGGATTAGTTTTACAAAGAAGGATGGAATAAAACCTATGTTACAGCACAAAACAAAATAGCCATAGGGTCTAAATTCCCTGAAGTGGCTTCTATGGTTAAAGTAAATATTTATTTCTGCTTGGTGAATAAGGACATGTCAAAATTCTCTAGGCTGCATCTGGGGAAAGTGACATACATTTTCACTTCTGTTACATGTTACAAGTTCATGCCAGTGAAATAGACAGTTGTGTCTTCTGTGGGTTTCTTCTGACAGAATGAACACTATAAAAATACTAATAACGAAGTTCAAGCCAATTCTTTGTTCCATAGCTATTTCCATCATTGCAAATTAACACGTCTTGGTTTTTCAAATTGGATAGTACTAGTCCCTCAAAGATAATACATCAGTGTTCTCAGTCTGCTCTTTGAATGGGTATATTGAGCAATGCTCCACCAACTACACTTTATAAGGGAGAAAAATGTACCAATTCATATAGCAGATAAGATTCTTCTTTTGGACGGGACCAGTGGATAGGGCTGCTGATAGACTTCATGCTTCTTTGCTACATGTACCAGTTATGTTTTCTTTTACAAGATGTTTCTGCAGTTATCCCAAGAGCAGCTTCTTTGCTGTGCTACAAATATAGAGAGTGATGCTACACACAGAATGGGCATGATGTGTTAAATGTATTCTATTAGCACCTCATAAAAGTTGCATGGACTTAAAGCATCTGCATTCAAGTCCAGTTCTGCCACTTAAAGCTGTATAACATGGGCTAATTTTTCTTATATGGGCAAAAAGGATAATTATACTTTAATATATGGTTATGATGACGTGATGGTCAAATGTGGTAATATATGAGAAAGTGACCTTGTGAACTCTAAACTGCTGTAGAAATATATAATGTTATTATTCAGGATATGAACTTAGCTACATAAGTGCCCATTTAAAATTGTACATTTAATTGTATGTATAAAATGCTTTGCATTTATACAAACTATTTTTCAATGAGCTGTTTTTATTCATGCATGTCTTAAAAGGTTTAATTTTTTAATATTTAAGCATCATTTAACTCTCCCAAATTTTCACTTAGTCAGGAACCAACAAATTATGTAAGTTCATCCTTGCCACAAATGTTTTATGTGCAAAAACAACAACAACGACATTTATCAAGAATATTTTTCATTGTGAAGGGCCCAAATATTAAATGAACTATTTTCAAAACTATAAATTTATTCTAAAATAGTGTTATTAAGTTCATCACACATCTAACAAAACAAACATAAAGAGATACAATCTCATGAAACATTCTCTATCTCAAAGAATTAATTTTTTCACCACCTAAAAACTATTAGCACAGTAAGAAAAAGACAATGGTTATTTCAAGCCAGACAATAGGGCATTCTAAAAAATAGGCATAATCATTTACTTTACTTGTTTCTATGTTTCAGGTAAATGTGACATTGGCCATTTGGTGTCTTTTCTTGAAACTACACAAGAAAATAGTGGGCATCTCTTATTCTACTCAATGGGGTATTAACTTTAGAGCTACCTATCTTTGAGAACAAGATTTGAATAGAACTATTCAACTAGCTGGGGTTTAACTTTTGGTTTCAATTTAGAACTGAAGGGATGCATTCAGGCTGAAAGCCAATTTAGGTCTTACAGGTATCTTGTTCTTGGGACTAGTAGACTTGTATCCAGAGGTAAAGTTCTGTTTTTCCATTGTTTTTACAAAACACAAAATTAAGAAAATAAATTAAAAGATGTGCTGTTATATTTTCCTACTATTCCCCTGACATTTTACACACACACACACACACACACACACACACACACGATTAAATTCTCTGGCAAATTGCTTTTTTTTTTAAATGATAGATTCTATTCATTTTTTTAAATTATTTTACTTTTTTATTTTTGGCTGCTTTGGGCCTTCGTTGCTGCGTGCGAGCTTTCTCTAGTTGTGGTGAGCAGGGGCTACTCTTTTTTGCGGTGCGCAGGCTTCTCATTGCAGTGGCTTCTCTTGTTGTGGAGCACGGGCTCTAGGCACGCTCTTCCTACCCTTTATGCTACTGTGACGGCTTGGGACCTAATGCTACAGTAACTGTTTTGGTGTATCTCTCAACAGAAACAACATTATCAGTTCTTGTTTATCCTATATCTCCTATGTGTGAAAAAGAAAAAAAATAATATAATACTCATTTTTATGAACAAACTCAAACATTATACTGCTCTGGCAGCATATGTTCTTTTGTTTTTTGTTTTGCGGTACGCGGGCCTCTCACTGCCGTGGCCTCTCCCGTTGCGGAGCACAGGCTCCGGACGCGCAGGCTCAGCGGCATGGCTCACGGGCCCAGCCGCTCCGTGGCATGTGGGATCTTCCCAGACCAGGGCACGAACCCGTGTCCCCTGCATCGGCAGGCGGACTCTCAACCACTGCGCCACCAGGGAAGCCCCATATGTATTTTTTTAGAGGACGTCAAAACTTTCTCCAGAGATCACCAATATGAATTTCTGATAAAAACAGCAGACTAATCATAAGATATTCTTCAGCAGGAGGGTATGTCTTTCAAATCTTAACGCATATGTTGTCACATACGTAGAGGGCCGATATCATATCTCCTCCACTTCTACTTTTTCTTTTTTTTGGCCCCCTCCTGATCCATTTTTCATGTTCATTGGGCCTCTGCAAGTTATTTTTTATGTACTGCATCAAGTAATTCCTTTGAGGTCTGCCTTCTGGTTGAATTTGTTCAATGGAAGGCAATTATAGGAGATTAGAACAAGAAATGAGAGTAAGATCAGAATATTTATTATCCATTTCCTCTCTGCTGGGCTATAGTTGTATCCCGTAACCAAAAGCCACAACTCCTATTGGACAGCAGGAGAACAATTCTTCTGAATTCTGGTAACTTTGCCATACTGGAGGTTAACAGCTCTTTACTTTTGTTAGCCCTGAGGTGTTTCAGTATCTCTTGTTGGTTTCCAGTAATCTTTCACACACCTCTGAGTATCTCTCACGGAATTCTGCTACCTATTGTCATGACACTGACTAACATAACAGGGTGCTGAAAAAACAAAAATTCAGGGACTACCTCTTGAAATAAAGAGAAAAAAATAAGTTTTCATCTACCACCAACAGTTTTCACAGATGTTCACATGCATATTTTCTTAGTTTCTTAGTCTTTGCTTCTCAATTAAAAAATTGAGATATTAAGAAATGACATAAACAAAATTAGCATCAAAAGCTATAAAATTATGAAGTAAAAAGTGAAAGTTCCACCTAACTACCCACATTCTCACTAATGACATCCCACTTTACCCTGGCACTTCTACTCAGAAAAAGCTATTGTTATGGTAGTATATTTTTTCCTATGCATGTATTCATTTTCACTTTGCTGGTAACAAATTATCGCAAATTTTGTAGCTTAAAACACCCATTTATTATCTCAAAGTTAGTCTAGGTCAGAATTCCTGACCCAAGTTTCTATTCAGAATCTCAAAATAGTGATATCGAAGTGTTGGCCCAGATGTATTCTCATCTAGAAGCTCAACTGGAAAAGGATCTAACTTCACCCTCCTTCTGGGTGCTGGCAGAATTCATGCCCTTGTAGCTAAAGAATTCACGGAGGCTTGCTTCTTCAAGCCAGTAATGAAGAGAAAAAGAGTCTCTTTGGTTTTAAAGTCTCTGACCTTTAGAACATCTTTTAAATGGTTCACCTAATTATGTCAGGCCCACCAAGAATAATCTGTTTTTGTTTATAGTTGACCATTGAATAATGTGGGGGGCTAGGGGTGCTGAACCCCAGCACAGTTGAAAATCCACTTATTACTTTACAACCAGCCCTTCATATCTGGGGTTTTGCATCCAGGATTCAACCAACTGCAGATCCTGTAGTACTGTAGTATATATTTATTGAAAAAATCTGAGAATAAGTAGACCTATGCAGTTCAAACTTGTGTTGTTCAAGAAGCAACTGTACATTAAAGTCCCAGTTGGGCATTTCTTTAAATATTTATGAGTTGTATACATTTATTATTTATTACTAAAGTAATTCATGTTAATTTCAGGTAAAATGCTTTTAATGAAACAAACATATGTTTTAAAACTGTCCTATTACTTTTATTGAAGATAAACACAGTTAACATTTGTTTATAATCTGTCAGACATTTTTCTAAGTGTACATGAAATCTGTCAATTTTTAAAATACAAATGCTATCTTAGAACGCATACCTAAACATAGATATTGTTCTATGCCACATATCATTCTATATCCTCATTTTTAATGGCTGCATAGTATTGTATTTTACAGAAGTGCCATAATTTTTATACCCAATTTCTTTATATGTGGAAATAGGTTTTCAGATATTTAGTTTCCTACTCAGTGCTCATGTGCGGCTGTGTGTGTGTATTTCCTTGGGATAAAGTTCTAAAAGCCATTCATAAGTTTTAAGACATTGTATTTATATTGCCAGTTTTCCATTTAGAAAGGTAATACCAGTTTGAACTCATAAGCCATATTCAATAATTTTATTATTCACAATTCTCTAATTTATCCCTATCTAAGGATGAAAAATCATGTCTCATTTTTAAATTTTGCATCTCTTTGACTACTATTGTGTTTGATTATTTTTCCTATGTTAGCTATCAACTTCTTTACTTAGTATCTGTTCTGACCCTAATTTGATTTTGACTTACAGGAAAAGCATATAAATATTAATAGTATGAAAATACTGTCAAACTTTGCAAATATGTTTCTCTGAGTATGCCATTTAACTTTGTTTACTAACTTCTGTTTTGTTGTTATTGTTTGTTTTTCCTCTGGATGATTTTGGCCACAATTAATTTCCATGATGAAGAGATATTTTACTCTTTTTTTGACTTCTATTTTATTTATTTATTTTCATCTCTTTAGTCTCTCTTTTTAAAATGTTTTTAGCTCTTTTATTTATTTTTTTTAATTAATTAATTAATTTAATTTATTTTTGGCTGTGTTGGGTCTTCGTTGCTGAGCACGGTCTTTTCTCTAGTTGCGGCGAGCGGGGCCTACTCTTTGTTGCGGTGTGCGGACCTCTCATTGCAGTGGCTTCTCTTGTTGCAGAGCATGGGCTCTAGGCATGTAGGCTTCAGTAGTTGTGGTGCACAGGCTTAGTTGCTTCGTGGCATGTGAGATCTTTCCGGACCAGGGCTCGAACCTGTGCATCGGCAAGCAGATTCTTAACCACTGCACCACCAGGGAAGTCCTTGATGTTTATTTTAAAGTTAAAATTTTTTCTTTAGCAAGTTTATGTATTTATATTTTTTTTTCTAGTAATTTTATGTTTTTCTTTTTCTCTTTTAAAATTTTGCTTAGAAATACAATGGAAAAACACACTAAGATAGTTCAATTTTACCCATATGTTGTTTCACATTAGAAATATATAAACATATACATGTGTACAAATATGCATGCATACATATGCTCATGTTTCCATGTATGTACATATATTCCCTTTTCACTCATTATATCATAGCCCTAATTGTTAACTTTATTTTGTGTGTGTCATATATGAATTTTTCTTAAATTCATATTGAAGTAAATCATCTATGAATGTAAACACACATTCATATTATGTTCTAAATGTTGATCTATAAATTGCTATATTTTTACCTGAAAGTACCATTAGGCATTTATCTATGTCAATTCATTTTGCACTGTTTTTAATGACTGAAATTATACCATTTCATATAATGAATTTATTACAGTTTATCCACCTACTGATTAATATTTAAAATATTTTCAATCTTTAGCTATTGTATATTTATATGTGCTGGTGGTTTTGTTTTGGTAGAGTCAATTCCTATAATGATTTTTTTAAAATACATCTACAAATATATAAAGACCTTCAATTTATTGGATGAGGGTCACCCGCAGTGTGGAGAGTAATCTGTTTTACTTAAAGTCTACCGATTTAAATGTTAATCTCACCTAAAAAATTACCTTCACAGTGATGTCTAGACTGGTGTTTGACCAAATATCTGGTACTTTTGACACATACAATTAATCACCAGAGAGTCTTAATTCCTTTTATTGGACAATACTTAGAAATCAAGATCTGGGTGCTAGGTGTGTTCATTGCTACTGGGAAATCATTGCCTCTCAGTGAATAGACCTCAAAAATAGTTGTATGTATACTAACCCCATGCACACACAACTAGTCTGTCTGTCTGTCTATCTATCTATCTATCTGAATGAGTTCATACTTATACTTCTGATTTTAGTCCAACACCATCAGTTCATCTTAACCTTCCCATTTCCATATTTTACCTTTTTATCCTCCAACACTGATAAGCCTGGATCTCATTAACTACAACGTATATACTTATTTGTTTAATCCTATTGTACACATACAGTCATCTCAGAATTATTTACTCATACCCCTGGGAGAAACAGATTTACTAATTATATTACAGTATGTATGTACAGTTTCTTGTGTCTTAAGCCCTACAGTAGCTAGTGAAAATACTATTTTCTGATGTTACTTAGGTTAGTTATTTTCTGCCTCACCACATATGGTATGGTGATGTTATTCATTGGTAATATGGTTAGCTTCCTTTGTTCCTGTTTTTATTAACTGTTTGGTTATGTCTATTTTTAACTCAACACTAAAAAGTAATTATGTAATGAAAAACAGATCTTTTAGATTTAAATTTCTATTTAAAAACTTCCAAAAATCTGTATTAATCTCTAAGTTCCAAATATGAGTTTTATTTTACATTTTCAATAAGCTCAGTGCTTTATGGGGGTGGGAGTTAAGGGGGAGAAGTCACTGACCTTGCTTGACACATAGATTTTGTCATCTCCTCCTCCAGAAGGTGTAACTTCTCAAGACACTCAACCCAGCATTAATAAAACATATTTTTGTGATAGAAAACAAGCCAGAGTTCTAGCTTATTGTTTGAAACTGCCATGGTAACTCTCATGAATTCTCTAAGACATCTGGTTTGTTAAACTGATTTTCATTAGTTTTTCTATCTAGTGGGAGTTTTCTACAAAACATTGAAACTCTTTAATATGCCTCCTAAAGTTTACTTTGATTCAACAATGATCCTTGATCATATTATTAAAGCAGGTCTGACTTCAGATAAATTGTAAGCAACATTTTTCTATAGAAATCAATTTAAATCAATAAATATTCACAATTTAAAAACTTTAATACTTGTTATATAAGATAAACCTACTGTATGATTTCATTTTTATGGCATTCTAGAAAAGACAAAATTATAGGGTCAGAAAACAAATCACTGTTTACCAGGGCTAGGATTGAATTCAAGTGGGCATAAGGGAATTTTTGCTGTAATGGAAATGTTATATATTTTGTTATTGGTGACAGTTACACGAATGTATATATTGTCAAAGCACATCAAATTGCACACTTTAAAACGGTGAATCATTGTGTGTATATTATATTTCAATTTAAAAATCATGCATAATGCACAAAGCACAAAGGCTAAAGTATGGTATATGAAATGTATAATTTAATGGTAGCATTTAGAAAGAAGATGTTGGAATTATAGATTACTCAAAGATACATAGTATCTGACCAAAAAGACTAATTTGATCTTAGGCTATTTTAAAAGAGAAACACTGTTCAGGTGCAGGGACATTTCCCATAATGTGTGGGCACTGGTCAAATGATAACTATATTATTCAGCTTAGCTCTAACCTCTGGGTGTTACACTTAAAAGAGAAATTAGAGAAAAATCACCAAATATGGCCTAGAGACTGTACACCCCTGCTACTGAAATCATAGTCCAAGGACCAGCATCAGTAGCATCACCTGGGAGCTTGTTCAAAATTCTGAAGCTCAGGCCCCGTTTTATAAGATTCAAAGATTCTTTTTACTGCAGGACACAGCACAGAGACAGTGGGGTACATGGAAGGCAGAACTCTGTATTGCTTACAATTTCAAAGGAGAAAAGGCTCCAGGCAGGACCACACAGGGGGTTGTACCCAGGAGAAAGGATTATAGAAAACTGTAGCTGTAGGGAGCAGTTTAGATGTGACAAGTAGGATGGAGTCAGCTAGATTCCCTTTGAATTGGTTTATTTGAATAATTTCGACTGTCTGCAGGGCACAGAGGCCATCCCTAGTTGTATGAAATGTGGCCCCAGGGTAATTAGGGCAGATGCCTAATGGCCCAGAATATGAGAGCCCATTAATGAAAGTCTTTGGGATGTGGACCTATTTAACTGCTCAAGAAGGGGAACCCACCAGCTTCTAGCCAGTGCCTCAAAGCTGAGTCAAGATAGCATAAAGCAAACACACGCACAACAACAAACTATGTTACAATTGACCTGTTGATGTCTTGAAGTCAATTTTAAGGCTGAATATTTGGGATATCTGAGCTGCCCAAATAGTAGAGGAGACTTTTTGAGAGTAAGGCATAAGTCGCTGTAAACAGTATAGGAAACATTTTATTATAAAAAGGAGAAGAACACAGTAGAAGTATAGAGTCCTGTGGGCCGGCCCATTACCAAGGTTTCTATTTATATGGCGTTAGAAAACAGATGTAAATTTTGGGAGTCTCTAGCATTGTCTTGTAAAGTGTGTTTAAAGTATGAGTTATATTTTTTATGACAATAACATATTAGTGTATTGAATAAAGTTGGAGGTTTCCCAGCTTCATTGTTGGAAGGTATGAACTGACAGTTTAGTAAGGTATATGTAAAAGTTAGTAGTATTTGTAACCAAGAGTAAGGAGAACTCTTGAGACCAAGGACAGGATGTCATGGTAGCAAGCTGAAGGGAATTAGGAGAAGCCTGGGAAATGGTAGGTCCTGCCCTCAAGAGGTCAAGAGGTGTACTTATATGAGGCAGTTGCCTACTGAGGAAAGCAATAATTTTCACTTGTTTTTAGAATGACACATTTAGTAGCAACCTCTATAAGCTTTCCCCTTAGGGATGGAGTAGAGTGCAGGGAGTAGAGTGTAGTTTTGGCAGAGAACAAGAGATGTGAAAGGATCATGGGCTAAGCAAGCAATAAGCTCAGGAAATGTAATAGAATCCCTAATATCTGTTGACCTAAAACAAATATACTGCCAGATCTTTCTCCAGCAAAGATGGGTTTATTCAGAATCATCAGAAAATTGCAGTTAGATGTCTGCAGCCATGGTGAGCCACCTGTTAAGTCCCCGAAAAGCAAGGGAAGGAGAACACATCTACAGAGAGGAAACGGAAGTTGGGAGGGTTACAGTAAACATGGAGTCCATGGCTTTTCTTTGGTTGAGCCCTTGCCAGGAAAGAAAAAAGGAGTCTTTCTTCTTCCAGTTGGGCTCTGCTATCATTAAAGGGCATCAGAGCTCCCCATTCTGGTCTCTCTGATCTATTTAATTGAGGTTTCTGTTTATTTTTTCATATCAAAAAAGAGAAGAAATGAATTCCCTGTGTCCAATTTGTCAGTGCCTTAGGAGAAGCAGTCTTGAATTAAGAGAGATTAAGACCTATTTAGGGCTTTGTTTTTCATTTTCTTTTTTTCTTTCATCTTTTTGGCTGCACTGGGTCTTCGTTGCTGCGCGTGAGCTTTTCTCTAGTTGTGGCGAGCGGGGGCTACTCTTCATTGCAGTGTGCGGGCTTCTCTTGTTGCAGAGCACGGGCTCTAGGGCACATGGACTTCAGTAGTTATGGTGTGCGGGCTCAGTAGTTGTGGCGCACAGGCTTAGTTGCTCCGCGGCATGTGGGGATCTTCCTGGACCAGGGCTCGAACCTGTGTCCCCTGCATTGACAGGTGGATTCTTAACCACTGTGCCACCAGGGAAGTCTCTGTTTTTCATTTCCTGATCTTATATTGTTGTTCTTTGGAAACCCAATTAAGCATTCTAATTAAACCAGCTACCTAGAACCTACCAGAGAGATGAAAGTTCTATAGAATGCCTTTTTAAAGAGCCCAGTAACATGTATTTTGAGAATTGAAATGTGGGCTGTGGTCACTATCAGTAATGTCAAACTCCAAGGGGGATAAGAAGAGTCCTGGTAAAGCCTTGTATTGTAATATTATTAAATGTGGAGACATTTGTGACTTTGATTTATATTTGGGGCATCTATTAGGCAAGAGATTCCCAGAATTCCTTACCCTGAAGGGGAAAACTCCTCTTAAGCTATAGCCCAAGAGTTTGTAGAAATGTACAGATTGAACCATTTGCTAACCTGGGCCTCCAGCCTTAAGATGACTGCTTGAACTTTGGCCAAAAATGCTGACCCTTAAGCCCCATCTTTTATCAGGGACATCTCAGCTATTTGTTGGAAAGCAGCAACATTTTACTGAGCTCCAGCATTTATGTCAGTGGCAATGCTATTGGTACAGTGTATGGACTCACTGCTGTTCTCTCAGTTTATCCTAAGGGCCTTCCCAGGTAGGTAAGGGGTCTGGGGATGGAGTGACCTCCTCCAGCACCATTACATCTGGCAAGGACTAAGGACAGGAGAGGCCACTCCCTCCTGCAGGTGGAATATACCACAAGCTCCAGGTTTGCCTCCAGCATTTATTAAGGAGGCCTCAGTAGACCTGCCAAGCTTGTGGTGTGCTTCTTTCATGACTCAAGCACTAATGGACAGCTAGGTATGGAGGGTCACAGAAGAGCCTAGTCTGTGGCCAGCAATTTTTACTCTAATGGTGTATAGCATAAGTCTGAGAAGGGCAGTTTTTTGCATGAGAAGCCCATGGGTAATTTATGGCCATCACAGGTGGTCCAGAGACTCCAGGAGGCTGCTGAAGAGAAAAGGCTGCTAAAGTCTTTACAGTGAAGGAGTCTCCAAGAGCACTAACAGGAGTGCCTGTTAATTTTGACTTGGACCAATTCTAGAGGCTTTTCTGTAAAGTAGGCTGGTTTGTTAGTAGCAGCATCAGTGAAACAAAGTAAAATCTGTAAATGAGGAATATGCTGCCTCTAGAACTCAAAAAGAACTAAAAGATGTTGGATTTGTATGTTTTCAATGCGTGTGCCAAATGAGTCTCCTCGGAGGAGGATATTGGCAATGTAATGTCATGCCTGTGGTACTAGAGAAAGGTTGGTGTAGTTAAGATCTTGTCTGCAAAGATGTGTGCAATGGCAAAGTTGTCGAGGTAACTTATGTGGAGTCTAGTAAAGGTGTGTTGTGTCCTTGGGAGGCGAGAGTGAACTGTAGCTGAGGGGTTGTTGAAATAAGCCTGGAATAGAACACATTAGTTGAATCTATAATGGCAAAATATTCACTAGCTGCTGATTGGATGGAGTTAGTAAATTAAATAATATTGGGTATTGGGGACTTAACAGATGTGAGCACAGCATTAAGGTGGTAGTAATTTACCGTGATGCACCGTTTATTCTTTCCATGCTTAAGAACAGGCAGTGGGGTGTCAAATGGAGAAGCACCCTGAATGCCTCACAATGAATGAATCACCTATTCATTAATCCGTTCTTATAAGTTTCAATCTTTGAAGACCCTTTTTAAATTTGTGTTGGGCTGAACCATTCTAACTAGGGAGTCCACGAGGTCCCATTTCATACAAGTTGTAAGTGTCAAAAATTTAAGTTTATTATTCACTATGTCAGAGTATTCATGTCTAATATAGGGTATTTTAGGGCAAAAGGTACTATGACTATAGAAAATGTAGCCAAGGCTATAATTAAACTGAGGCATAGCTATTTTTTCTCTCATTGTATTTATTTTCCTAAGATTATAGGAGATACCATGTTTCAACTTAGTAGAATCATCAGGTATAACTATAATTTAAGGCCCAGTATTAATTAAGTCCATAAAGCTTTGTCACTGGTGCATTTTAGCAAATGTTGAAGTTAATTTAAAATCTATGTTGTGGAGGCACAAAAACCAGTCAGTATCCTTATATCTTTTTATTATATACATTTTTTATTAGTAAATTGTGGATTTTCAGTTGGTTCAAATAATTAAGCTTTGTTTTAATTTAATTGTATATGTACCTATGTGTTTGTTTTGTTGTTTCCTGCCCACGCATCCTGTTTTTTCCTTTTTTTTTTTTACGTCCACCTTTTCTCTACTATTTTAAACTTCTAGCAGCCTAAAGCCACAGTTTTTAGTTTCTGTTTCTGTCTGACAAGTCATATGTGGACCTTCTATGTGGTTACGGGAAAGGGGAGTGGAGTGTACCCTGCCTCGTGGGAAGCCATCTCTTGTTCTAAGCCTTCCTAGTACACCTCCCTGGGCTTGGAGTTTACACGTAGGGAGCTATAGCTGTCTCTTGGGACAATGCAATAGCCTCCTTGTGCAAAGTATCTGTCAGTTCAAATGCAGTGGCACTTACCAAGGCTCAGTTATGCTGGCTAGTGTTTTTTCATTATTTAAGCCATTGGGTAACTTCGGCAGGTGTATGGATAGTACAGGGATGAGATATTCATCCCCTTGTCCAAGGGGCCCCACTTCCTTTAACCATCTGGCTACTGATCTCCAAAAGTGCAACCCACAATACCCCTGGGGATCTTGGAAGCATGAAGTTAGCTGGCAACAGCAGCAAGGGATGTACTAGCAGAGAAGAGAGACCACCACCACCGGAGGAACATCAACAACAGCACGGGGTGCCATTTTTCCACTGTAAGGAAGTCCAGTCAACACCTGCTTCCTTAGGGGTCACCCGAAACACATGGACAAACCAAAATTCTGCTCCAAATAGTAATAATAATAAACAGTGACACTGAAGAAGTGACAAGCCCCTGAAATAACCCTCTGTCAAACACAGATTATGACCAGAAACACCAGAAAGCTGACTCCAGAAAGTACAGTTCAAGTGACCCATTATTTCCACTGCTCTAAGGGATGCCCCCACCTGGGCTGGAATCTAACCCCACAGAGTTTAGACAATATTTTGAATATTCCAACACGAAGGAGATTTGGGTAAAGAAAGACATGGGAGCCATTAACAGACTCAGTAAGTTTTCTTTTTCTTTTTTTTTTTTTTTTTAACATCTTCATTGGAGTACAATCGCTCCACAATGGTGTGCTAGCTTCCACTCCACAACAAAGCGAATCAGCCACACACATACACACGCCCCCACATCTCCCTCCTCCCGCGTCTCCCCCGATCCCACCCACACTACCCCACCCCTCCAGGCTGCCACAAACCACCAAGCCGATCTCCTCATGCCACGGGGCTGCCCCCCACCAGCTATCTATTTTACGTTTGGTAGTGTATATATGTCCATGCCACTCTCTCACTTTGTCACAGCTTACCCTTCCCCCTCCCCATGTCCTCAAGTCCATTCTCTAGTAGGTCTGTGTCTTTATTCCCATCTTACCCCTAGGTTCTTCATGACCTTTTCTTTTTTTCTTTTTGTCTTAGATTCCATATATATGTGTTAGAACAGTATTTGTGTTTTCTCTTTCTGACTTACTTCACTCTGTATGACAGACTCTAGGTCCATCCACCTCACTACAAATAACTCCATTTTGTTTCTTTTTATGGCTCAGTAATATTCCATTGTATATATGTGCCACATCTTCTTTATCCATTCATCTGCTGATGGACACTTAGGTTGCTTCCGTGTCCTGGCTCTTGTAAATACAGCTGCAGTGAACATTTTGGTGCATGACTCTTGGAATTATGGATTTCTAAGGGTATATGCCCAGTAGTGGGATTGCTGGGTCATATGGTAGTTCTATTTGTAGTTTTTTAAGGAACCTCCATACTGTTCTCCATAGTGGCTATATCAATTTACATTCCCACCAACAAGGCAAGAGGGTTCCCTTTTCTCCACACCCTCTCCAGCATTTATTGTTTCCAGAGTTTTTGATGATGGCCATTCTGACAGGTGTGAGATGATATCTCATTGTAGTTTTGATTTGCACTTCTCTGATGATTAATGATGTTGAGCATTCTTTCATGTGTTTGTTGGCAACCTGTATATCTTCTTTGGAGAAATGTCTATTTAGGTCTTCTGCCCATTTTTGGATTGGGTTGTTTGTTTTTTTGTTATTGAGCTGCATGAGCTGTTTGTAAATTTTGGAAATTAATCCTTTGTCAGTTGCTCCATTTGCAAATATTTTCTCTCATTCTGAGGGTTGTCTTTTGGTCTTGTTTATGGTTTCCTTTGCTGTGCAAAAGCTTTTAAGTTTCATTAGGTCCCATTTGTTTATTTTTGTTTTTATTTCCATTACTCTAGGAGCTGGGTCAAAAAGGATCTTGCTGTGATTTATGACATAGAGTGTTCTGCCTATGTTTTCCTCTGAGTGTTTGATAGTGTCTGGCCTTTCATTTAGGTCTTTAATCCATTTTGAGTTTATTTTCGTGTATGGTGTTAGTGTTCTAATTTCATACTTTTACATTTACCTGTCCAGTTTTCCCAGCACCACTTATTGAAGAGGCTTCTTTTCTCCACTGTATATTCTTGCCTCCTTTATCAAAGATAAGGTGACCATATGTGCATGGGTTTATCTCTGGGGTTTCTATCCTATTCCATTGATCTATATTTCTGTTTTTGTGCCAGTACCATACTGTCTTGATTACTGTAGCTTTGTAGTATAGTCTGAAGTCAGGGAGCCTGATTCCTCCAGCTCTGTTTTTCTTTCTCAAGATTGCTTTGGCTATTTGGGGTCTTTTGTGTTTCCATACAAATTGTGAAAATTTTTGTTCTAGTTCTGTGAAAAATGCCAGTGGTAGTTTGATAGGGATTGCATTGAATCTGTAGATTGCTTTGGATAGTAGGGTCATTTTCACAAAGTTGATTCTTCCAATCCAAGAACATGGTATATATCTCCATCTATTTGTATCATCTTTAATTTCTTTCATCAGTGTCATAATTTTCTGCATGCAGGTCTTTTGTCTCCTTAGGTAGGTTTATTCCTATATATTTTATTCTTTCTGTTGCAATGGTAAATGGGAGAGTTTTCTTAATTTCACTTTCAGATTTTTCATCATTAGTGTATAGGAATGCCAGAGATTTCTGTGCATTAATTTTGTATCCTGCTACTTTACCAAATTCATTGATTAGCTCTAGTAATTTACTGGTAGCATCTTTTGGATTCTCTATGTATAGTATCATGTCATCTGCAAACAGTGACAGCTTTACTTCTTCTTTTCCAATTTGGATTCCTTTTATTTCCTTTTCTTCTCTGATTGCTGTGGCTAAAACTTCCAAAACTATGTTGAATATGAGTGGTGAGAGTGGGCAACCTTGTCTTATTCCTGATCTTAGTGGAAATGCGTTCAGTTTTTCACCATTGAGGACGATGTTGGCTGTGGGTTTGTCATATATGGCCTTTATTATGTTGAGGAAAGTTCCCTCTATGCCTACTTTCTGCAGGGTTTTTATCGTAAATGGGTGTTGAATTTTGTCAAAAGCTTTCTCTGCATCTATTGAGATGATCATATGGTTTTTCTCCTTCAATTTGTTAATATGGTGTACCACGTTGATTGATTTGTGTATATTGAAGAATCCTTGCATTCCTGGAATAAACCCCACTTGATCATGGTGTATGATCCTTTTAATGTGCTGCTTGATTCTGTTTGGTGGTATTTTGTTGAGGATTTTTGCATCTATGTTCATCAGTGATATTGGCCTGTAGTTTTCTTTCTTTGTGACTTTTTTTTTGTTTTTTTTTGCGGTACATGGGCCTCTCACTGTTGTGGCCTCTCCCGTTGTGGAGCACAGGCTCTGGACATGCAGGTTCAGTGGCTATGGCTCATGGGCCTAGCCACTCTGCGGCATGTGGGATCTTCCTGGACCGGGGCACGAACCCATGTCCCTTGCATCGGTAGGTGGACTCTCAACCACTGTGCCACCAGGGAAGCCCTTTGTGACATCTTTGTCTGGTTTTGGTGTCAGGGTGATGGTGGCCTCGTACAATGAGTTCGGGATTGTTTCTCCCTCTGTTATATTTTGGAAGAGTTTGAGAAAGAGAGGTGTTAGCTCTTCTCTAAATGTTTGATAGAATTCACCCATGAAGTCATCTGGTCCTGGGCTTTTGTTTGTTGGAAGATTTTTAATCACAGTTTCAATTTCAGTGCTTGTGATTGGTCTGTTCATATTTTCTATTTCTTCCTGGTTCAGTCTCGGCAGGCTGTGAATTTCTAAGAATTTGTCCATTTCTTCCAGGTTTTCCATTTTATTGGCATATAGTTGCTTGTAGTAATCTCTCATGATCCTTTGTATTTCTGCAGTGTCAGTTGTTATTCCTCCTATTTCATTTCTAATTCTATTGATTTGAGTCTACTCCCTTTTTTTCTTGATGATTCTGGCTAATGGTTTATCACTTTTGTTTATCTTCTCAAAGAACCAGCTTTTATTTTTATTGATCTTTGTTATCATTTCCTTCATTGCTTTTTCATTTATTTCTGATCTGATCTTTATGATTTCTTTCCTTCTTCTAACTTTGGGGGTTTTTTTGTTCTTCTTTCTCTAATTGCTTTAGCTGCAAATTTAGATTGTTTATTTGAGATGTTTCCTGTTTCTTAAGGTAAGATTGTATTGCTCTAAACTTCCCTCTTAGAAGTGCTTTTGCTGCATCCTGTAGGTTTTGGGTCGTCGTGTCTCCATTGTCATTTGTTTCTAGGTATTTTTTGATTTCCTTTTTGATTTCTTCAGTGATCACTTAATCATTAGGTAGTGTCCTTCTTTGTCTCTTGTAATAGTCTTTATTTTAAAGTGTATTTTGTCTGTCATGAGAATTACTACTCCAGCTTTCTTTTGATTTCCATTTGCATGGAATATCTTTTTCCATCCCCTCACTTTCAGTCTGTATGTGTCCCTAGGTCTGAAATGGGTCTCTTGTAGATAGCATATACACGGGTCTTGTTTTTGTATCCAATTAGCCAGTCTGTGTCTTTTGGTAGGAGCATTTAATCCATTTACATTTAAGGTAATTATCAATATGTACGTTCCTATTCCCATTTCCTTAAATGTTTTGGATTTGTTATTGTAGGTGTTTTCCTTCTCTTGTGTTTCTTACCTAGAGAAGTTCCTTTAGCGTTTGTTATAAAGCTGGTTTGGTGGTGCTGTACTCTCTCAGCTTTTGCTTTTCTGTAAAGGTTTTAATTTCTCCATTAAATCTGAATGAGATCCTTGCTGGTTAGAGTAATCTTGGTTATAGATTTTTCTCCTTCATCACTTTAAATATGTCCTGCCACTCCCTTCTGGCTTGCAGAGTTTCTGCTGAAAGATCAGCTGTTAACCTTATGGGGATTTCCTTGTGTGTTATTTGTTGTTTTTCCCTTGCTGCTTTTAATATGTTTTCTTTGTATTTAATTATTGATGGTTTGATTAATATGTGTCTTTGCGTGTTTCTACTTGGATTTATCCTGTATGGGACTCTCTGTGCTTCCAGGACTTGATTAACTTTTTCCTTTCCCATATTCGGGAAGTTTTCAACTCTAATCTCTTCAAATATTTTCTCAGTCCCTTTCTTTTTCTGTTCTTCTTCTGGGACCCCTATAATTCGAATGTTGGTGTGTTTAATGTTGTCCCAGAGGTCTTTGAGACTGTCCTCAGTTATTTTCTTTTTTTTTTTTTTTTCTTTATTCTGCTCTGCAGTAGTTATTTCCACTATTTTATCTTCCAGGTCACTTATCCATTCTTCTGCCTCAGTTATTCTGCTATTGATCCCTTCTAGAGTATTTTTAAATTCATTTATTGTGTTGTTCATTGTTACTTGTTTCCTCTTTAGTTCTAGGTCCTTGTTAAATGTTTCTTGCATTTTCTCTGTTCTATTTCCAAGATTTTGGATCATCTTTACTATCATTATTCTGAATTCTTTTGCAGGTAGACTGCCTATTTCCTCTTCATTTGTTAGGTCTGGTGGGTTTTTACCTTGCTCCTTCATCTGCTGTGTGTTTTTCTGTCTTCTCATTTTGCTTATCTTACTGTGTTTGGGGTCTCCTTTTCACAGGCTGCAGGTTCGTAGTTCCCGTTGTTTTTGGTGTCTGTCCTCAGTGGGTAAGGTTGGTTCAGTGGGTTGTGTAGGCTTCCTGGTAGAGGGGAATAGTGCCTGTGTTCTAGTGGATGAGGCTGGATCTTGTCTTTCTGATGGGCAGGTCCACGTCTGGTGTGTTTTGGGGTGTCTGTGTCTTTATTGTGCTTTTAGGCACCTCTCTGCTAATGGATGGGGTTGTGTTCCTGTCTTGCTAGTTGTTTGGCATAGGGTGTCCAGCACTGTAGCTTGCTGGTCGTTGAGTGAAGCTGAGTCTTGGTGTTGAGATGGAGATCTCTGGGAGATTTTCACTGTTTGGTATTATGTGGAGCTGGGAGGTCTGTTGTGGACCAGTGTCCTGAAGTTGCCTCTCCCACCTCAGAGGCACAGCCCTGATGCCTGGCTGGAGCACCAAGAGCCTTTCATCCACAGAGGTCAGAAAAAAATTTTTTTTAAATAAAAAGAAAAAAAACAAGAAACGGTCGGACAGAACCCTAGGACAAATGGTGAAAGCAAAGCTATACAGACAAAATCTCACACAGAAGCATAGATATACACACTCACAAAAAGAGGAAAAGGGGAAAAAATAATATATCTTGCTCTCAAAGTCCACCTCCTCAGTTTGGGATGATTCATTGTCTATTCATGTATTCCACAGATGCAGGGTACATCAAATTGACTGTGGAGATTTAATCCGCTGCTTCTGACATTTTTGGGAGAGATTTCCCTTTCTCTTCTTTGTTCTCACAGCTCCCAGGGGCTCAGCTTTGGATTTGGCCCCGCCTCTGCGTGTAGGTCGCTGGAGGGCGTCTGTTCTTCGCTCAGACAGGACGGGGTTAAAGGAGCAGCTGATTCGGGGGCTCTGGCTCACTCAGGCCGGGGGGGAGGGAGGGGTATGGAGTGCGGGGCGGGCCTGCGGCGGCAGAGGCCAGTGTGACGTTGCACCAGTGTGAGGCTCGCCCTGCGTTCTCCCGGGAAAGATGTCCCTGGGTCCCGGGACCCTGGCAGTGGCGGGCTGCACAGGCTCCCCGGAAGGCGGGTGTGGATAGTGACCTGTGCTCGCACACAGGCTTCTTGGTGGCGGCAGCAGCAGCCTTAGCGTCTCATGCCCGTCTCTGGGGTCCGCGCTTTTAGCCGCGGCTCGCGCCCGTCTCTGGAGCTCCTTTAAGCAGCGTTCTTAATCCCCTCTCCTCGCACCCCAGGAAACAAAGAGGGAAGAAAAAGTCTCTTGCCTCTTCGGTAGGTCCAGACTTTTCCCCGGACTCCCTTCCGGCTAGCCGTGGCGCACTAACCCCTTCAGGCTGTGTTCACGCTGCCAACCCCAGTCCTCTCCCTGCGCTTCGACCGAAGCCCGAGCCTCAGCTCCCAGTCCCCGCCCGCCCCGGCGGGTGAGCAGACAAGCCTCTCGGCCTGGTGAGTGCCGGTCGGCACCTATCCTCTGTGTGGGAATCTCTCCGCTTTGCCCCCCGCATCCCTATTGCTGCGCTCTCCTCCGTGGCTCTGAAGCTTCCCCTCTCCGCCAACCGCAGTCTCTCCCCGCGAAGGGGCTTCCTAGTGTGTGGAGACCTTTCCTCCTTCACAGCTCCCTCCCACTGGTGCAGGTCCCGTCCCTATTCTTTTGTCTCTGTTTTTTTCTTTTTTCTTTTGCCCTACCAAGGTATGTGGGGAGTTTCTTGCCTTTTGGGAGGTCTGAGGTCTTCTGCCAGCGTTCAGTAGGTGTTCTGTAGGAGCAGTTCCACGTGTAGATGTATTTCTGATGTATCTGCGGGGAGGAAGGTGATCTCCGCGTCCTACTCGTCCACCATCTTCTCCACACCAGTAAGTTTTACAAGATTTCAAGGTTCCTTTGATGGTGGGACACAACACACTGACACTGGGATAGATGAAAGGCAGAACTCTTTGTTACTTATAGCTTCAAATGAGAGAAGGCTGCCAGCACGGTCACATAGTGGCTGTATTTGGAGACCGGGTAACATAAAGTTGGAACTGTATGGGGCCCCTTCTACATGGCAAGTTGGGTGGGGTATCCATTTTTCTTGGCCTTCCTGTGGATTAGCTTATTTGAATAATTTCCCAGGCCCTGAGACAAGGGGGCTGCTGCTAGTCATTTTATAACTGGCCCTGGTCCATTGTTGTTGGTGCGTAACAGCCCAAAGTGTGAAAGTTCAGTAATGGAAGTAGTTAGAATATAGACTAAATTAGCTGCTCAATAAGGGGAGTTTTAACCTCAAAACTAGGTTAAGACATCCTTTAGAAAACAACTACAACAAACAAAAGGCTATATTACAGGACTTATCCAGGCCTATTGAATCCGAATCTGCATTTTAATATCTCCACAACCTGCCAACGCACATTCAAGTTTGAGAAGCACTGCTTTAAGCAGTTCCTTTTCAGAGACAGTTGAAACACTGGAAATATTTAATTTGGAAAAGAAGAAATGTTGAGATGAATATTGGAGGTGAGTCAAAATGCATTTTTAAAATCTAAATATATGAGGGCTCTCATGATATTACTGGTCCCTTAGGAAAGAAAATGAAATATTAAATACAAGTTCAAGAATATCGATTTTGTTGAAATAAGATCATGATCAACCCACTGTATTATTTGGTGACCCTCTCTATAGAAGAATTACACATCCTCATTCTGTTTAACTTAGGCACAGCAATATAACTTGTCCTGGCCAATGAAACGTGAAAGAAAAAGACATTTGTTGTCTCCATGTGGAATCTTTAAGAACTTCCCACATGGAATATTTCACCACTTTTCCTTTCCTTGCTTCTGGGATCATAAAAATATAGGTCAAGACAGAGCTTCCCGTAGCCTGTGTACCTCAGGGCATGTAATAAGTAGTGTTTTGCTATCCTGCAATGGACATATAGTGTGAACAGGAACCGTTTTTGTTTTAAGAACCTTTTTTAAAATTCATTTGTTTCCTTCTTTTAAGCCTCTGAAATTTGGAGGTTGTTTGCTACAAGTGTAGCCTAACCTAGGGTGACCTGGCTGAGACAATGAGGAACTTTCTGAAATAAGAAGTATGCAAAAAGGCAATGCACTTTCTTCTGAGGAATGGGAATAAGGCTTTGCAGTCAATTAGACATTGACTGAAATCCCAGCTCCACTGTTCCCAGCCAATTACATGTATATGGTCTGGTACCTCATGAATGTTTGATAAGTGTTACTTTCCCTCCACTAATGCAGCAGTTTTCAAGTAAGTCTGTGGAGCTCCATGTTCCCATAGGGGTGCCTCAGGGATCCCAGTATACCTCTGAGATGCTACAGGTCCAGAGCTCCAGGTCTACAGTCTCCTGTTCAATCAGTGTGACCCTACATGAATATTTTTACATATTACAGTGGCATTTAAATTTAGCTGACTAAAAATCTCCAAAGGGGCATGGGATATAAAACTAGTGCACTAGAGAATTCCTTGTGAATGGGAATGTACTAAAGATTTCAGTTAACTATAGTTGAGCAAAGCTAGGGTGGAAAATATGCTAGCTTTCACAGGCCTGACTACTTAATTAGTAATTGTTCCCTTTCTGTGCTCTCAAAAGTTGCCCAGTTTGGATAATAAATTATGTGGTAACCCCAATAAAAAGTTGAGTATAATGGCCTTCTGAATAAATGATGATGATGATAATAATAAGCAGTTAACATTTACATAACTGCTCACAATGTACTGAACAGATTTCTTTCCTTTTTAAAAAGTGATTCTTTTTCATCTGATGAATAAATGGACTAGATATACTTTAAAATACATTTCAGCTTTGAAATTCTATCATAACATAAACAACAGAGATAGCCTAGAGTAATTCAATCTCTTTAGAGGATGAAGAAACTGTCATTGCTAAAAATAATAAATATTGATAACACCAAATAAATAGAAGCCATGAGAAGAAGAAAATTTTCAATTGGCTATCATTTTTACTATTTGAAAGCATTATGTGGTTCTAAGATATAAGATATATCTTATAAGAATGCAGGAGTCCATCATGTTCAAAAATCTTTAGAGTTGCAGGGAAAAGTCTACTATATAACTTAAAAGCAATAAGAATAATATCCAACTGAGAGCCAGAGCCATCAGGCACCAGTTATGTATTTTAATCTAACTTAAAATATAATTTTTAAATCTAAGGGGCGTGTTCAGAATCACCACTTACACCTTTTTGTGATAGAGTCACTGACAATTATAGAGTTCACATGTATCCTCAGTCCTAACGTCAAGGGTTCAGCTGCATCCTAGCCAGTAGTTCCAGTTCTTAAGTACTCAGAAAATCAAAAGAGCAGCTCCAAACATGTTGGTTTATGAAAGCAGGGCTTCAAGTTATGTTGGCTTATGTCATTGTGGTGTGAGTGGTAAGCATTTTAAAACTTATGAAGGCTTAGAATCACTTATAAAAAATAAAATTGACTTTATATTATTTTATATGAGGAAATCTAAGCATATATCTTTATATTTTAGCTATTTAAGACAATATGACTTATAGGGAAATGACTTCAATATATGACTCCAATTTCAAAAATAAATAATTGGGAGTTTAGATTTTAAGTTGAAATCGTCCTAAATTTAAAAACAATATTGGAATGTTTAAGATAACTTAGAATCACTCTACTAAAGTTTTAATGTGTCACAATTTTAAGAGTCACCTGAGTGCTTTCAAAAGTTTATCAACCAAATAATGGAGGAACTTAAAAAGGTAATCCAGTATTTCAAAGTATCTGATCGGCGTAAGGACTATATGCAGAACCTAGCATAGTTTAAGTACCTCACATTGTCATTTAAATTGTGTTGGCGAATATAAACCAAATTTAGAAAATTCATCCCTGTATCAGCATCTCTGTGGGGAAAAGAAACAATAAGCAAAAGTGGTCCAATACATATAAATGTGTGTTTTCCTAAGTAGCCACACATCCATCCTGTTTCCTGATAACTTCCATCCTTACTTTTCAGGTGTGAAAAATAATGACATGTGGCCACAATGAAGTTTAAGTATTTAAATGTAATCATAAATTTGACAAAATACTAGCCGCTTGTGAGCAATGGGATTTGGGAGTAAATCTAATCTTCTCCATGCAGAACATTATTTCTATATCTTATTAATGAAAATAGACAATTTTCAAGCCATAAATGCAACCCAGTGTGAAAAGTCTAAAGCTCAGACCTTGAGTTCTTAACTGATGAAAAGTTTAATCATGAAATCAATATTTTGTGAACAAAACTTCTAGTGAGTTTTGTGTGCCTGGGGACAACATTTTTATGGCTCAATGATGCTACTTAGTAAGTGAAAATCATTGAGGCATAACCTAAGAATGAAGTTAGTGAAACAGAATATTCAGCTGTGTTTATAAGATATTGAGCAATGCAAATTATTTTGTCTAACCGCTTTGCTTTTTTTTAAAGCTTGCCAATTCCTATATAACGGCCCATTAGGGTACTATAACTTGTAGTTGTGTGTGCTTTTTATTCCCTTGAGTTTATTGATACCTAATTCCATATTGTAAGTCACTATATATAGCATTGCATAAGGTTAAACAAAGTTTTTAGAATCAAAAGAGATTTGGGGTGGAGAAAATTGTGGCACATCCTTTTCTTTCTTTCTTTTTTTCAAGGAGAAGAAAGAGGCTGAAAGAACTAGTTCCGTGTGCAGTCATATAAGCATTCACAGAGCACTGGGGCAGGAGTATTCACATTTAATCTTTCCCGTACCTTTCACGTGAGGTTTCTATAATTTACCATAACCATGACCTCCCCACATGCCACAAAGCTCCACAGTGATAAGTCATTTTGGTGATGACCAATGTTCTTGCATGGTGACTTCCCTGATTCTAGAAAACACAGCAGAACAATCAACAGGAAGACATTTTCTTTTTCTGTGTAAGAGTGAAAGTAGTGAGGTTAAAAAAATGAAAGAATAAATACAAATATGAATATAAGGGAAATTCTGGTCAGACAAAATGCCACTTACTCAGGGGAAAGATCAAATAATTAAATAATTGGTTGCCTCTCTCTAAGTAGATAAATGGCTATGTTGACCGGATACAAGTGAAATGTACTGCTGATTCTCTCATCTTTTCGTTTTGGGGTTTCTTTCTTTTCTCTTGTTATCCCACTATTCCTATTCTATGAATTGAGGGATCTAGGCTTCCCTAGTGGGTAAGAAGCACACACGTGATATAACTCACCAAAAGCAAGATCTGTTTCAAGTCCTTCAGCAAATTGTGTGTCTGTCATTGTCTCATTGAATCTAGGCTCAGTTCACTTCTTTTCAAATGCAGCTAGTTAATCTAAGTGTGATAGACACAGTGAGTGCCACCCAGATCCCCCTCAAGAAAGGACTGCCCTGCTGCAGGAGTATTGTCACCAGAGAGCTTCCAACAGTCAGCTTTATTATGATCAGTTTCAGCTGCAGAGAACAGCTTCATCAGAGGTTGCAACTCCCTGGGAAGTTCATACTGGAAGAATGAGAAGGCTGGGGTATAAATGTGCAGTCATTTCAGCTCAAAATATAACAACTCTAGTGGATAATACCCCTCCTGCAGGTTTACCAAGTCTTTGTAGGACCTACATCAGACAAACTTCTTCTGTCCAATCCTGCTTCTTCACTTTTTTTCCCCACAAGTCTTGATATCTAATAAATACTATGTACCCAAAACTTCATCTTAGTGTATGCTAAGCCCTCCAACATGTAATGTCAACAAATTCCTATTAAAGTATTGCTAGCAAATAACAGCTTAATACACAATGCTCTGGGTGCATTGTAGCTGAAGAAGAAACCCTTTAAAACACAAAGCCTTTACCTGCAAACAGTCAGTTTGTAATGCTAGAATTCTCATAACTTGGTAGTGCAGAAGTTTTTGCACCTGTTTGTAGGGCAGGAAAGTCTTCCTAGGTTCATTTTAAGGGACCTCTTTAGTAGGTGACTCAATCTTTATCAACCATTTTACCAATGCAGATAGAATGAGAAAACATCAAATTCTCTCTGAAAGACAAATGATTTCATTGCTGATAGTATTTACAATTATTTTAAAACCAACACTGTATCAGATACTGTATTAAATTATGTACATTTATTATAACTAATCCACTTATGGGGCAATCTCTATTTTACTCTATAGATAAGAAAACTGAAGCTCAGAGAAGATGAATGAATGAATGAAGAGATAGCTAATAGATAGGTACATAAATAGTGAAGCAAAGCAAAGCCATCGGCCAAAATATATCTGAAGACTGTGTTTCTGTCTTCCTGGGGGAACAAAAGGATGAGATCTGGGAAGAGGAGATACTGCTGATGCCTCCACTAGTATACCCAGGAGTTGGGAGCAGAGATTCAATAGAAAGAAAGAGAAGGAAAATGTAGAGGCCTGAGAGAATTTCTCAGCTATTTAGTTTTCCCTTTGGAATTGCCCTAACCAGAGTCAAATACTTCAAAAAATTATTTTTGCATGAAGTTTGACATAAAATAATAAAAATGAAATGTTTTAACTTGAATTCCCTATTTATAAACTAAAGCTTTTAAGAATGTAGTAAAGATGAATAAGTATAACCTTATCAAGACCTTTGCTAATAACTGACTAAAAATGTAAATAGCTCAGCATTATTGCATATTTATTGAGTCTCTAGGAAATACCATGTGAAGCACAAAGACACATTACCTTGATTGCTTTTATTATTTACTTGCAGTCAGGGTTTTCAGGTATCTAACGATAAACTCCTAAAGGCAGTAGACAGAAGGATGGTTACCTTGGCAACCGAGTCTAACCAACCACAGAAATATCTTAGTATGACAGCAGCACTGTCGATGATAAACAGAACCAGTGTGACAGAGGAGTAAAATTGGCACACTGAACCTGAACAGGACAGGAACGCATATAAGATAGACACAAACAAATGCTGCAGTAGGATGTGTTCTAAAATTCTACTTGCAAGAAAAATCATTGCAGTTCAAAAACGTATACTGGTTGCCAGGGGATGTTTAATATTCCATTGTGCCCTGAGTGCTCACAAGGTTGAAGCTATAGTTGACCTGCCATAATATTTAACAAAATTATTGGAAGGTTACACTCAATCAAGTCTAGGCACACAGATGATATTTTCAAGTGGGCTTTCAGGGCACTAGAAAGCTCTTAGTAAAGTGCTCCATGAGTGCCTTTGAAATAAATGGATGCAGAGATGGCGCTGAAAGGTCGAAGCTTAATTCATTGATCTCATCTGTTAAGTAGGTGTGGAGAACTAGGAAAGTGAGAAGACTTCAGTCTTCCTCATGCCTCTTCAAACGTATCACAGGGGGCTTCCCTGGTGGCGCAGTGGTTGAGAGTTCACCTGCCGATGCAGGGGATGCGGGTTCGCGCCCAGGTCCGGGAAGATCCGACATGCCGCGGAGCGGCTGGGCCCGTGAGCCATGGTCACTGAGCCTGCGCGTCCGGAGCCTGTGCTCCGCAACGGGAGAGGCCACAACGGTGACAGGCCCGCGTACCACAAAAAAATACATATCACAGGGACAGTTCCTCCTCTCTTGATTTGTGAGACAGAGTTTAAGTGAAACAGAGTTTAAGTTGATGGCCTTCCGGGAAAGTTCATTGAAATGTCTTTTTTTTATAGGCCAGACTAATCCCTACGGATTGGTTTTGGATCCACAAAATAAGATAACTCAGTTTGCAGATAATATGCTGAACAGTCAACTGAGAATCCTACACTATATTTCAGTATGTACAGGTAGCTGGATTGCAAACACCACACTAAAATTAGCATATTTGCTCAAAAATAGTCCATTTGTTGAGGCTGAATAAATATGGGCATAACACAACTCTAAAAAAGAATCGTACTTTGTATTTCTTGTATCACTGAGCCCTATTAGAGATAGTGATAATTTCAGTGTGGCCTCCTCTGGCCTGCTTTTTCAAGGCGGGTTAGGTACCCCATTTTTTCATCTGCCTAAATAACCTTAAAAAACTATTTATTGAATTATTTTTTTATTTTTGTATACTGGCTTGCATCTTCTTTGTACTGAAAGCTCTTTGAAAACAGTAATCCTATTTATATAAATGCATATCCCCAGGATGTTATCCAGCATCTAGCTCAGAGTATATGTAAAATAAATGTTTTTTGACTGCACCAGTAAAATAGGAGAGAACACGTGTGAATTACAGTTATTATAGCTAGTGGGACTCCTGTTGACTTCTCATCTCCTCTCTGATGTGGCTGCCTCACACAGAAACTTGGTAACTTGGGCTTTCTTGATCTACAAGAAAATAAACTGTGAGTGAGAGGGTAACTGCTATTTTCCACCCCCCCTTTTTTTTTGTTAGACTCACATTCACTCTGAATTATCAGTTGTCTAGTGTTGGTTTGAAGCAATCTTACTTATTGGAATTTTCCCTTCCCAGACTCCCCAGACGTAAACCTCAGATCTAAGATCTTAAATTTATCACATGGAGTGATGACTCCTTACACTCCTTGTCTTGACTGGTTGCTGCTTTGAGAAGCAGCGGACTGAGCCCCACTCAGGCTGTTGAATCTTGGTCCCTGACCTGTGCCTGCCTCCAGATCTGCTTAGTGTAAATTATTAACATTGATGACCAAGGATTTTGTTTTTTAAATTTTGTTCAGTTTCTTTATGCCAAGAGATGCTCAGAAATTACATACATTTGCATCATGAAAAGTCAATCACATAAGACTGAGATCATATAGAATTTGTCTTTCTGTGACAGGCTTACTTCACTCATCAGATTGTCCTCCAGGATCATCCATGTTGTCACCAATGAATAGGTTGTAATCAACGTGAGAGTATAGATATCTCTTTGAGATAGTGATTTCATTTTCTGTGGATACATACTCTACTATGTTCTGAATGTTACTAAACCCCCAAATTCCTGTGTTGAAATCCTAACCTCTAAAATTGATGATATTATTAGGTGGAGCCTTTGGGAGGTGATTAGGTTATGAGGGAAGAGCCCTCATGAATGGGATTAGTGCCATTATGAAAGAGACCTCACAGAGACCCTTAGCCCCTTCCATTTTATATGAGGATAAAATGAGAAGTCTGCAATCCAGAAGAGGGCCCTCCATACTGGCACCGTGATCTCACGCTTCTAGCTTCCAGGATTGTGAGAAATAAATTGCTGTTTCTAAGCCACCCAGTTTGTGACATTTTGTTTTAGAACCTCAGCAGACTAAGACATGCACAGAAGTGGCATTTCTGGGTCATATGGTAGTTCTATATTTTTTTGAGGAACCTCCACACTGTTTTTTATAATGGCTGCATAAATTTATATTTCCACCAACAGCATATAATGGTTCCCTGTTTTCCATATGCTCACCAACATTTGCTATTTTTCATCTTTTTGATAAAAGCCATTCTAACAGGTATGAGGTGATATCTCATTGGGGTTTGGATTTGCATTTCCCTGTTGATTAGTGATTCTGCTTCCCTGTTGATATACCTGTTGGCTATTTGTATGTCTTCTTTTAAGAAATGTCTACTCAGGTCCTTAGTCCATTCTTAGAAGCAGAGAGCAGAATAGTGGTTGCCAGGTGTTTGAGGGGTGGGAAAAATGCGGAAATGTTGGTCAAAGGGTACAAAGTTTCAGATATGCAGGATGAATGAGTTCTGGAGATCTAATGCGCAGCATCATGACTATAGTTAATGGTACTGTACTGTACACTTGGTATTTGCAGAATAAAAGAGTAAATCTTTATTGCTCTTGCAAAAAAACATGTTAACTCTATGAAATGAGGATGTGTTAGTTATCTTGATTGTGGTGATCATTTCACGGTAATACTATATCAAAACATTATATCATGTACACGATTTTTATTTATTAGTTAACACCTCACTAAAGCCGGGGGTGGGGTGGGAAGTCTACTAATCATCTTATCGTCTGTTTGAAAAAAATATGTATGTACAGGCACACTACATCTTGATCATTTTTCTTTTTATCAGGAATCTTTACTTGGAAGTTACCATTTGATCTTTGTATTAACAGTACCATTGCACTCAAGATAAATATTCTATCCCTTTTTTAGATGAGCAAACTGAGATTCTGGAAGTTGTGAGTGAACTAGCACTTATAGAACCTGGACAAAAATCCAGGTTTATTTTCTCCTTGCGACCCCTACAGATAACATCCCATATCAGGAAAAACAAAAAAAAAAAACCCACCTTACATCTTTATTATTCCACTTGGGTCATGAAAAAATGCTGTATTATTCATACTGTTCTCAAATAAGAGGGTGTTATGATGATTTGAGAGGATTTATATATACTAGCAACAACATAGTAGGTGCAGTATAAAAAAAAGGCTTTTGTGTATAATTTGTCAAGTTATTATGTTGTAAAAAAGTAGAAAAGCCTTTCAGAAATGTTTATTGAAAAAAAATCTGGCAAAGATATCTTTGCTTTGCTGTATATGGCGTGGTTTGTATGCGTTAAAGGTCTCCTACTTGAAGACACCTCATAATTCATTTTAGGTCACTCGTATTAGAAGCTTATCTCTATATTTTTATCCATTGTATCATTTCTCCCAGAAATCTGTGCAGTATTTTTTCTAGGAAAATATCTTCCAATTTGATGAGCTAGGAAGCTACATTATAATAGGCTTCTTGATAGACAGGCATAATAAAAATTTATTTAAACTCATGTCATGAAGACAAAACAAATGTCATATTTTTAAAAAAAATTACAAGATGACCTTTTGAAGCAAGGCTAACGATCTCATACCAAGATGCATAAGTGATATAGCTAATATTACTTCTCATTTGTCATGATGCACAACCACACAAACGACATCTGTATTTGAAAAGGTCAGGATGGATGATGTGATTGCTTACTAAGATTAACACCCGATAAAATTTAAACTAGGCATTTTACAGTTGCATTATTGAAAACTTTTAATGGCCATGGGGACAATTGAGAATTGAGTCTGAAATTTTCCCATTCTAAAATTATCATGGCCATGTGTAATTGTCTATGATTGAGAGTGGTAAAAAGTTAGATCTCAGAATTTTTTTTCTGGGATCATATCTTGGGCCTGCAGAGAAAGCTTGGGAAGTGTGGCTGTATTCCAGCAGAACTTTATTTGTGAAACTGAGAGTGGCTGAATGGGCTGTAGTTTGACTCTTGATAGAATAACAACATCTACAGTTTTGATAGACAAAAATTATTCTGAAATCTTAGTATACAAGTTACCGAATAATCTATTGTGAACAGTATTAGTCATGGGATTTTCCTTGAAGGAAAGGCACTCCTCTCATTTCACCAGCTTCCTATTTACCCGAGCCTTTACTGAAAAAAATAGTATTTCCATGCAATATTATTAAGCTATTAGCAATTGTGTGGTTTAAACTTATGCTAGATTAAAAACAATGTAATAGGCTTTTTGGGAGCAAGAGTTATGGTAATTTTTAATATAACAAATGCACCATGAATCTTCAAAAGGGGCAGGAGAGTTTTTCTAAATTTATTTTATGCGTGAGCCTCCTTCTTTAGTATTTTTTTTTGTTTTTAACAAAACATTTCTCAATGAATAGTTTTTTGTGGGACACAGTTTGTAAGAAAATTAACTTTAGTTTGTGAGGGAGTAGGTAGTGATATGTTCAGTTACTTAAAATGTTATTTTAGGTTTTTTGTTGATGTTGTTGTTTCTTTATAGATTTGGTAAGTATCCATCTTAAGAAAGCTGTGAGTTACCTCACAATATATGTCATATAAATCTTTGCCTTTAAGGAAGGTTTGGAATTAATATAAAATAGAAGAAACATAAAATGACAGTGCTGTCATCCTACTACTCATGAAAACTTCACAAAGAGAAGTATAACCATGCTAACCTGTCAAAGATTTCCACACAATTAGGATTTCTACATTATAATGCTCTTGGCCATTTAAGTAATACAACTTTCAGACATTTTTTCCACTGCAGTCTGTAAGTGAAAACAAGTTTATTAATATTAAAGGTAATGTGAATTCATGAAAGCATAGCCAAAATATTTAAATAAATTTTCCTTTTGTTAACTCAATCCCCAGACTTCTAATTGCTTTAATACATAATTTCAAACAGACCTACCTCATATAACTCCTTTCTTTTTTTTTTTGGCGGTACGTAGGCCTCTCACCATTGTGGCCTCTCCCGTTGCGGAGCACAGGCTCCGGATGCGCAGGCTCAACGGCCATGGCTCACGGGCCCAGCCGCTCCGCGGCATGTGGGATCTTCCCGGACCTGGGCGCGAACCCGCGTCCCCTGCATCGGCAGGCGGACTCTCAACCACTGCGCCACCAGGGAAGCCCATATAACTCCTTTCTTAATAATTTTTTGTTATAATGACTCTTTCGAAAGTATTCCACTTTTGGAAAACAACTTAAAAAAATAGGTGAGGAATAATAAGAGGTACAAACTTTCAGGTGCAAAATAAATGAGTCATGGGTGTATAATGTACAGTGTGGGGAATATAGTCAATAACTATGTAATATTTTAGGATGGTGACAGATCATAACTAGCTTATTGTGGTGATCATTTCAAAATGTACAGAAATATTGAATCACTGTGTTGTGTAACAGGAACTAAGATAGTGTTGTAGGTCAAATATACTTCAAAAGTAAAAACAAACAACCTCATAGAAAAAGAGATCAGATTTGTGGTTACCAGAGGCGGGGGTGGGGGAGGGAGGGGGTGTGGACAGGGAATTGGATAAAGGCAGTCAAAAGGTATACACTCCAGTTATAAGATAAATAAGAACTAGGGATGTAATGTACAAGATGAAAAATATAGTTAACACTGCTCTAATGTTATATCTGAGATTTGTTAAGAGAATAATTCCTAAGAGTGCTCATCCCAAGGAAAATTTTTTTCTATTTGTTTATTTTTGTCTCTATATGAGATGATGGATATTCACTAAACTTACTGTGATAATCATTTCATGATGTATATAAGTCAACTCATTATGCTGTACACCTTAAACATATGCAGTGATATATGTCAATTATATCAATAAAACTGGAAGAAAAAAATATATATAATCACATCTTATGCAAAAGACACCAATGTGTAAAGTACGACACCTGGACATTAAAAATTCAAGTAAAGATGCAGTCACAATTTTTTCAACCCAACCCTCTTCATTCACAGAACATCATATGAAATAAATGTGAATGTACACCATATTTGGACAAATCCACCACAGTTTGCCTTGCCTACTTTATCAAGGATGACAAAAAATGACTACACTCTCTTATGATTCTTCTATATTCCTCATCCACCAACCACTGCCCACTGTCAGCTTGTCTGTTCCTCTTTGGTGATTATGTATAAACTCTATGTTTATGTTTAAATTGTTCTTTACAAATATAAACTCTTTTCTGTCTTTTTGTTTGTTTCTCCTACTTTTATTGAAATATACTTGACATATAGCACTGAATATGTTTAAGGTGTACAGCATAGTGATTTAACTTACATACATCAAGAACTGATTATCACAGTAAGTTTAGTGAACACCCATTATCTCATGTAGATAACAAAATTAAAGAAATAGAAAAAAATGTTTTTTGTAATGAGAACTCTTAGGATTTACTCTCTTAATTTTCATGTGTAACATAAGCAGTGTTAATTATATTTATCATGTTGTATACTACATCCCTAGTACTTATTTATCTTATAACTGGAAGTTTTTGCCTTTTGACCACCTTCAGCAAATTCTCCCTCCCCTCATCCCTGCCTCTGGTAACCATAAATCTGTCTTTTTCTATGACTTTGTTTGTTTGTTTGCTTATTTTTGAAGTATAATTGACCTACAACACTGTTAGTTCCTGTTACACAACATAGTGATTTTATATTTCTATACAGTGAATATAAATTCTTTATATGTTCAATTGATATGCTTTTCCTTTTGTGAAAATTGTTTGAATTTCCTTGGTTAGGATGAAATGTATCATTTTCATTTAAATTTGATAATATTTTTCTATTAGTGTTTTTCTTTATTTGCAGAAGAAAGGATTAAAGTCATTAAATTGAGGGATAGATGTGATAGATATCATTTCTATTAATGTCTGTCAAATATTCCCAGTTAATTTTAAGTTCTTGGAATGCAGAAATCATGTTCCATTTTTCTAATATCTTCCATAGGACATAATATTATGCTGGGTATCAGGTAGATTGATGGAGTGATTAAACTTCCTCAGAGAGCAACTGATGAGGCTTTCCTATGGCTCATATTCCTTAGAGATTTTTATTTAGAAAAAACAATCTTCATAAGAAGCAATTTTTATAATAAAAGGTTGCTGTATATTATAATATTAGAACTAACATGGGAAAAGCATATGATATATGTCCAGGGAACATGAGTTTAAATTTCTGCCATTGTGGTTATTAATAGTATCATTATAACAACTTAGTTAACTAGTCTGAGCCTCATTTTCCTCATTTTTTGAAAATTTATTTTAATTTTTATTGGAATATAGTTGATTTACAATATTGTGTTAGTTTCTGCTGTACAGCAAAGTGAGTCAGTTATACATATACATATATCCATTCTTTTTTAGATTCTAGTCCCATATAGGTCATTACAGAGAATTGAGTAGAGTTCCCTGTGCTATACAGTAGATTCTTATTAGTTATCTATTTTATATATAGTAGTGTGTATATGTCAATCCCAATCTCCCAATTTATTCCTCACTTCCTTTCCCCCTGGTAACCATAAGTTTGTTTTCTACATCTGTGACTCTATTTCTGTTTTGTAAATAGGTTCATTTGTACCATTTTTTTTACATTCCACATATAAGCAGTATGATATGATATTTGTCTTTCTCTGTCTGACTTACTTCACTCAGTATGACAATCTCTAGGTTCATCCACGTTGCTACAAATGGCATTATTTTGTTATTTTTTATGGCTGAGTAATATTCCATTGTATTTATGGACCATATCTTCTTTATCCAGTCCTCTATCAATGGACATTTAGGTTGCTTCCATGTCCTGGCTATTGTAAATAGTGCTACAATGAACATTGGGCTACATGTATCTTTTCAAATTATGGTTTTCTCCAGATATATGCCCAGGAATGGGATTGCTGGTTCATAAGGTAGCCCTATTTTTAGTTTTTTAAGGAACCTCCATACTGTTTTCCACAGTGGCTGTACCAATTTATATTCCCATCAACAGTATAGAAGGGTTCCCTTTTCTCCACACCCTCTCCAACATTAATTGTTTGTAGATATTTTCATGGTGGCCATTCTGACCAGTGTGAGGTGATAACTCATTGTAGTTTTGATTTGCATTTCTCTGATAATTAGTGATGTTGAGAACCTTTTCACGTTCCTCTTGACCATCTGTATGTCTTCTTGGGAGAAATGTTAATTTAGATCGTCTGCCCATTTTTTGATTGGGTTGTTTGTCTTTTTTGATATTGAGCTGTCTGAGCTGTTTATATATTTTGGAGATTAACCCCTTGTCTGTGGCTTAGTTTACAGGTATTTTCTCCCACTCTGTGGTTTGTCTTTTCATTTTGTTTATGGTTTCCTTTGCTGTGCAAAAGCTTTTAAGTTTAATTAGGTCTCATTTGTTTACTTTTGTTTTTACTTTCATTACTCTAGGGTGTATATCAAAAAAGATCTTGCTGCAATTTATGTCAGAGAGTGTTCTGCCTATGATTTCCTCTAAGAGTTTTATTGATATAGTATTCAGTCTTACATTCAGGTGTTTAATCCATTTTGAGTTTATTTTTGTGTATGGTGTTAGAGAATGTTCTAATTTCATCCTTTTACATGTATCTGTCCAGTTTTCCCAGCACGACATATTGAAGAGACTGTCTTTTTTCCATTGTATGTTCTTGCCTCCTTTGTCGTAAATTAGGTGACTATATGTGGGTGGGTTTATCTCCAGGCTTTCTATCCTGTTCCATTGATCTAAATTTCTGTTTTTGTGCCAGTACCATATTGTCTTGATTACTGTAGCTTTGTAGTATAGTCTGAAGTCAGGGAGTCAGATTCCTCCAGCTCCATTTTTCTTTCTCAAGATTGCTTTTGCTATTCCTCATCTTTAAATGATAATAACAGAACCAGCTTTTCAATATCACTGTGAAGATTAAGTGAGATAATGAAAGTTCACAGGAGGAGGGAAAATTTAATATGTCGCCATGTTCCAAATAGACAACACAAGCACAAATTCACAAATAATCACATGAAAAACTAACAAGTAAAAAAGTAGCAAATAAAATGTCAAAGGGTATAGAAAAGGAAACATTATCTTTAACTAAGGGTGCCCCCCAAAAAGGAAATGGTGTAAGAAATGGGCGTTGCCCTGTGGACTGTTCTAAGTAGAAGTCAATGAAATACATTTCAAGTGTAGGTGAATATGTGAATAAAGGTATAAGAGTTGTGGGTAGAGAGAAAGACACATTAGGGAAAAGAAATTAGGTATGTTTGCCAAATGTCTGGAACTTCCTTTGAAGAAAGTTGTAAAGACAAAGTGACATAGATCTGTGCTGACATTAGTACTATGACAATTATTTTAGATTTCATTTGATAAAGAAGGAAATGGATGGTACATGCTTCTAAGCAATGGAATCTCCAGGACATAATGATTAACTAAATATGCATTAAAAGAAGGTGAAGTTGGTGTAAAATTAATTTCAAGTTTGCCTGGGGTATAAGTGATGCTAATAACAGGAAGAGAGAGAACAGTAACAGAGCCAGATTTCAACCCAAGAACTAGTAAAACAAAGATTAACAAAGAACATTATAAATATATCTGGGAAATAAAATAATTTAAAAGCACATATAAATTGAGTGAAGTCATATATATGACTTGCTTGTGTTTGGAATAACTGAGACCCTTTCACTATGAGGACATTTTGTGATTTCAAGTTTATTTACACAATATGATAGAAATTTTAAGAAGCAGAGTAAAGCCTCAGTTAGATGTTGATCTCAGGAGCGGTGATGAATGGCCGTCTACTCTCTCCTTATTCTATTTTGCTAATTACAGTAATTAGCAATAAAGTAGCTTTAAATTTTTTGCCTCTGAAAGAAGTTTAAGAAGCATAAATATTGTACAGCTGAATTCTTATATCATTCAGTTCAAATTCTTTATTTTATAGAGGCCCAGATGACTTACTGAAGGATTCAGAACATGATTTCCAAATCATGATTTAAAACCATCTTATTTTCTTGTAGAAAACATCACAGTTCATGGTGATAAAGTACAGAATATCTTTAGCATTAAGAGAATTCAGAAATCCTGGTCTTCCTTGGTGGCGCAGTTGTTGAGAGTCCGCCTGCCAATGCAGGGGACACGGGTTCGTGCCCCAGTCCGGGAAGATCCCAAATGCCATGGAGCAGCTGGGCCTGTGAGCCATGGCCGCTGAGCCTGCGTGTCCGGAGCCTGTGCTCTGCAATGGGAGAGGCCACAACAGTGAGAGCCCTGCGTACTGCAAAAAAAAAAAAAATTTCAATCTATAAACTTTAACAGCTATGTAGTCTTATGAAATGCATCACAGCATCAAAAATATTTTTAAGCTGTATTTTTTGCATATACATGTGCAAAAATGAAAAATATGAGAAAGAGTTACCTAATATAAAAATCAATAGCAAAACAAATGGGCACTTAAAAATGGGCAAAAAACTTGAATAAGCATTTCTCTAAAGGAGACCAACAGGTGTGTGTGTGTGTGTGTGTGTGTGTGTGTGTGGGTGTTTGGGTGTGTTTCCACTTGCACATGTGTGGAAATTCACATGCTAATTCAATAATGTATATGAAGATGCAAAGGATATGTAATATTCAAGCCAATTTTGAAAAATAACAATGATAGGAAAAAACTATTTGATTTTAAGATGTACAATAAAGAAATTGATATGTGTAATCAAAAGAACAGAAGAATATAAAGTCAAGAAATAGACTGACACATAGGTAGTCATTTGATCTTCAACAAAGGCACCAATGTGATTTAATGGTTAAAGCTTAGTATTTTCAATAAATCATGTTGGATAACTGGATATATATCTATGGAAAGAAACTAACCTTGACCCTTGCCTAATATCACATTAAAAAAATACTCGCAAGAAATTATAGTCTTAAAGGTAAAAACTAAAATAATAAAACATCTACAGGAAAACAGGAAAAAAAATCTTGGTAACCTTGGGATTGGTAAAGATTTCTTAGATCACACACACACACACACACACACACACACACACGCATACACCCCATAAAAGAAAAGCTGATAAATTGGATCAAATTGTGATTTAAATTGTCTACTCCTCAAAAAACACAATAGAGAAGGGAAAAAGTAAGCCACAGACTGGGAGGATACATTACAGTTACTATATCAAACAAAAGAGTTTTATACATAACATATGAAGAATTCTAATAATTCAATAATAAAATTAACCCTGAGATGTGTAAAAAAATGTTGAAAGACATTTCATAAAAGATTTATGAATATCCAATAAACTCATTCAGAGAAGCTTACATAATTAGTAATCAGAGAATGACTTTGAGATACCTCAAAACACCCACTGGATTGGATAAATTTAAGAAGGCTGGCAATACCAAGTATCAGTGAGGATGTGGAACCAATTGGTGTTTAGAGTGTAAAATGGTACAAACACTCTGGAAATGAAGTTTGGCAGATTTAGCAAAGTTGAAACACACTTATATGAGACACCAATTCCACTTCTACATATTTTCCAAAAAGAAATTAAAACACTTTATTAGCAAACCAAATCCAACAATACATTAAAAGGATCATACACCATGATCAAGTGGGATTTATCCCAGGGATGAATAATAATTCAATATCTACAAATCAATCAGTGTGATACACCATGGTAACAAATTGAATGATAAAATTATATGATTATCTCAACAGATGCAAAAAAAAGCTTTTGACAAAATTCAACATCCATTTATGATAAAAACTCTCCAGAAAGTGAGTATAGAGCAAATATACCTCAACATAATAAAGTCTGTATATGATAAGCCCACAGCTAACATCATATTCAACAGTGAAAAGCTAAAAGGATTTCCTCTAAGATCAGGATCAAGACAAAGATGCCCACTCTTACCACATTTGTTCAGCATAGTCCTAGCCACAGTAATCAGGAAAAAGGAATAAAAGGAATCCAAATTGGAAAGGAAGCAGTAAAACTCTCATTGTTTGCAGATGACGTGATACAATACATAGAAAATCCTAAGGATGCCACTAAAAAACTACTAGAGTTCATTGGTAAAGTTGCGGTATACAAAATTGCTATACATACATCTATTCCATTTCTATACACTTAACAACAAACTATCAGAAAGGGAAATTAAGGAAACAATCCCATTTAAAATCTCATCAAAAAGAATAAAATACCTAGGAATAAACCTACCTAAGGAGATAAAAGACATGTTCTTGGAAAACAATAAAACACTGATGAAAGAACTGAAAATGACACAAACAGATGGAAATCCATGATCATGGATTAGAAGAATTAATATTGTTAAAATGACCATACAACCCAACTAAATCTACAGATATAATGCAATCCTTATCAAAATACAAATGCTTTTTTTTTTTTTTTTACAGAACTAGAACAAACATTTTTAAAATTTGTATGGAAACACAAAATACCCTGAATAGGCAGAAAAATGTACAGAACTGGAGGAATCATGCTCCCTGACTTCAGACTGCACTACAAAGCTGCAGTAATCAGAACAGCATGGTAGTAGTACAAAAACAGACACAGGTCAACAGAACAGAGTAGGGAGTCCTGAAATAAACCCACAGCCTTATGGTCATTTAATCTATGACCAATACAATGGAGAAAGGATAATCTCTTCAATAAGTGGTGATGGAAAAACTGGACAACTGCATGTAAAAAAAATGAAATTAGGGGCTTCTGTGGTGGCGCAGTGGTTAAGAATACACCTGCCAATACAGAGGACATAGGTTAGAGCCCTGGTCTGGAAAGATCCCACATGCTGCAGGGTAACTAAGCCCGTAAACCACAACTACTGAGCCTACGCTCTAGAGCCTGCGAGCCACAACTACTGAAGCCCACATGCTTAGAGCCTGTGCTCTGCAACAAGAGAAGCCACCGCAATGAGAAGCCCATGTACCACAATGAAGAGTAGCCTCTGCTTGCCGCAACCAGAGGAAAAAAAAGTCAGCACGCATCAACGAAGGCCCAATGCAGCCAAAAATAAAATAAATTAAATAAGTAAATTTTTTTAAAAAATTAGAACATTCTCTAATACCATATACAAAAGTAAACTCAAAATGCATCAAAGACCTACGTGTAAGACCAGATACCATAAAACTCCTAGAGGAAAACATAGGAAGAACACTCTTTGACATAAATCACAGCAATATTTTTTTGGATCTGTTTCCTAAAGTAAAGGAAATAAAAGCAAAAATAAACAAGACCTAATTAAACATAAAAGATTTTTGCACAGCAAAGGAAATCATCAGCAAAATGAAAAGACACCCTACTGAGTGGGAGAAAATATTTGAAAATAACATGACCAATAAAGGATTAATATCCAATATATATAAACAGCTCATACAACTCAACATCAAAAAAAATCAAACAACCCAATTAAAAAATGGGTAGAAGAAATGAATAAAAATTTTATCAAAGTGGAAACACAGATGGCCAACAGGCATGCAAAAAGATGCTCAACGTCACTAATCATCAGGGAAAAGAAAATCAAAACCACAAGGAGACATCACTTCACACCTGTCAAAATGGCTGTCACCAAAATGAACACAAATAAATGATGGCAAAGATAAAGGAGAATTTTATGTTGGTGGGAATGTAAATTGTTGTAGCCACTGTGGAAAACTGTACAGTTTTCTCAAAAATAAAAATAGAGCTATCATGTGACCCAGCAATTCCACTCCTGGGTATATATCCGGAAAAAGAAACATGCTGATTCAAAAGCATATATGCACTCCAATGTTCATAGCAGCATTGTTTTCAATTGCCAAGATATGGATGCAACCTGTGTCCATTAACAGATGAATGGACTTGGAGGACATTATGTTGAGTGAAATAAGTCAGAGAAAGACAAATGTTGTATGGTATTACTTATATGTGGAATCTAGGAAATAAAACAAACTAGTGAATGTAACAAAAAAAGAAGCAGACTCACAGATATAGAGAACAAACTAGTAGTTACCAGTGGAGAGAGGGGGGAAGGGGCAATATAAGGATGGAGGAGAAGTAGGTACAGAATACTGGGTATAAGATAGGCTACAAGGATGTATTGTACAACATGGGGAATATAGACAATATTTTGTAACTACTGTAAATGGATTGTAAACTTTAAAACTATAAAAAATGATTTTTCCTAAAAAATAAAAATAAATACGTACATACATACAAAAAAAATATGGAGGCAAGAGGGTCTTACATTATATAATCTTTTGAACAAGGAGATGAAAGTGGAAGTCATTGAAAAGACTTCTAGAAAAATTATTTTAAATGAAGCAGCTTTCCTGCCGTTTCCTTTCACTTATTTCTATCTGAAATGCTGATGAGATGGTGTTAGTAAAGCAACTATTATGCAATCACGAGGTAATAAGATGGAGACTATAAACCACCTTCCCAAGATGACTAAGCAGAAGTTTTGACAGTATTGTTTCACTGACCACATGCTCAAACTACCATATCAGCTCCAGATCAAATATCTTTTTAGTTCTTGTTAGATGGGGAAAAATTAAACTGATTTAGATACACTCATTAGTTAGATATTCTGTTACACTCAGGTTTATTCCCAGCTAATGTAGAAAGAAAGTGTTGTCTTATTTATCTTATTTAGTAAGCACAACTGTGATCAGTTGTTCCCTCTACTTCCTCACCTGGTTTGTCCCTTAAGATACTTTAGCCCACTACAAGTCATGTATCAAGTCCCTTTTGTAAATCAGGAAAAGATTTCACAGAGTATGTCCTCCTGCATGGTCAAGGCATACCTAGACTTATTCCAGTAGTATCCCTTTGAGAAAAGATTCATAAAAGCATATAAACATTTTTATAATTTATAACAGGAATAGTCCTCTGTCTCTTTTTTAGAGTCTGAAATGATGTCTTTTGTTCTAATCTGTTCTCCTGTTAAAACTTATTTCTTGCTATAATTCAGCTAAACCAACATAGCATAGCTATTTTTAGGTATAGATGATTTTGCTTTCATGTGATTTTTTTCTTTTATCTACAGTGAACACAGGTCCAAAGAAAGTAATTTTCCAGAAGTTTCATGACGATTTTTCCCTTAGCTTAAGGAATAAATGGCAGCCATTCAGAGAAGCAGAGAAACTAAAATATTGCACATTTCCCAAGAAAAGAAATCATAATATAAAATTAGATATAATTAGACACATTGTCTCTTGCCTGTTAATTATCCATGTTCAAATCCAGTTAAAAATACCTTACCCACTTTATTCTTTGTTCCTATTTTCATCCAGAGAACAATTAATATCCTAATATGCCATAAAGAAAGACTGCTGTACTATATTTTTTTTGAAGGAATGAAAGCTAAAAGCAGGGGGTGAAATGATTGTTTACCTTGGTCTGAGGTAAAATTGCTTTAATTTTCCCAGCTATGTTGCTGCAGTAATTTAAAAGCCTGAGCACGTCCTCCCAGTATCATTAAAACAAAACTGGAATTAAGACCCAGCCCACTCAATCCATATCATAAAGCAGTCAAGGAAATGCTGATGGTGTTTGAACTATTGACAGTGGGTTGAATTTTATGAACTAATGGAGTATATATCATCACCGATTATGCTGATAATGAATTGATGATGTTATGCTTAAACAAAGAAAAGGGCTTGCCTGAAAGATTTCCTATTTGAGTAATCATTTTTCTTTCACTTCATGCCTACAACACGGATATGGGTAAGAAAAAAATTACCCATGAAAAGAGATATTGTTACATCTGAAACTCAAATGTGAACCGTGTCAGCCAGATAGAACGCTTGGGTTCTAAAAAAGTATAGTTAGAACATTCCATTTTGCGGTGGTGATGTGTTTATGTGAAGTACTTAGCACTAGAGAGAGATCTCCATCCCTGCAAGAGTGTCTCTGTTTTGAAAATTATTGTTTAGTACCTCTCCTTTAAGTGGTGATGGTGGTAGTGGTGGTGGTGGTGGTGGTGGTGGTGGTGGTGGTGGTGGTGGGGTGTGTGTGTGTGTGTGTGTGTGTGTGTGTGTGTGTGTGTGTGCTGGGGAGCAGAAGTGGTTATCGAGGGCTAGCCAGTCAAATGATGATGATTATTAGGGATATCAACAGAGTTGTTATTGAAACCAAAGGAATCAGTGGAGCCAAAATTCAAAGGAGACGCTGTGATCAGTAAAATAAACACACACCTTACCTACATCCCAACAATTCCAATTCTACGTAGATAACTATGGACACTCTGGCATAGGAGGCATGTACAAGAATTTTTGTAATATAAAGAAAAAGGGAGGGCTTCCCTGGTGGCGCAGTGGTTGAGAGTCCGCCTGCCGATGCAGGGGACGCGGGTTCATGCCCCGGTCCGGGAAGATCCCACATGCCACGGAGCGGCTGGGCCCGTGAGCCATGGCCGCTGAGCCTGCGCGTTCGGAGCCTGTGCTCCGCAACGGGAGAGGCCACACAGTGAGAGGCCCGCGTACCGGAAAAAAAAGAAAAAGGGAATCAACCTAAATGTCACCAATATTATGCTGAACAAATTAATTATTTATTCATTCAGTGAATCATATGCACAGTAAAAATGAATCAATAAGCCATATGCATCAGATATGATGAACCCTAAAAATGTAATACTAAGAAAAGGAAGCAAGTTACTTTTGAAACTTTAATTCAAAAGCAGATAGTACTAAGTAATATAATTCGAAAGGACAATTAACATGAATTTAAGAAGAGCAATTTAAGGGAGCAATTTTGAAGGGTATGGTGAATGATGGCTAGAAAAAGTTTTCCAAACTACAGTAAATATTCAATTTCTAAACTTGGTTTGGTAGAAACAGGAATGTTTGTCATGTAAAAAATGTGAACCACTTTTATTGGCTCTCTTTCCTGGAGCATTGTCTCATGGAATTTTCACAATTTATCATATATTATTATTATCCTACTTTATGTAAAGGCAAACTTAAGCACGTATTAACCTGGCCAAAGTTGCACAGAGTGAATTATCCAAAATGACACAGCTAGCAACTTTCAGAACTGGGATCCAAATCTCGGTAATTTGACTGTAGAGCAAATGCTCTTAACCACATGATTATAGACCCTCTGTGCCCAGGGCACTATCAAAGCACATGCATAATTTTAATGTAGCTATAATCATATCCTGCATTTTATATGTAATATCGCATTTAGGGAAACAGTCTGTGTCATTATTACCTTCTGAAAATATACATATTAATGGTTGCATAGTATTTTATCCTGTCTGTGCCATACTTTATATAAAAAACAAATTTTGATTTCCAATGTCTTGATATAATAGTGTTTCAGAAACATCCTTGAAAGTATCCATTATTTTCCTAAAGTAAATTTTTAGAAATCCGATAATGGTAAAACATAAAAACACAATTTTTAAACATTCTGTCTAATTACTCTCTAAAGGGTCTTTATCAACTCATTCTCTTCCTAGCTGTTTATGAGAAAACAAGCATTTTGAAAATTTGACATATTCTGATTATATAATAGTGCTGTTTTAATTTGTATACATCTAATAAGTAATGGAATTTTATATTCTTTCTGATAAACAATTTTTATTTCTTTTGATGATCTTCCTATAGCTATATTAGCATTTGTTTTAGTGTTTGGTAAGATAATTTTCTGTAAAAAAAAAAAGAAAAAGGGATTCTCTGTCATATTTGTTTAAATGTTTTATTAGTCTACAGATACCTTCTAAGTTAATTTTTAACCTAAAACTTTTTCAGATTCTTCATAAGTCTATGTGGCGTTAAAATTTTTTTAATATGTTTAGGAGATAATTTTCACCACAAAATGCCATATGTAGGCACCTCTTTTCCTTCTCTTCATATTTTTAAAATCATAAGTTCTCATTGCACCTAAAAGTATATGTTATTGTCAGATGTAAGATAAGGATGTCACTTTTTTCAAAATTATTTCTTAAATTTCCAGCAATGTTTGTATATTTACTCTTTTTAATTAATTTGGGTATTTCAAAACTTATGCATGTATATTATATATACAATGGTCAATTTCTGGGCTGTCATTCTTTTCCATTATTTTCTCTATCATTTCTTGCCCTGCTGATTTCTAAATCACTGACTTATCTATCAACTTTTGTACTAATCTCTACTCCTACAAACGTAGTAGCATCATCAATTTCTTGGATGATTGCAATGACATCCTCACTGGTTTATCTACTTCATCACTGCCCTCCATCATCAGTTCACCATGTAGCAGTCAGAGTAAATCTCAAATAAGTCAATCACATCATTTCTCATTGTAAATACTCTAGCAGCTTTTATTTCATTTTTAAATTTAAACTAATCATGGATTACACATCTCCATAGCACCTGACCTCCTCACCCTGGCTGTAGTTTTTGACTTAATTATCCATTTCTTCTCTAGTCATTTCTGCCTTCTTAGTACACTAGTGACAAACCAAGTATACTTCTCTCCATACAAAATGTTAAAATTTAATAACATTTGCAGTACTTCCATGCTTATTTCAGTAGTGATTTGGAGGAGAATAAACCTGTCACTGCTAGCTTTCTTAGTACATTTTAATCAGAAAACACTTTACAAGATTTATAGATCTTGAAATGATGTTGGCATCAATTAAAAATAATATTACTGTCATTTTCCAGTTTCTAAATGCAATAAATATAAAATAAATTTGTATTGCTCAAGCAGGCTTACCAACAGACTTAGATAAAAACTTTTTTTTTTTTAACATGAAAGGAGTACCATGTTACTTACTGATGAAAACATCTAAATTGTATCCCCCGGTTAAAATCTAATCACAAAAATGCTACTCTCTCTGAGATTTGGGAGTGACTACAAGCCCATTTGAAAATTAGGGGTAGGTAAAGCTCAGGAATTTGTGTCAGCACAAGAGTCTCGGGGAAATTAGTTACATCCCACTCCCAACCCTCAATTTTCTTGTGACAAAAACTATAGTGAAAACACATCCAGTAGTCATATTCTATCTGTTAAAGGCACAGTGTGGTTAAGCAGAGGTCATTGGCTACCCAATGACTTTCCTGTGTTCTTAGTTTATTTTTCTTATGACTCTTTAAAACAACCTAAGAATACAGGAAGAGGAAATTATTATCAGGCTTTGTTTACAGATGAAAAGATTAACAAACAAATTTTCTTTTTTTTTTTAACATCTTTATTGGGGTGTAATTGCTTTACAATGATGTGTTAGTTTCTGCTTTATAACAAAGTGAATCAGTTATACATATACATATGTTCCCATATCTGTTCCCTCTTGCGTCTCCCTCCCTCCCACCCTCCCTATCCCACCCCTCCAGGCGGTCACAAAGCACTGAGCTGATCTCCCTGTGCCATGCGGCTGCTTCCCACTAGCTATCTACCTTACGTTTGTTAGTATGTATATGTCCATGACTCTCTCTCGCCCTGTCACAGGTCACCCTTCCCCCTCCCCATATCCTCAAGTCCGTTCTCCAGTAGGTCTGTGTCTTTATTCCTGTCTTACCCCTAGGTTCTTCATGACATTTTTTTTTTCTTCTTAAATTCCATATATATGTGTTAGCATGCGGTATTTGTCTTTTTCTTTCTGACTTACTTCACTCTGTATGACAGTCTCTAGGTCTATCCACCTCATTACAAATAGCTCAATTTCGTTTCTTTTTATGACTGAGTAATATTCCATTGTATATATGTGCCACATCTTCTTTATCCATTTATCCGATGATGGGCACTTAGGTTGTTTCCATCTCCGGGCTATTGTAAATAGAGCTGCAATGAACATTTTGGTACATGACTCTTTTTGAATTATGGTTTTCTCAGGGTATATGCCCAGTAGTGGAATTGCGGGGTCATATGGTAGTTCTATTTGTAGTTTTTTAAGGAACCTCCATACTGTTCTCCATAGTGGCTGAACCAATTCACATTCCCACCAGCAGTGCAAGAGTGTTTCCTTTTCTCCACACCCTCTCCAGCATTTATTGTTTCTAGATTTTTTGATGATGGCCATTCTGACTGGTGTGAGATGATATCTCATTGTAGTTTTGATTTGCATTTCTCTAATGATTAATGATGCTGAGCATTCTTTCATGTGTTTGTTGGCAATCTGTATATCTTCTTTGGAGAAATGTCTATTTGGGTCTTCTGCCCATTTTTGGATTGGGTTGTTTGTTTTTTTGTTATTGAGCTGCATGAGCTGCTTGTAAATTTTGGAGATTAATCCTTTGTCAGTTGCTTCATTTGCAAATATTTTCTCCCATTCTGAGGATCATCTTTTTGTCTTGTTTATGGTTTCCTTTGCTGTGCAAAAGCTTTGAAGTTTCATTAGGTCCCATTTGTTTATTTTTGTTTTAATTTCCATTACTCTAGGAGGTGGGTCAGAAAGGATCTTGCTGTGATTGATGTCATAGAGTGTTCTGCCTATGTTTTCCTTTAAGAGTTTGATAGTTTCTGGCCTTACATTTAGGTCTTTAATCCATTTTGAGCTTATTTTTGTGTATGGTGTTAGGGAGTGATCTAATCTCATACTTTTACATGTATCTGTCCAGTTTTCCCAGCACCACTTATTGAAGAGGCTGTCCTTTCTCCACTGTACATTCCTGCCACCTTTATCAAAGATAAGGTGTCCATATGTGAACAAACAAATTTTCTATGCATCAAGTACCTTTATACTGGGGATGAATTTTCCCAAGCAAAAAACTCAGCTTTCAAGAAACATTGTCTGTTTTTTTCTCTTGGTTGACTGAAATTTATTTATAATTCAAGGCTTTAGTCCACTAGAAGAAAATAACTTAATCTAAGTAAATTGCGTTATTTTCTGTGTACACAAGGATCCACTTTCATGACATCTGCTCTTCTACGGATCAAATCTAATTTCCTGATGGGAGTTGCGTACAAATCAGGCATTTTGTTTAATATCATTATCCATGGTGTTATGACTTGGGCACCCAGATTCCCATTAGCTCTCACAATTCACAAGGTCCAGGAAGATCACAGCTATAATCTTTTGACCTCCAACTGCATGAGCATTTTAGATCCTACATTTTTCAGTTATTTTCATGGCCCAGAGAAGACACAGGAAATGATTTCACGCCCTCCTGCACATCTCTGGGGCTATGGAAAAACTCTCTTAAAATTACCAGCTCCTGGGGAAAGAATAGTCTCTTCAGTAAATGGAGATGGGAAAACTGGACAGCCACATGCAAAAGAATGATGTCGACCACTGTCTTACACCATACACAATAATTAACTCAAAATGGATTAAAGATGTGAACTTAGGACCTGAAATCATGAGACTCCTAAAGAAAATATAGGCAGTAAACTCCTTGACTTAGGTTTTGGTGATGATTTTTTGAATCTGACAAAAAGTAACAGAAGCAAAAATAAATAAGTGGGACTATATCATACTAAAAAAGCTTCTGCAAAGCAAAGGAATCGATCAACAAAATAAAGCAACCTACTGAGTGGGAAAAAATATTTGCAAGTCTTATATCCAAAAAGCAGCTAATATCCAAAATATAGAAAGAACTCAAACAACCCAATAGCAAATAAACAATCTATTTAAAAATTGGCAAAGGATCTAAAAAGATATTTTTTCCAAAGAGGACATACAGATGGCCAACAGGTACATGAAAAGATGATCAGCATCATTAATCATCAGGAAAATGCAAATCAAAACCACAATGAGACATCACTTCACACATATTAGAAAGGCTATTATCTAAAAGACAGGAAGTAACAAGTGTTGTTGAGGACGTGAAAGAAAAATCCTTTTACACAGTTGGTGGGAATGTAAATTAGTACAGCCACTATGGAAAACAGTGTGGAGGTTCCTAAAAATATTAAAAATAGAACTACCATATTATGAAGCAATTCCAGTTCTGGGTATTTATCTGAAGAAAATGAAAACACTAACTTGAAAAGATATATGCACCTCCATGTTTTTTGCAGCATTATATACAATAGTCAAGATATGGAAACAACCCAGGTATTCATCAGTGGGTGAGTGGTTAAACTGTGAGATATATATTTATATGTATGGAATATTTTTCCACCATAAAAAGGATGAAATCTTGCCATTTACAACGACATGGATGGACTTCAACAGTATTATGCTAAGTAAAATAAGTCAGAGAAAGACAAGTACTGTATGATCTCAGTTATATGTGGATTCTTCAAAACAACAACAACGACGAAAGCTCCTGTATACAGAATACAGTTTGGTTGTTGCCAGAGGCAGGGGAGGGACTGGGGAAAATGGGTAAAGTGAGTTAAAAGGTAAAGAAAAACAGCAACAACAAAAGTAAATATGGTGCAGCATTACTGAGCAACAAAAAAGAAAATTTTGAAATGGGAATCTCTGATTATTTCCTGGAAGGTAGGTAGAAGAGGAGAAATAGGGAGGGAAGAAAAAGAGTAAAATATTCCTTGTCTTATTTAAAGATTATGATATAGATTCTGATTAAACTCTAGAGGTGCTTATATAAATATAGTTCTAAATATTTGTATTAAAATTTTAAGGGTAGAGAACTTTCTGAAAAACCAATAAAATGATGGCAAAATATTTTTAAAAGATATATTTCCCAAAAGGGTGGAGAATGGTAAAGAAGACAATAAGTAGATGGACAAGTGGTAAGTGATGCAACAAACTCAAGAAAGCTGAATCTTAGAGCATAAGTTGGAAAGCTGGAAAGGATACCATAGAAAAGGAACATTCAGTGTAAGAAATGAGCATTTGGAAATTAAAAACACGACAGTAGAAATGAAGAGTTGGAAATTAAAGTGAATCAAATCTCCCAGAAAAATAGAACAAGAGATAAAAGAATGGACAGTAGAAGAGAAATAGAAGGTAGGAGATCAATCCAGGAGATCCAATAGTCAAATAATTAGTCAAGAAAGAGAAAATGGAGAAGAGGAAATTATTTACAAAATGATTTAATTTGATACAGTTTTCCAGAATTTTTGCCATGATGTGCAGTACTGCTGTGAACACTTGTATATTAAGAACACACCACCATCATTTAGCCTGTGCATATTCTCTCATTTTATGCATTTTGATTTGCTCGTGTATGCATTTATGGATGCATTTATTTATATAATGAATTTCCATAAACCATTACCCAACTAGCCAATAACCAGCTATACTATTCTTGCCTTTCAATAAACAAACCAACAAATAAATACGACCTCCCATATTTTAATCCCTTATATTGTCATTTCTACTCTTCTGTTCCCAGAGAGTTAAGAGCTTTGCTCTTTGAAAATCTACTTGGGAAACTGGTCACAAACTCCACACTCATCAATTCTCATAACTTCCTAGAGAGTCTGTTCTTCAGTTAATCCATCTGTACCCCAAGAAGCAGTCCTTGTAGTATGGCAGGTCAGAAGCCTTTTTTCTCAGGAAAATATACAGGTGATTAACTCCTTTCTTGCCATCAGACTTCATTTTTTCTGCCCTTTCTCTAAGTGGGGGAGAAAACTGGCTACTACTAAGGAAGCATTCTTCTATGCTCAGTATTAGCTTATAATGTACATTTATGTCTACAGTTATTATGGGTTGTGGCTTTTGTAATACAAAAGTAATTTTCCTTGAGAGATTATACTTCTGTGGTGATTTTAAAATCCCATTCTGAAACTCAAAAGCCAATACTTGATAAGTTTTGTTCTTCGTATTTTTATGTGGTATCTTTTACTGAATGGACCAATTAATCATTCTGAATGAAGGGAAAAGGGCAAAAGACAGGAAAAAATTCTTGAGAATTAAAAAGACATGCATCGATATATAAAAATAGTCTCATTTTAAAATGAAACTACTCAAGAAAATAAAATCAAAGATGGAAGCTCCTGTTTTCCAATTTCTAGTATATTGCATTGAATAAAACTGGCTTCATTGGAATATGGATGATCAGAATGTTAACTGAATCCTAGCCCTACTGGCCATCTTTTGAATTATCTCCCTATCTATCTAATCTCTATCCAGTATCTATCTATGGACATGCAAATAAATAAGAAATATAGACACATAAAACTAACACTTGTGATTCACAACTCAGTTGAAGAAGTAGAGCATTACAAAGAACTTTCAAAACTGAAATACCCTTTGAAGTCTCCTAATTTTTCTCTAGTATCAAATACATTTCTCAATTTTATGCTTATCACTCTTTTGCTTTTCACAATAGTTCTAATGCAAGTGGATGTGTTTTTAAATATGAAACTGTTATACTTTGTATTCTTAAAAATTTATATTAATAAGATTATACTAAATATATTATTGCCATTTTCTTTTTCACTCAACATTGTTATTTAATATTTATCTGTGTTATTTCACACAGATCTACTTGATTTTTTTTAATGCTATCAGTATTCCATTGGTTGGATATTCCACAATTTTTACATCCATTCCAGCATGTTCTGCATGATACCATTTTTTGAACTTTTTTGAGATACGCTTTTTGCCTCAGTGCAAAGTAAATTTTCATGATTTTGTTCATGGGCAAGAATATACTTGGGTTGAGATGATTGCATTTAACATCACAGATCAATGATTCTAATATAAAATACAACACACCCTTCTTTCCTCTTCAGTTTCATGCTCTGAAAGCAACCCTGTGCATTTTATTCGTTGGTAGATGTGCCTATGGGGAGATATCAGTCCTGCTGCCATGAGTATTACAACCTCTTTGGTAGTATTGCTCTTCTCCTTGCAACCAATATATTGGACTTGTAATTTATATGTCAGTCTCTTGTGAATCTTACCTGGAGAGAACAAATCAATTTTCTGGAATGGCAAATTTGAGGATCAAAACCCTTTAGCCTCAAGCAATTTTGTTTCCCTAGAAGACTTTTCATCTTTCTTCTTACTATGCCACACAGTTGCTCAGAGAATTCCTTCTCAGAAAACTATAGGAACCCACAATAGCTCTACTGTATATTCTCTGAAAAAATGTGTAATCAATGAAGTGGCATATGACCAAAACAAATAAATAAAAGTCCTCATGATATAATACAACATTGGTCACTCTTTATTCTTTTAAGATATTGGTTGCAGTATAGATTAACACACAATGGAAAAAAAAAATTCTCCTTTTTTTTCTCATTTTTTACTTTCCTTTTATTGTTCCTTACTTTCATCATTCATTTTTTGTTTTTACTTTAATTGCTTTCCTTGTTGATAGTTGACAAAAGCTGCTAAGGTTTAAGATAGGGTTATGAAGGAAAAGCAGTAGAAAATAATCATATGCTATTTTAAAAATTGTAATGTATCATGATAATTCATGAGATAAAGAATGGTAGAAATCTGTTGAAACCTGAGAAATAATGTCATTTAACGATACTTGGTGGGAGCCAAGATAATTTCTAATTAATTATTGACAGTTAAATAGAGGCAGATAAAGTAAAAAGTATGAACTAAATTTGGAGTAAGATTGCCTTTCTAAAGAAGCATATGTTGACTTCCAAAGCCTAAATTCTGTCAGAATTTTTTATCTTTGAGCAAACCAACAATTGAATTTTCTTGTAGATTTAAGGAAAATTATTACTTAAATATGATGCTAGTTCTTGATGAATCTACTGTGTGAATTTACTTGATGAATCGAATTCCTTGCTCTACTCTAATTGTCTTATGTTTGCCTAAGGATTATATTTGGATGTTATCATGGTAGTCTGCTTATTCTGATATTCATAAACAGTCTATTTATTCATACATATTAATGCTATGAATCAAATAAGCTGTGTCATTGCCACAGGCAAAATTGTATGAAAAAGGAAATCTGAAAGGGAGCTTTCTCAGATCACATTAGTATTGTTCTGTGTCTGTCTTATCCTTCATTTGTCTATAGGTAAATAATAAAAATGTAACTTTCAAGGTTATTCCTCTCCTCACAGAATTATTTTCCCAACAAGTTTCAAATTATATGTTATAGAGATTAATATTTTCTAATTTCCCCTTTTTTGCTAATTTCTCCACATTTGCATATTTCCTTTGTGAAATACTACATACATGTGATTATCATTGAATATGCCCTGACAGTGCATGTCAGACTCACATCATCAACATGTATGTGTATATATATATATATATGTATGTATGTGTATATATGTATATATAAAGAGATATACAGATAGATATCCTCATTATTTGCTGATCTCATATTCATATATTTTTCTACTTGGGAAATTTTATATGTGATACTTGGCAGTACTTCTGCAGTCACTCATGGACATACACAGAGTGGTAAAAAATTTAAGTCACCTAAGGTACATGCTCCCAGCCAAGGTCAAACAAGACGATGCTCTTAGTTTTATAGCTTTCATATTATAAACAAATGTGTTTTTTTCCCACAGTCTGCTTAGTGCCGCATTCTTCACATTTTTGTGCTTTTGGTTGGTTGATGATTTTACTGTTTAAAGTGGCCCACAGGCATAGTGCTAAAGTGCTCTCCAATGTTCTAAGCACAAGAAGCTGTGATGTGCCTTACGGAGAAATATGTGGGTTAGGTAAACTTAGTTCAGGTAGGAGGTATAGAGTCAGTTGGCTGTGAGTTCAATGTTAATCACCTATATATACTTATATTTATATTCATATTTATGTATTTATTTATATAAAGTGTCTTTAAACAGAAACACACATAGAACAAGGGTACTTATAAATCAGTTGAGGAAGATGTGGTGACCAGGCTCACAGGACTCTAACCTTGTGAGACTCTAAACTTTATCTTAGGGCAATGGTTCAGATTTCATTAATTGAGATTTTGCAGAGCCTATAGATTATAATTACTATTATTAAGGAGAATTGACTGTAAATGGATGATAGATGGTTGATAGACAATTACATAGGTGTATGTATGCATACATAAAATAGTGAAAATATAGATGTTTTAATAACTTTTCTACAATGAGCTCTGATATATTTCCATCAAACACTTTTTTTTGACTGTGTATGTCGTGCAAATACATGAACATTACACAAAAATATTTTGTAAACTTATCTATATTCCTGAGTTTGTTTTAGCACAGATAAGTTATAATTTCTGTTTTCGCATAGATCTGTGGTTTTCAAAGTGCATTCCCTGAACCAGCAGCGTCAGGATCATCTGGGAAGTCGTTAGAAAAATCTCAAGCCTCGCCTCAGATTTAGTAATTCTGAGTCTCTGGAGGTGGGGCCCAGCGATGCTGTTTTTATCAGGGCTCTAGGTGATTCTGACACACACCAAAGTCTGTGAAATGCAGGTCTAGATGATTGCAGTGCCACACAGAGATTTGGCAACATTCTATTATCACAATTCAAAAGAAGAATCTTAATTTGAATGAAATAGTAGATTTATGTCAACTTAATATTTGGCTTCTCTACTTGACTACATTATAAATAAAAATGATGACACCTTTCAATTTCAATTTCTTTCATTGCAGCTACGATTCTTAGGAGATAATCCTTTATAAACAGTCGTAGACACCTTCAGTCAATCATACATAACAACATACCACATGTTCAATAATGCAACATGTCACATGCACATGTACAAACACACACCTAAGCACACACACATTAAGTCTTTATTCAGGCTATTTGATGGCAGGTCTTACCAATGACAAGTAATTTCAAAAATAATTTATTTGTGCTTATGTTACAATAAAGATACGAAAGATACTTTCAAACTACTTATCTCAAGGACAAACATAAACTCATTAATATGGCGTTCTTCATTTTCTGAGGATCTTTGTATATGATATAAATTATAGTTCATTTATATTCTACAAACATTATTAATATGGGATTTCAACAAGGAAATTAGATTAACTGTAAACACCCCGAAAAGAAATTCAGATGCTCAAAGATAGTAACTATGCAGTATCTTCAGGTATAGAAAACAAACGTACATCTGAGAGATAATACTAAGAAGATAATTCTAGTGTCTCGGCATTTTCCTAAAAGAACACTGATTTCAGAATGAAACACTACAGAATCTGCTTAGGTTCATCTGTCTTAGATATCCACATCTGCCAGTAACTTATTTTTAAATTTTTTTTTCACAATTTCCATCATGCCAATGGCAAGTTATATGGTGAAGCCAAACCTTAGCAACTTCTAGGACTAAAATCAGTAAGTCAAGGATCTCTTGTGACTTTATCTGGGTTTTAAAAATATCTGGGGCAAGATCATCAGCCTTGACTCTTGACATCTCTGAATGACTTCTCAAAATGTCTTCACACAGACCTAAAGGTAGAAAGAAGGCCTGAAGTAACGGAAGATACAGTACTGTAGTTAAACCAGTAAAGTCTAAGGTTGCAGCAAGCATAATGATAACCTTGTCCTTTTTTTTTTTTTTTTTTTCGTTTTGCAAGATAATTTGACTTTCTCTCATGGAGTAATTTTATAGGCTTAGAAATAAACACTAATTTGCGGGTAGTAAATATTTCTCAAAGGGTTTACTGCAGCCCAAAATTAAGAACTGGAGAAAGCATAACTACATGTTGTGTTTACAGAACAAGAAGCTGTATTTTGACCAAATTCTAACATTTCCAGTTTGAAAAAGAATAATTGAAAATGTGCTGCTTACAAATGTAATGAGAGTTTCACTGTATTGTTGAGACGTCTCAGCTTTTTAACTGGTTTTGTTTTTTTTAATGAATTTATTTATTTATTTATTTTTTGGCTGCATTGGGTCTTCGTTGCTGCACACAGGTTCTCTAGTTGTGGCGAGTGGGGGCTACTCTTCGTTGCAGTGCACGGGCTTCTCATTGCAGTGGCTTCTCTTGTTGCGAAGCAGGGGCTCTAGGCATGCGGGCTTCAGTAGTTGTGGCACGTGGGCTCAGTAGTTGTGGCTCATGGGCTCTAGAGCGCAGCCTCAGTAGTTGTGGCACATGGGCTTAGTTGCTCCGTGGCATGTGGGATCTTCCTGGATCAGGGCTCGAACCTGTGTCCTCTGCATTGGCAGGCGGATTCTTAACCACTGTGCCACCAGGGAAGTCCTTAACTGTTAAGTGAACCCCTTTGAGCCACTTTACGGAACAATCTTCTATGACTTTAGTGTTTTTGATTCTTTATCATCAGGATTTGTCCAGAGCTTGAGATCTGCCTAGAACATTTCTGGGCCTGTATTCCAACCAATCATAATTCATACATACATGTAATTCATGAAATTTCCCGAGAGCTGTTCTGCCAAGTAAATCTATTCTGAACCTTGTTATGTATATAAAGGTTGGACTCATGATGTGAGTAGAGAACAAAATTATTATCTTCAGATGATGAGCACAAACATATTTTATTTAAAGAAAACTCCCAGTTGGTGCAGAACTGAGAACAGATGGAACCAGCAAAATTGCCTACTTGCTTAGGCTCAATGCATTAACTATTTCAGATCACTAGGAAACCTCTAAGTAAATTACTGTTCTGAAAAACTCCGATGGTGGGATAATACAGCTATGCTAATTAGAATGGTTCAATAAATACGTGGGCCTGAAATCTAGGAGTCTATTGGTAAGTGTCGGTCGTTTAATACAACATGAAGTGATACTGCTTTCTAGGGTATTACTTACTAACATAATCAGATTTTTCACATTTTAAGGGCAATGTGAGAGCAAGTAAGAATTGAGAAGGAAACAAAGTATGATAATATCTTTGAAAATAAAAATATTTTATTTAAATTCCTTTCTAGAGCTGCTATTATATTAGAGAATACCTCAATGAGATAACTAAGCAGATAAGAAGTCTTAATTTACTTCTTATAGTTTTTTTGATGCTATAAAATGCCCCACATGTTTGCATACATATTTTTTTTTCTTCTCTGAGAACATGAATTGCTCTGGTCCATTGCCTGTTTTTGTTTTTTCGGGTATTTTGGAATAAAATACACGTAATGAAAGTTACCATTTGTTATATTTAGTACATTCACAATGCTGTGCAACAATTACCATAATTGAGTTTGAAAACATTTTAATCATCCCAAAAGGCAATCTCAGACCCATTATGAAGTCACTCTCCATTCCCGCCTCCTACTAGCTCCTTGAATCCACTAATTTGCTTTCTGTCTCCATGGATAGTCTAATCTGAATATATCATAGGGATGAAATCATTTAATGTGTGACCTATTGTGTCTAACTTCTTACACTTAGCATATTTTCAGGGTTCATCCAAGTAGTAGCATGTACGAGTACTTCATTTGTATTGCCAAATAAGATTTCACAGTATATATCATTTCATCAGTTGATGAACATTTGAGTTGTTTCCACTTTGGGCCATTGGGAATAGTGCTGCTCTGAACACTTGTGTATACGTTTTTGTTTGAGTACCTGTTTACCATTCTTTTCGGTATTTACCCAGGAGTAGACTCAAATGGTTATATGGTAATTCTGTGTTTAACTTTTGAGGAACTGCTAAACGATTCTCCAGAGTGCTTGTACCATTTTACATTCCATCAGCAACATACAATTTCTCGGTAATTTGGTCAACACTTTTTCTTTTACAATAGCGTTTGTAGTGGGTGTAAATTGATATCCCATTGTGCCTTGATTTGCATTTTCCTAATGACTAATGATGTTGAGTATCTTTTCATGTGCTTGTTTGTGACTTGTAAATCTTCTTGGGAGAAATGTTCATTTATATCCTTCATCCATTTTTTAAAAATTGAGTTGCTTTCCTTTTTGCTGTTGAGTCATAATAGCTCTTTTTATATTCTGGATACTAATTCCTTATCATATATATGATTCACAGATATATTCTCCCATTCCGTGGGTTGTCTTTTCACTTTGTTTATAGTGTTCTCTGGTGCATGCAATTTTTAATTTTAATAGAGCCAGATATATTTCTTTTTCTTTTTTACCTGTTTTTTTTATGTCATGTATAATTAACCATTACCAATTCCAAGGTTGTGAATATTTACCCCTAATATTTTCTTCTAAAAGGTTTAGGGTTTTAGCTATTATATTCAAGACTCTGAACCATTTTGAGTTAATTCTTGTATATGGTTTGAAGTAAGGATCCAACCTCATTCCCTTGCATGTTCCCAGTGCCATTTGTTAAAAAGACAGTTCTTTCCCCATTGAATGGTCTTCACACCCTTGCCAGAAATTACTTGATCATAAATGTATGGGTTTATTTCTGTACAGTCACTTCTCTTCTGTTGACCTATATGTATATCCTTTTGTAATATCAAACTGTTATAATTACGGTAGCTTTATAGGTACTTTCGAAATTGGAAAGTGTGGGTCCCCTAATGTTATCCTTTTTCAAGATTGTTTTGGCTACTTGGGGACCTTTGCAATTCCATACAAATTTTAGAATAGGCTTTTCCATTTCTGCAAAAGAAAAGAGCAGGGGCTGTTGGGATTTTGATGGAGAATGCATTGAAAACATAGATAGCTTTGAGTGGTAGCACCATTTTAACAGTGTTATATCTGCCAATTCATAAATACAGATGTCTTTCCATTTGTTTATTTTCATTTCTTCCAAAGATATTTTGTAGTTTTCAGTGTACATATTTTGTAGCTCCATAGATAAATTTATTCTAAGTATTTTATTCTGTTTGATGCTAATTATAAATGGAACTGTTTTCTTTCATTGTGTATAGAAATACAATTAAATTTTTCATGTTGTATTGTACTCAGCATCTTTGATGAATGCTATTGGCTGTAATAGTTTTTTCATTGATTCTTTAGGAACTTCTATAAATAAGGTCATGTTTTCTGCAAATAGAAAAAAATTTACTTTTTCCTTTCCAACTTGGATGCTGTTAGTTTCTTTTCCTTGCCTAACTTCTTTCACTAGAACTTCCAGTAGAACATTGAATAACAGTGTAAAAATGTGATGCTTGTCTTGGTCCTGATTTTAGGGGTACAACTTTCAGTCTTTTACCATTTAGTAGTATGTTAGCTGTGGGTTATTCATAAATGTTCTTTATCATGTTGAGAAAATTCCTGTATATTCCAACTTCCCTTTTTTTTTTTTTTCATGAACCCATGTCCCCTGCATTGGCAGGCAGACTCTCAACCACTGCGCCGCCAGGGAAGCCCTTCCCTCTTTTTTATTATGAAAGGATGTTGGATTTTGTCCGAAGCTTTTTTCTATGTCAACTGAGAGAATTGTGTCAGTTTTCCCTTCATTCCGTTAATGTAGTGTATTATATTTATTGATTTTCATATCTTGAACTACCCTTGCATTCTTGAGATAAATCCCATTTGGCCATGAGGAAAAATCCTTTTAATACTTTGCATTTGGTTTGCTACTATTTTGTTGAGAATTTTCACATCTATCTTCCTATGTGGTCTATTGTTTTCTTTTCTTGTGTAATCTTTGTCTAGCTTGGTATCAGGATAATTTTGACCTTATAGAATGATTTAGGGAATGTTTCCTCCTTTTCTATTTGTTGGAAGAAATTTGAGAAGCATGGATGTTAAATCTTTCAAAAATCTCTGAGAGAATTCACTAGTGAAGTAATCTAGTCCTAGTTATTTCTTTGTTGGGATGTTTTGATTAATAAATCTGTCTCTTTATAAGTCTGCTAAGATTTACTATTTATTCTTGAGTTAGTTTTAGTAATTTGTATGTCTCTAGTAATTTTTCCGTTTATGTAGTTTTTTCTGATTTGTTAACATACAATTGTTTATGGTATTCTTTTAATATTGTTTTTATTTTTGTAGGGTTAATAGTAATATCTTCACTTTCATTTCAGATTTCAGTTACTTCTATCTTCCCTCTTTTTGTAATAGTCTACTCTAATGTTTGTCAATTTTGTTGCTCTTCCCAAAGAACTAACTTTGGTTTCATTCCTTCTATTGTTTTTCTATTTTATTTCATTTATCTTCATTCTAATCTTTATTATATTCTTCCTTCTGCTTGCTTTAGGTTTAGTTTGTTATTTTTCTAGTTCTTTAAGGTATAAAGTTAGGTTATTGATTTGCCATCTTTCTTCTCTCATAATGTAGGCATTCATAGTTAAAGATCTCCCTCTGAGCACTCCTCAGCGGTGTTAAAGAGTAGTAGAGGGAAAGTGTTCTATGGCCTTATGATTAAACCTCACTCTTTAAGTGGGCCTCTTCCTAAGAGCTGTGACCTTCACGAGTTTCTCTTACCTTCTTTTTTTTTTTTTCCCTCTTCTTCTTACCTTAGGTGAGACAGAAAGGTTAGAGCTGGGTGGTTTTGACACCTGTCATCTCTGTGAATTTGACTCCATATTATGTTGTCCGTGATCCTCACGGACTAGCTTATAGCTCTCTTGAAAGTGACTCTTGGCTTACTCCTTTTTTCAGTCTGGGTGCCCTGAATCTCAGCTGATGCATGTCGGGCAGGCAGAAAAACATCCAGAGAAGGGCAATGTCCAATAAATTTAAGAAAAGAGAAATTTGGAAAATATGAGCATTGACAAATGTAATGGGACTACAAAGAAAATCATGTTTGAGAGGCTTGGCCAAACACACACACACACACACACACACACACACACACACACACATACACAAGGAATGTTTTTGAGGCCCTTTGAGACAGTATAGTACTGGATACACAGACGGGATCATTGCTGGTTAGTTTGATTTAATAGATGTGTCTGTTTATTTTTTAATGTTTTTAGACTTGAAGTAATTTGTTTTCTCCCCTTAGAATATGTGTATATCTACAATATTCACTAATTTATCTTTTATTTCTTCAAAAGTAAAAGCAGTAAAAGAAAAATGTCTCAACAAAGAAAATTAAATAAGGAGTAGACAAATATTCTATCATAATTCAGAGTAAATGACTATTATTGCTTTCATTAAAACAAGTTTCATAAGAATATCTTGTGAAAGATGATATCTTTGCATGGAAAAGTGACTTTATCTAATTTTTTTTCAAAAGCAGCATCAGTTCAATTGAGAACAAGCTATGAAAACCTGTATAAACACAGTCAGAATGCATTTATAGGAATTTTATTCAAACATCAACATCTAAAAAACATTAAATTACACTTCCCATTAGAGCTGGCACATATCTAACCCTTTACAGGTGCCCATAAATGTAATCTTACATGTATATTTTTCAGTGTCACATATTGAAAATTAGGGGTAAAAGGAATTTTAGAAAACACCATCATCTATTATGTCTTAATTTGTACAGCCCTCATTTAACATTTATGTTCATGTAATGACTGGGTTCAAACTCACATAACAGTGAAATTCTAGGACATAAAAAGAAGTGAAGTTCTGTAGCTATTCTCATGAGGATGCTAGGGTGACAGTTAAGATAGGTTATAATTGACACTAATTGGCGCTCTGGATTGCAAAAGCATTATCTTCTTTATAATAATGTGTGCAGAATAGCTTGATACTTTCAAAGCATCAAAAACATGTCTTTTATGAAATAAACACACTGGTATCTATAACTGAATAACAGCAACAAATAGAGGTGACATTTTGAAAAATTCATTATTGTTTTACAAAAATATTCAGAGGTGATATAGAAATGCTGTAGATTCCATATATTTTTTTCTTTCTAAAGTGAATTTTTATTATATTAATTAAAAGATAAACATAAATATTAAAAACTATGCTATCTGAAGCATAACTATTCAGTCACAACTATTCTCTATGATGTGTGTAGTTCCTTCAAGTTTTCTCTTTGTAGACAATTGAAATATTAAATATGATTTTAATGCTGATTTTTTCTTCTCTTATCTTCAACTAATAAATATTTTCCCAGTATATTCCAATAACATTACCTATTAACATTTTCAATGGCCACATACAATTTTAAGTGGTTCATCACCATTTACTTAGCCTTTCCCCTATGTTTGGAAATGTAAGTTATTTCAGAATTGTACAGTTATAAAAACATACTACCTTTAGTATCTTTGTGCTAATCAATGTTTCCAATTCATAATTATTTCTAAAATAAACAGCTGTAAAACTTCTGGGATAGACACATAAACATTTTAAGTGTGTTGATACAAGGATATATATTGCCAAACTGCTTTATAAAAAGATAAACTCACTTGACAGTCTCAATAAAAGATCTTATGAATACTAACCAGCCTAGGTAAGTTTTTTCTAATTCTGTTTTAAACTGTATTTTTCTTATTACTAAGGAGGCAGACAATTTTTATACATTTGCCTAATACTTGTATGCCAAAGGGATTATCAGTTCCTTATCTTTACTCACTTTTTAATTAGGGTCACAATGTTGCATCTTATTGCTATATAGGTTTCTTATTTAGTAAAATATAAATGTATGTCATAATGACAATAAATGTATTCCCTGTTTTTGATCTGTGGCTTCTGGTTACTATTTTACATATCCAATTTTCAAAATTTTGTGAAGTTAAAATCTATCCATCTTCTGCTTTATAATATCTCCTATTATTTTAATAAAAATTAGTCTATCCAAAATAACTATATTTTTATCCATTTAGAATGTTTTGGTTTGTGTTGTAAGATAGGACTCTATCATTTTTCCAAGTGGTTTATCAATTGTCTCTACACTGTTTAATATAAATTCCATTCCTCCTTGATTTATGCTTTCTCTTTTATCATATAATAAGCTGATATGTAATAGGTCCTGTTTCCTGACTGTCAACTCTGTTTTATTGCTCTGTTTCTCTAATTTTATGTCATTTCATACTATTAAAATTAGGCATAAAATGGCTAGTGCCCTCTCATTGCCCTTCTATATTAGAATTCTTTTTGCTAGGCTTGTCTGCTTATTTTTCTTGATAAGTTTCAAAATCATTTGGTCAAAACTCCAAAATAAGGTCTACTGTTTTTTTGTAGAATCGAATTAAATCCGTTAGTGAATAGGAGTTAAAATTTGTCTAAAAGTGGCTTCAACCCAAATTAAGGAAGCTATTCTGAATTCATCACTGAGTTTACGAGGATTAGTAGTCAAAATTAATTTGGTCAATATTTCTTCACCATTGTCCTCCAAGATTTATAAATATTACTGTTAATCCATGTAATTCAGCATTTCTTATTTATTAAATGTTACCATTCAGTCCCTGTGAATATTCCAATATGTAGGAATTATGAGACTTTCACTAGTCATCCCGTATGATTTCACTAGTCATGATGCTGGACATGAGGAGCAATTAAGCACTGGGATGTAGTACTGAATGTTGCAAAAACATGAATGAGCAAAAAGCAAGGTTCACAGTACAAGGCTTACTTTCCCTGTCATAAGAGTGTCATATATTTTCCCACATTTTGTTAATCATGGGAGGAGAGTGGACTGTGTGAATATTTGCAAGGGGAGGAAGGACTGTTTCTTCTTTCTCTATAAACACTGTTAAGAGTGTCAATTTCTAAGTTAGCTGGGAGAAGTTCTTCCCCTAGTTGCATTAGTATATTATATTTCAGGATCCTTCTCCACAAAAGTGAGATTTGAATTCTACATAATACTCAGGTCCTTCAAAAGTAGCCTTGGTATTGGAAACATTATCTTCATAATATTTATTTGTATTTTTCCCATGAGAGATATCATTCATGCATTCTTCTTTATGCCAGAAAAATTAAAAAGGGCAGTTGCAATAGTTTTCCATTTTATTTATTCAATTATAGTCCACTTGATTTTTCATAAGATATGAGGAGTCTTGAATGAATTAAAGTAATTCAGGAGGAAAATTTGATAAAAATCAGGATCAGAAAAAATACAAAAAGAGGAAATGATCAAAAGTGAGGAGCAGTATGAAATTTATATATGTATATATATATTAAACCAAAGTTCTACAGAATTAAGGTTGAACTGCAAATCCGGCTCAAATAAAATAGATACACTTTCAGCTATGTGACTCACTTTGTTCATCAGGCCCACATATACTGATTTCTCAGAGGAAAAGGACCATTTCCCAGGCTTTTGTTAAGGAAGAAATTTCAGACATGAATCTCATCGTGCAGGCAAGATTGATGATGTGAGAAGTGTTGGTGCCTATATCCGTTTAATAAATGAAATAACCAAAGCTGTACAGATTGTTACCGCGATCTTCAATATTGGTCAATGTGATGGTGTTAAAGTATAGGTCTGTTATCACCCTTTTGGGTGGGGAGCAAAATGGAATGACCAAAGCACCCAGCTTTCTGATCATTTGCCTTGATTCAAGATAATAACAAAAGGATATAGAGTAGTAGATGAACTGTGAATCTCAAGCTGCCTTACAAATATATCAATTCTTTCAACCTGACCTTTAACAAAAGTTACAAATCAAACACTCTGAAATCACAATCTTTGGCCTGGTCTATGTTGTTCATTAAAGAAAATTTATATACTTTACAACTATATGAATAAATAACATGGTCTATTATCCTCTTGTGAAAGTAAATAGTAGCTGCTGAGTGAGTGTCTAGTCATTATACCACTGAAGAGGGCTGAGATTTTTTTTCTCAAAACAGAGAGCTTGTTCCTCCACTGGTTCCAATTATAGTTGACCTTGTGTATTGGAACTACATTCTGCTTACATTTTGATTGATTAACTTGTTTCTAATATTGACATTTTTCTGTTTTAAATATTGCTTCATTGAACAGATATCTTATCCCGATATTAAATTACCAGTGGGCATTTTGTTTTCCTTTTATTCATTTTCTGAAAATGTTACCTGAAGTGATTGTGATCTACCCCAAAATCTCATCTATAACCACTCTTCAGCATCTTACTACACAGGTCTTTGCTTAAATGTCACTTCCTGAGACACAAGTTCATGGACCCCTTTGTCCAGTGTATCTGCCCACGCTCTCTCTGTGCCACCACTGGCTTTTATATTCTTCAGAGCACTTACTGTAGTATTTGTCCCTCTCAGTAGAATGCAAAACCTATGAGGCCAAGAACTTTTAGAACCTAAAACAGACTATAACACACTGAATATTTGTAGGATCGATGAATTAGAGAAAGCTGAATGAATACATGAATAAAATTGTTAATGTAAGTAACATGTGCTGACTTCTTAATTATAATAATGACTGGTAATTGCAAGTAAACATACTTTAGCACACTAAAATGTTTACCTCTGTCTTCTCTAATAATTGTATGAGTATTGGATTTTATCAAAATTTTAAGAATAATATTGATGCATTAATTATTTTATCTGACCTTTCAAAATCATATACTTTACTACTGTATATCCCAATTTTCCTTGTGTATTTGGGTAAACCCTACCTAGAGGATCACCTTTAAATATACTCTTCATTTCTATATGCTATTATTACATCAAGGATTTTTACACCTACGCTTCACAGTTTTTAATTAGTTTATATTAAACATAAATAGATTCATTTAGTTGTATACCTTTTAAAGATATTAAAATTTTCCTTTCTTGACCATTTTTTCTTTTATTTTGGGTGTGAGCTATAAAATGGTCCATGCAAAGAGTGATCTGTTATATTTAGGCGTTCAAGGTGTTATCCCTTAAATTAGCCAATTTGATTGACATCACAGTTAATATTAGATGAAATATATAAAATATTTTCTGAAATATCTGTTTCAGATGGATATTTAAATTTATAGAGAGAAATTATTTTAACTCTAATGGAAATTAACTTTTTAACTGAAGAAGTAAATATTGTGCATATGTTTTTTGTAGAGGGTGTGTGTGTATGTGTGTTTGTATGTGTGTCTATTACTTACCTTTCAATGTATCCAAGAAAATTTGGGATATCCATAACTAAAGGAAAATTAACACAATAGATATTGAGATGCAACTAGCACAACTATGTATAATCTATACAAGATTATACACAGATCCCTCAACCTGGGATGCATATTTCTTTGTACTAGATGCAGTGTTAGTTCTTCATATATTTGTGGTAACATGAAGAGAGCCTTAAGGACAAATGACATTTAAGTTATGAACTGGAAGAAACCAGCCGCTCTGCTTTTGTACTGGAGGATGACACGGTCCTTAGGTCTTAGCATATTTTGATATGTTCCACAGGATCTATTTTATTTTTCTAGCATGCCAATCTCTTGTACTGTGTTAATGCCAATAAGTTACACCAAATATTGTGACAAAATGTCTAGTATGCTCAACTGGGGTAATAAAAATGTCCTTGTTTTTTCCTGCCTGAGGTAACGTTCAGTTAAAAACAATTTCTGCTCACTGAGATTCAATAGCTAATCAGATATATATATATATATATATATATATATCTTGTACTTGTTGATGGACTGTAGAGGGAAAGAAAATTAAAACCCTTTCTTTGACCTTTGCAATTTGGAAATAATCTTTTATTACACACTGATTTGACATATCAGTTAAAAGCGCAAATTTTAAATGGCAGTTATCCCTCTCCCATCTACTGAACCTTTTGATACACATACAGAAGCACAGAGAATTAAAACGATGCAGGAAATACTGGAAACTTGCCTGCTTGCTGCTACTTTTATGTGTTGCATCGGAAAATGAAGTTAACCTCTTTGCTTCCATCTCATTTTTCACTTATGTGATGTGATAGAGGGAGTTAGCTGCTATTTGTAAAGAGCTTCAAAGCTGAAAACTAGTGTGTAACCAGCGAAAGTGCTTCAATTAGATTTCAGATGATGTAAACACAGCCCAGTGTAAAGCATCTCCTCAAACACCTGCTCTCTCTTTTCAAATTAATGTGTTTTTCCACAGAACATGAGTTCATTTGAATTACTTTTTAAAATATATGCTTCATACACATTTTTAGAGTCCTGTTCTATTAAAGAAATTGATTCACATCTCATGTAACTATGTTTTGAAATGACTGAACTTTCCTCTCTCTTATAATTTGCTTCCCCACTCAAAGAATAAATAAGAAAAAGTATGGACTAAATGAAACAACTGACAAAGCTAAGAAAGAGCTAAAGAATGCATGTATTGGTTAACCCTAACTACGTTGCCTCCTACATGTGAGATTTAATGAGTAAATGTAAGTTACATAGCATAATCTTTGTGAAATAATCACTAAATGTAAATACAAATACGTTATAACATTTACTGATTAAAATTCTCCAGAAAATTCAGTATTTCACTTCTTCTTTATGAAGTACGTTATCTCCTTGGCATTTTCAAGTTTCCAGTTTTAAAGTGGGAAAGCAAGTTCAAGTTTGTGGGATGTTTGTGGTATTCTAAGACAACTTGATCTTGCCCATTGTGAGGCTTGTGAGCAAATGGGAAAAGATTTCTTTTGCATTTTGGAAAAGAGTACATATTTACTAGTATTTATTGAATTCATAACAGCTTCTATTTTTTAATGAAAAAGTAGCTCAATTCGTATCTACCTAGTAGTGCTTAAATGCATGTCAATACTTGTAGCTGTTATACAAGCAAAACTCATAGTTGTAGTTCATCCTATAATATTTACTAAAAATACAACTTCTTTCTTTTTAAAAAAAAATTATGCCTGAACCATTATGTCAAAATATCCTACCAACAAAATTTCTGGAATTTAGCCCCCATTTAATGGGTTTTTCATTTATGTCTGAGTTTCTCAGAAGAAGGCCTTCTGATTCTTCTTGCCTTGACAATATTGACTTTGCAATTCAGAATCCTTGAGATGCTGTCATCTTGCTGCTCAGAGCTGGCCCTCATTAGTGACTACTGCTATCCCTCACACTATTCTTTTTTTTTTTTTTTTTTCTGGTACGCGGGCCTCTCACTGCTGTGGCCTCTCCCGCTGCAGAGCACAGGCTCCGGACGCGCAGGCCCCACGGCCGTGGCTCATGGGCCCAGCTGCTCCGCGGCATGTGGGATCTTCCCAGACTGGGGCACGAACCCGTGTCCCCTGCATCGGCAGGCGGACTCTCAACCACTGTGCCACCAGGGAAGCCCCCTCACACTATTCTTGATTGTTTCAAGGGTAATGAGAGTGTGTTTGTGGTGAGATGGTGCACTGATCTCCTCATCACCTAAAAATTGGTGTAGACCTAACTTCTACAAAAGAAGTTTGGATATACAATTAATAAGACCTTACTAAGGATTTGAGGGTAAACCAAAGCACATCACACCACACACACACACACACACACACACACACACACACACACATTTTTTACAAAGTAACCTAAATTTGCCGCATAAACCCACACTACTTTAAGAAGCCTTAATCTTATTTCCCTATGTTGCTCACTACATCTTACACCTAGGCTTGGAAATTAGGATAAATTGACCTCAGGTTCTAGATAGAGGCAATATTTTTATTTTAAGCAGATTTTTAAGGCTTGCTTCCAGAAATTCTTATTTTTTGCCCCTCTTTTTTCCCAAGGTGACTGGCACTAGGACTGCACATTCCATGAAGGCAAATGTCCGCCCTCCCATTATGCACGCTTGCTTTATGGTCCTGCCAAAATATCATAACACATTCCAAAGCTGATAATTTCCTAAGGTCTGGATTATTTATTATCTATAGCAACTGTTGTATAGCAGTTTGAAGATTTTGATATAGTGTATTATGTTTGCAAAATGAAAATCACAAATAAAAATTGCATCATTTGTACATTATAGAAATCTGTGAATAGCTGAAAAACGTAAAATTATACAAAATAGTACCAACTACAAGATCACTGCTATTTTTCATTTTGGAACACTGATTTATCTATAGCAATCAAATAATTGATAATCTACTAATGGTTACTAGATACATATAACACTGTTTTAACCATTCAGAAAATCTTGATAACATAGCTATATATTTAACATAAATAATAAAACTATATGGGTATTTTTTTTAAGTTTAATAGGAGTTTTAAGGTATTGCTGTTAATGATTTCATTCAAAACATCTAGAAGGATGTGAGTGTGTGTGTGTGTGTGTGTGCATGTAGCACACATGTGAGTGTTTTGAAAAGCTAAACAAGTGTGTACCAGAAAAAGAAAGCTTCATACACTGTAACTTCTTAAGGAAATGTTTGTATTTCTTTGTGTAATTTGTACCAGCTTATTGTACATAACAATAGATGTGAGAAAGATAATTCTACTAAAATTCTTTTCTAAAAATCTTTAAATGATACTTGCTTTTAGAGAAACTGTGAAGTTGTTGCAGCTCATAGAGAAGTACAATAATTTTGAACAAAATGTGAAATTGCCAGTATAAGTGATCAGCTTCTAGTTCACAGTGTAATTTAAAACCATTTTTTCTCTTAATTCTTACACTGTTTTTGCAAAGCTATTGTGTGCAAGGCAGTCATTGTGTTTGAAAGATCTAAAAACACAGTCTCTGCTTTGAAAGATATTTCAGTATGGTGGCGGGTTTGGTGAGAGAACAATCCTGAGATTAGGTATGAACGTGAATATAATGTATGCAGAATATGTAAAATGTTCCAAAATATTAGAAGGATTTTGCATGAAGATATTATTACCTTCTGTAGGGGGACTTCAAGAAGGATTAAGGGAATATTTGGATTGTGAGGTTGGGACCCTATTTGAAAGGAGTTACATTTAAGTGAGGTGAATTAGATTTAAAATGTGGAGTTGAGAATGGAGTTTAATTTGTAGCTTTTACACTAGAGATAATTATAACAAAAATAATTACAGCTACAATTCGTAAAGTTGAATTAAGTGCTATGGGCTAAGATAAATAGTTGGGAGGCATTATTTCATATAGTTGCAACTAATTCCTTATAGGAAGGCACTGCTTACTATCATCCCCATTTTATAGGTGAGGAATCTGAATCGTAAACATCCTGGATAATGTTCACAACTTGTAAGAGGTGGACTTGAGTTCAAGAAGCAAAAACCATCTTTGTAAATGTAAAGGCCATGCTCTAAATTAAAACTGTATAGTTTTCCCACATAACAAGGATCAGAACATGGCTTTGGTCATTGAAACAGCATAGGCCTCCTTGGTTCTAAACAGCAGATTCAGAGAAACGATATGGAAAGGTAAATGTTTATAAGCAGGATATACTGGATCTGAGTGTCATAATATTTTTAGCTCTGATGAGCTCAAATATGTACCCCCAATAAAAATGATAGTTATAAAATAGATTATGTGAAGTAATGGTTTTTCATCCAGTAACATTAACTAGCTTGCTATAATTATGTATAATGCTTTAAGGTTTTATCTATTGATACTACAATACTATAACAATTAACAAGACATTTAGAAGTATTATATCTCAACTGTTTACTTTTATATTTTATATGCTTTATAATACACATGAAATAGTAGTTCAGGTACATATAAGGAGTGAGGACTCTAAATTATTTTAGACAGACATAATATAATCAAGCTAATTTGCAGACCACTGATTAAAGAGGCTGCCATCACAAGGGTCCACATCTAAAAATTAAAAATGTGACCATAATACTTAATTTTAAAAACCTTCCACTCTCTTTCAGCAGAGTAATATTTTAGTATTTGGCTTCACTTTTAACTCCATGAGTAGATTTTTTCAGTAGCCTACTAGGAGACTTATTTCTCATATATAGATTTGCAGTAATTTTCAGTAATTCTTCCCATGACAGATTAAAGAAAAATGCATTTCTGCCAAATGCATGCAAAACATTTTTACTCCCTTCTTCTTTTCATTTTTCCCCTTATCTTTCAAACTGACTGATTCTTGAGTTCCATGTATACTGTAGCATTATTTTAAATGTTTATTGTGAAATGTGATACAAAATAAATATTCTTCCATTGAATAGCCTTGGAACCCTTATTGAAAATCAAATGACTGTAAAAATTTAGATTTATTTCTGGACTCTCAGTTCTATTCTGTTGTTCTATATATGTCTGTCTATATGCCAATACCACACTGTTTTGATTATGATTACATACCTCTGCAGTAAGTTTTGAAATCAGGAAATATGAATCCTCTTTGTTCTTTTTTTTTCAATGTTGCTTTAGTTATTCAGGCTCCCCTGCATTTCCATATGAATTTTAGTAGCAGCTTGTTGATTTCTGAAAAAGAAGCAAGTAAGATTTTGATAAAGATTTTGTTGAATCTATGGATCAATTTAGGGAATATTGCCATCTTAGCAATATTAAATATTTCAGTTCATAAATGTGGGAGGTGTTTCCACACAGTTTGATCTTTAATTTATTTCAACAATATTTTGTAGTTTTCACAGTACAAATTTTACATTTCTTCTGTTATGTTTGCCCCTAGGTATTTTATTTTTTTGGTATTATTGCAAATTGAATTGGTTTTTTAAAATTTCATTTTCTGATTATAGCTTTGTATAGATATAAAATTATTAATTTTTGTACACTGATCTTGTACCCTGCAACTTTATGGAGCTCACTTTTTTCTAATACTTTTTAGTGGATTCCTCAGGATTTTCTGTATGCAACATAATCTTATCTGCCAATAGAAATTGTTTTACTTCTTCCTATACAATCTTTATGCCTTTTATTTGCTTTTCTTACCAAATTGCTCTGGCTGGAAACTGCAGTATCGTGATGAATAGAAGTGGTTAACATAAGTGATAGAAACAGAAATACTTGTCTTCTTTTTGATTGCAAAGGGAAAATATTTGGTCTTTCACCATTAAGTATAGTGTTAGCTGTGTATTTTCATAAGTGACCTTTATCATGTTAATGCCATCTAACAATTACATAGATATACTTTCTATTCCTAATTTTTTCAGTGTTTTCATCATGAAAGGGTGTTAGTTTTTTTTCAAATGTTTTTCTGCATCTATTGAGATGATCATGTGGTTTTTGTACTTTTATCTACTGATGCTATAATATAACATTCATTAGTTTCATCTCTTAAGATAATCTTGTATTCTTGGGATAAATGCCACTTCCTCAGGGTGTATAATCTTTTTACTATGTTGCTGGTTTTGGTATTTTCTGAGGATTTTTTTGTTTGTTTGTTTGCTAAGGATTTTTGTGTCTATGTTTATGAGATATTGGTAAATAGTATTTTTCCCTGTGAGGTAAAAAAAAAAAAACAAAAAAAACCACGTTATTTTCCTTGTTATTTATATAAAGATAATACTAGCCTCAGAGAATGAATTGATAAGGGTTTCCTCTTCTTTTTTTCTGGGAAGAGTATGTTAAAAAATTGTATAAATTCTTAATTAAGTATTTCATAGAATTCACCAGTGAAGCCATTTGGTCCTTTTCTTTTGGAACTTTACTTTGCGGGGTGCTTTTTCATTATTAATTCAGTCTCTTTCCTTGTTAAAGCTCCATTCAGATTTTCACTCCCCTTTTGAGTCAGTTTCAGTGGTTTATGTCTTTGTAGAAATTTTTCCATTTTATTTAAATTATTTATTTTTTGACATCCAGTTGTTCATAGTATTCCCTTGTGATTTTTCTATTTCTGTAAGGTTGATAGTGATGTCCTCTCTTTCATTCCCATTTTAGTAATTTGAGACTTTTCTTTTTTCTCTAGGTTAATCTAGCTGAAAGTTTGTTAATTTGTTGATCTTGTCAAAGATCAAATTGTTTTGTTTCATTGATTTTCTCAAATGTTTTTCTATTCTAAGTAATTTTTGCTCCAGTATTCATTATTCCCTCTTTCTGCTTGCTTTATATTTAGTTTACTCTTCTATCTTCAGTGTATTAAGGTGGAAGGTTAGGTGATTGATTTGAGATCTTCTTTTTTTTGGGGGGGGGTATCTTCTTTGTAATATAGGTATTTATACTTACAAAGTCCTTTCTAAGCACTGCTTTAGCTACACACAATATGTTTATTATTTTTATGATATTTCCATTCATCTCAAAGTATTTTCTAATGTGTTTTGTGATTTCCTCCTTGATTTATGTTATTTGGAAGTATCTTGATTGCTTTCCACATATTAGCAAATTTCCTAAAGTCCTTTCTGTTACTATCTCTAGTTTCACTCCATGGTGGTCAGAGAACATACTTTACATGATATCAATCTTTTTAAATGTAATATTTTTATGGCCTAGTATACAGTCTATCCTGCAAAATGTTCCACGTACACTTGAAAATAATGTATATTAGGCTATTGCTTTGTTGAGTGCCATACAAAGATCTGTTAGGTCTAATTGGCTTATATTTCTATTCAAGCATTTCATTTATTTCTGTGTAGTTATTCTATCCGTTTGAAAGTGGGATACTGAAATCTTGAGCCATTATTATTGAATTATATATGTGTCAGCTAGATATTGTCAATTTTTTCTTCACGTATTTTAAATCTCTCTTGTAAGTGCTTGCTTATAATTGTTATTTATAATGGTTAATTTTTTATAATGTTTCTAACTATAAATATTATTGTATATTTGTATTAAATATTCTTCATGTATTAACCTAATTATTAAATCTTATCTCTAGTAACATTTATTTGTTTAAAAGTCATTTTGCCTCATGTTAGTAATGCCATTCCACCTCACTTATGGTTGCTGTTTCCATGGTATATCTTTATTCATCTTTTTATTTTCAACCTACTTGTACCCTTGAATAGCAAGCATATCTCTTTTAGATGATATATTGGACTTAACATTGTGTATGTTTTCTTTTTAATCCAATCTGACTCTCTTTTCTTTGGATTGTTTAATCCATTCACATTTAATACTATTATTAAAATAGTTGAATTTACCTCTGCTGCTTTTTTTAAAAATTATATCTTATTTACTTTTGTTCCTTTGTTCCTCTTTTATGTTGTTTTCCTTTTGCATTAATGGAGTATCTTTTAGTGTAATATTTTAATTTCTTAATGATATACACTACATTAAAATTTTTTGTTTTAGTAATTGCTCTAAGGCTAACAATATACAACTTAATTTATCAGAACCTACTTCATATTTACATCACCTTTATTCCAATGAGATATAGAAACATTATTCATAAAGTTCTGTTATCTCATCCACATTTTTGTGCTATTATGGTTATGCATATGACATCTATTTATATTACACACCCAACAATATATAGTTATAATTATTACTTTCTATAATTTTATGTATTTTAAAGAAGCTGGAAAAAGAAAGGATAGAAAGTATATACTTCAGATTTTGTTATATTAACTTTTATACTTAGAATTCTGGGTATTCTTAATTTTCTATTTCAGTTTTAAGGTCCAGGCTTTGGGTAGCACACAACTTAAATGTCAGCTGTGATCTCCCCTTGGTATCTTTCTCATGATTTATTCTGTGGTGAAGAACAGCAACATGTGTCTCTTTTTACTCCATGTGAATAAAAATATTAGTGAGAATATATAATTTAGAGCACACTACATATTTTATAACACGTTGATTTATCCTTCGACCAGAGACAACATATGTTTGATCAACGTTCATATAAGCAATGAATTTGTGTTACTCTTCAGTAATTCATTTGAGGAAATTCTATGCGTGGGATGAACACTGCATGCCATGTATAGAGCTTGGGTCATCTCATCAGAATTCATTTTACAAATTTCTAATTGGATTGGATGGGACTTAGATTTATTGTTTCTAATCTTTAGTCCTGCTTGGACTTCTGATAATGCAACTACCCCTCTCAAACTAGTGGGAAACAGGAAAATGCAGCTGGCAAAAGAAAAAAGCAACTTTAATACTCCCAAACACAAACCTGAAAAAGATTATATAGTACTGGCATGTTTACATGAAGGTAACATGTTACTAAAAAACATTAGGAATTTTAGCAAATCATAGATACCTGTAATTGTTGAATAGCAGGTGGTTTGGCCATTATACTAGTGAGATCCATTTCCTTCACTAACTGTTCTAAATACATTTCTTCTGCAAAGAGGAAACAGTAGGATGCTGATTATTTCTCATCCTTTCTGGCCTTGTATCACACTTTCAAAGGAAAACTGCCCTTTTAACTATAATTTATAATGCATTATGTAATTTACTGCTACAGTGAACATGCAGAAAGTATTTGTTTAATTTGCAATTTGGGGACTGCTGAGCTTGGACCAATTAGTGGCAAAGCAGAAATCTTTTACTTTTGCTGAAACTCCACATTCCACACTCAATACTTGAGCAAACTTTTTTTTTTTTAAACATCTTTATTGGAGTATAATTGCTTTACAATGGTGTGTTAGTTTCTGCTTCATAAAAAAGTGAATCAGTTATACATATACATATGTTCCCATATCTCTTCCCTCTTGCGTCTCCCTCCCTCCCACTCTCCCTATCCCACCCCTCTAGGTGGTCACAAAGCACCGAGCTGATCTCCCTGTTCTATGTGGCTGAGCAAACATTTTTGATATGTCAGCTTAACCATATGTCATTTCCTTTGTAAGTTGAATTCTATCAATCACAATTTTGATTCCCACTTATGAAAACAAGCTCTTTATAATGACTCACATATATCTCAACTTGGCTGCAGGTATTCCATAATAATAAGTCATTTCCTTTTTTACAGATGATAAGCAATTTAATAACATTGATCAAGGGTTTTGGTCTTCCTACATTCTAAGCTAATAAATGATGATGGGAGTGCTATATGTTTGTGTGTGTGTGTGTGTGTGTGTGTATGTGAGTGTGTGTGTATCTCTCTATATGTATATATATGTACATATATATGAAAATAATTTTATTAATATTTTCATATAATTTGTGAGTGATCATTAATCCTATTTGAAGCTGACCTACTCTTTAATATATGTGGCCAAATACCTAAGGAATGTTTCTTAGGATTTATCTTATTTCCACCCGATTAATTTGGGAAGCCACAGAATTTAGATCACCAGTAATTTATAAAGGAATGAAAAGACATTATTTGGGCACCTACTTATAACCCAAACCCCAAAGGCAATACTGGAAACCTCAAGATCCCAAACCATTAGCAGCAAATCAAGACTGACATTAAGAATTATTGTTTCCCAGTTATCCCCCCAGGAAGTCAGGCCCCCTGCATATATTTCCAGAAGTTGTGTACTACCCAGCATTAGGGAACTCTAGTCATATCAGCTTGTGAACATCAACCATCTTCAGTTTAACTCCATTTGTGACTCTTTGCCCTCAGGAGAGCCAGCAGACCAGCTTCAGGCAGGGTTAATTCCACTTCTCTGATGGGATCTGTTTTATGTAGAATAGAGACATTCACTCTCCTCTCCTTTCCTGCTTCCATCTCCTCTTCTGATACTTTCCTGCCCTGCCTCCATATTCAGTATTTCCCAATTGGTAGGGATATCAGAGATTTCTTATCCATGAAGCAAGGGATGTTTAGTCTGTTTTCAGCAGTTTTCTTGGAGATATTTGGCTAATTTAACACTGGGCCCTGTCCCCACCTGGTTAGTGAAGATAAGTCTCTCCTGTTCCTGGTAAATTTTTCGCTTTTTAACTAGTGTCATCTGCCTTGCTCTCAGTTCTCTGAACGTTCATTTTTTCACTCAGATTGAGAAAAATATAGATGCACATAATTTAAATATACCTTCTAAAAACCATGGAGGATAGATATTATTATCCCAATTTTATAAATATGGAAACCAGATTTTATAATTCACCCAAGTCAGGCTACTGATAAATGGTAGAATTCTAGTCCCATTCTATCTTATTTCAGTATCTTAAACTCTTTCTGCTAGTTAACAATTTCTTAAGATTGCATTTAGTGTTCTTAATTCTCCCTTTCCATCTCCCTGACTCTTACACTTTTGATCTTGTTGGCAAGCTTTCATAGTAATATCTGGATGTAATATATTTTTCTTTGAGGGCTATGTATTCTCATCAGTTTTCTTCTAAATTGTGTATACCTACCACATTTTGTTTGTGAAGAGGGCTGGATTATAAACCTCGGGAGTCAGTGACATCTAAAACATTATTTTTTAATTAAAAAGATTTAGGAAGATACCACAATAGGTGAGCACAAAGTAAGGGTAATTTTATGATACTGATTTTCATCAGGAGACCTCATTCCAGGAAACAAATCTGACTGATGCATTGACACATTCTGCTTGCAGATCAGTGTTGCCCTGCTGGATGAAAAGCCCACTTTAAGCCCCAAGTCCCTGAATGCAAGATTGCAGCCTGTCTCTTAGAGTTTAAAGAGTTTTCAGGTAAGGACATTTGGTATTTCATAGAAATTAGAAATTTAAAATCCTTACAAATAAAATATACCTCAGATGACAATGTCACTTACATGAAGATTGGGAAGCACCTCTGCTTTGAGAGTTAATTTTACTCTGTTTGCTAGAAGAGATTGCCCAGGAAAATCAGAATCTTCGGAGCGATAGTTGAGTTCAAATCTCAATTAGAGTGTGCATTTTCACTCCCATGTTCATTGTAGCATTATTCACAATGACCAAGATATGGAAACAGCCTAAATGTCCTTTGATGGATAAATGGACATCTATCTATCTGTCTACCCCTATCTATTTATCTATTTAGATATAAATATGTAATGGACTATCATTCAGCTATATAAAACAAGGAAATCCTACCATTTGTGACAACATGGTTGAAACTGGAGGGTATTATGCTAAGTGAAATAAGCCAGACAGAGAAAGACAAATACTCTATGATCTCACTCTTATGTGGGAATCTATTAAGAAAAAAAGAAGAAGAAGCAAATTTCATAGAAATAGAGAATAGAATGGTGGGAAGGGAAAAAAGGAGGGAGGGCGAATCTGTAGGTCTCAAAAAGTACAAGCTTTCAGTAATAAGACGAATAAGTTCTGGGGATCTAATGTACAGCATGGTGACTATAGTTAATGATACAGTATTATACACTTGAAAGATGCTGAGACTAGATCTTAAGCATTCTCACCGCTCAAAAAAATGTAAAAGTTAACTATGAGAGGTGGTGAATGTGTTAATTATCTTAATTTTGGTAATTATTACACAACATACTTGTATATCAAATCAACACATTATACACTTAAAATATATTCAATTATATTTGTCAATTTTTCCTCAATAAATTTGGAAAAAAGGGGAAAATAAAAGAAGAGAAGAAACAGACCTATGCCGGTAAAACTGAAAACAAAAGAAAATAGCCCACACAGCTTATGTCAATTAATTTGAATATCAATGTGAAGTAAATGTTTTGGGGAAAATAAATATTACTGCTATTGACCCAAGAAATCTAAAAAAGAAATCATCAAGTTAATTGAAAAGTCAATTAAAGATCTCTCTGTAGTATCCAAGGAACATGTAATTAATGCACTCTTTGTCTCTTAGTACAGAAAAAAATTGGAAAACTCCAAATTCACTTTATGACACTAAATTATGTTGATAATACAATGGTTAATGTTAGCCCCCAGAAGAAATGTACTGGGGGGCCCACAACTGGTGTATTACATTAAGAATATGCAGATTCTGATCTGCTGAAGAAGGCGGCACAAGCCACGCACACGTGGTCAGCGGGTAGCTCCCAAAGAATCCAAGCTCCTCCTTTGGGGAAGTGAAACCCACAGTATCATTTTGATTCAAGTCACGTTTTCAATACACTGACACAAAAGAAATAGTCACAAGATCCCAGAAGCAAAGAGGCTCAATGAGCTGAGTCTTTCCTCCAAGGTCAGAAGTGAGCAGAAGATAAGGAGCAGAATAGAAAGCAAAGATGGTTGGGGTGAGGGTTACTAACTTTTCCCAGGCTTAACTCTGAGTGGTTACTATTTTTAAAAGTGCCCAGGAAAAAGGAAAGCAAGAATTTATGATAGGCATCCTAAATTCAAGTTCTTATCTAAATGTCCAGACTCTGGGTATGAGCAGGGTTATTATACTGTAAAGTGCCTAGGCGGCAACTCAGAAAAACAAAAGTTGTTTTTCTCCACAGCTGTTTTTCTCATCACAAAAAGTTTGTTCCAATTTCATTTACTAAATTGAATTAAAAAAATTATAAATAAAATGTTAGCAAATAACATTCAACAGTTCTTTAATTCATACTTTGTCCTATCTTAGAAGGCATTATACCCCCAAAAGTTGCAAGGATGTTACAAATGAAGAATTATTTTTATAATTTACCACATTGTCAAATGTGGTTATTTGAATAGGGAGTGACTATGGGAAAGTCTGGAGGTAGGAAGATATAATTAGGTATTCATGAGTAGCACTAAATGACCCTGATCTTGGTGACTATCTATGAACAAGAAATATCTGTCAGTGTCATTTTATCAACAGACACCCCTGTGGGTAGGAATAGGCTTTACCTTTGTTTCAGCCATCTATCCCTGCTGAGAAACTATCCCAAAATTTAACAGGAAACTAACTTTCTATTTCTCATGATTCTGCCACGTGTGCGTCGCTCAGCTGGGTAGTTTATCTGCTACATGGAGTGTGTTAGGGATAGAACTTCCAGGATGGCTGTATTAGTTCTCTAGGGCTGCCATAACAAAATCCCACAGAATAGGTAGTTTAAACAACCTCAATTTATTTTCTCACCGGTCTGGAGACTAGAAGTACAAGATCAAGATGCCAGCTGGTTTGGTTTCGCCTGAGACCTCTCTCTTTGGCTTGCAGACAAGAGGCCTTCTCAGTGTGTCCTCAGGTGGCTTTCTCTTTGTGCTTATGCATTTCTCATTCTTCCTCTTTTATAAAAATCCAGGCCTATTGGATTATGATCCTACTCTTATAACCTCGTTTAACCTTCATTACCTCCTTTAAAGGCTATATTTCTAAATATAGTCACCCTGGAGGGTTAGATCTTCAACATGAATCCAGGGGTGGGGGTGAGGGGTGGCACACAATTCAGTCCAAAACGGTGGCTTTATTACTCACCTGTTCTAATTCCTCAGTTGGGTTGGTTGGAACATCTGGAGGCTGGTGGGATACTCTTCTCTCTCCAAAATGCTTCTCACTGTGGCTAGCTTGGGATTTCCTACAGCATGGTGGTCTCAAGATAGTCAGACATCCTATATGGTGCTGGCTGTCAAGAAAATAGAAGCTTTGAGGTCTCTTTCTTGAAGGTTAGGCCAGAAACTGATAGAGCATTATTTCTGTCACATTGTATTAATCAAGGTAATTAACAGTTCAGCCCAGATTCAGAGTGGGAGGAGTGGAGATATGGACTCTTCCTTCTTCATGGGTGCAAGGGCACACATATGTAAGGAAGAAAGGAATTACTTTTTTAAAGTTTTTATTTATTTTTGACAAATAAATATTGTATATATTTAAGTTATACAATGTGATGTTTTGATATATGTATACATTGCAAAATGATAACAACAAGCAAATGAATTAACATAGCATTCTGTAGTTACCCCCCCCCTTTTGTTTTTGGTGTGGTATTAACATGAGATCTACTCTTAGCAAATTGCAAGTATATAATACAGTATTATTAACTATAATCACCATGCTGTACATTAGGTCTCCAGAACTTATTCATCTTACAATGGAAAGTTTGTGCTCTTTGATTAATATCTCCCCTTTTCCCCCACCCCCAGGAAGGAATTGATGAGTTCTTTCTTCTAATGCTTTCTATCACACACCTAAAATGAATTAGTGTTCCCAACGTCAAGCAACCTATGAAGGTTAATCCTGGATAGGGAATAAATTTCACTAAAGAGACATTATACCAACTCAGGAGAGAAGCTTCTTTTTTTTCTGGGCAATAGAATAAATGTCCATATTCCAAGCCCTCTGGAGGCCTGAAGCAGTTCTAGAGTTGTTAGAAAGATTGGCTGAAATTGATTAAGAGACCCAACGCTTGGCCAGAAGTTTTACTTTACTCTTGTGCTGTAATTTCCATTCGTTGTCCATACCCTTTCATTAAACTCTGACTAAAATTACAGCCTGGTATTGGTTCTGCTCTCTGGAGAGAGGAAAGGGTCTATGTCCATAATTGAGATGAAATGATACAAAGGGAAAAGCAGTGCCCTTTGCCCAAAGACTAGGGAGGAAGTATTAGGGGTGATCACTAACAGGAAATAGCCCAACCAAGGCATTGCAATAAGGCAAATATTATTTATAATAGAGACAGTAACAAGGTTACATCAATTAACAGTTCCTAATCTCATGAGAAGCTATAACCTAGGAAATAATGTTGGTGAATATTTGTGCTACTGTGATTGGATGCAGAAAGATATCATACTAATCCCTGTTCCGAATTAAATTACTCATGTCTTCTAGTGTATCTGGTCCCATTCATGTATCTGGTTTCATTTAAATCACTCACATCTTAAAGTGCATATAGGATAAAAAGTAAACATCATAGCATAATATAAAAAGTCCTCTGTGATCTTGAGTCCATGGATGGACATAATATTGATGAAAAATTCTTCACAAAATAGAGTGTGTGTCTTTTCTGATTAAGACATTTTCCCTCAGATTATTAGTAGAATTCAATATCCAAAAAAAAATAAAAACCACTGTCTTCCTACCTTATTTCTCACTGTTATTTCTGTGACCTTCAGTCACATTGTTTGCTATTCCCTGAAACTGTTTTGTTCTTCCATATTAGCATGCCTTCGTTTGTTGTATTTCTGAATCCTGGACTCCCCTATCCTTTCTGTGTTCCCTCAGAAATCAATTACTAAGATTCAGTGCAAGCCTAACTCTTCAATGAAACATTTCCCAATAATTCTTAGCTCCTGACAGTTCTCCGCTACTATATTGTGAACTCCTTGATGGTAAAGACCACACCTTACATACATCTCCAAGGAAAAATAACAGGAAACATTTTTAAGTGATTAAAAGAATGATATAATATCACACTCAGATTTTAAATGGAGATTGCACTGGCTTTCAATCCCATGAAACTTCAATTTTGAAGAAACCTGACAAAACAACAAATTAATCTCCATATGTTCTTCTTGGAATGCATATGCATACTGAATCGCAGGGTAAAACCTCAGAATTACATAGGTTCTTAAAATAAATGTGAAAAGTAATTCTAATGATAATATTTTGTGGCATATGTTTTGGTCAAATAAAAGAAACCATAGCAAATATGCTGCAAAAATGCTTTGGTTCAAAATGTCCTTTTAGATCATCTTTTCCCAGGCAAAGATAAATGTGATTCTAACAGTATTTGGCCAGTAAATGTGTTTTCATTGATGTAGGTTGGCATTTTCCTTTTGTAAACTAAAAATTAATAATTTGAGGGATTGAAAAGACATGTAAGGTATGGTAACTGAGAAAAGAGACATGTATAACATCGTTTAAAAGAGTAGAACTTTCATGATATGTTTCTTCTTGGTATGCAGTTATAAAAATGTTTTTTTAATGTTCATAGTGTAACAAGTTAGTTTTTTTCCCTCTTGATGCTAAAGAAAAATAATAAAATATTAGATTCTCCTTTGGAGTGTTATTTCTGATACAAGAAATCAAGTGGACATCAATGCATTCCTCTGTATAATCAGATTGCTTTATTGCAATCATCAGAAATTAACTTTGCTTAAGCATATTAGAAACATTTTGGAAGAATATCAGGTCTTACGGAATTACACTATAGGCTAGATAATCAGGTCCAGAAAATGAACAGACTTCACCACCACTCTCTAGGTTATTGCCACTGATAGCCTGTGACACTGATATTAATAATTTCTCAACTTTGCTATACCTTTGACTCAGTTCTGAAGAAGTCAAATCTCTAGATGACCCTGCCTGATGGGGAGCAGGGACTGAAAACATCTTACCTCTTTCTCACTTGTTGTAGGAGGTGGGACGTAGGTAAGGAAGATTTCCCAAAACATAAAAAGAGTGTTGAGAAATTGGTAGCCTTCACATGTATAACTATCTGGTATACATTTGTAATACATCAGGAGATAGAACATATTACACATTTTGGCTCTTTTCAAACTCAATATTTGGCAGTCTCCATGTTAATCTAATATAAAAAGTAAAGATTGTGAGAGGACTCATTCTTTTCTATTTGAAGTTAATTTTCATAATATACATGGGAATAAAAAGATAAAATAAAAGATAAAAATATGTTACTGTAGAGTATGGAATCTTCCCTTATATTAATCAGACTGTTTGTACAGGATAAACTGGACAATTTTAGAGTTGACATAAAAAATAATCACCAGAAGTAAGATTTTTGTTTTAGCGCCCCCAAACTGAGTCATTTACCAACTAGTGGGGATTCCAGAGAAGATTATGTCATTTGTTTGATGAGAGTTTAAAACCCTGCATACTGTGATCCTGTGCTGACTCTTATTTTTAATGCTGTAATAACAAAGTAAATGCCAATGGTTATAATTCAGAAGATAAAGACATTTCTTATGGAACTGCTGAAGGCAAATCAAATCACCAGAATAGTGTCAAGTGGTGTCAACAGAATGGAGATTATTAAAGAACATGAAAATACTAACAAAGTATCCTCACTGAAGTTCCAGTAGCATGATAATTCTTGAAATGGTGAACAACCATCACAAATAATATGTATCACCACTGCTATTAAAAAGCCATTAGCCTAGATTGGGAAGAGCTATTCAAACTTAGAAGTAATAGAAGAAATTACAAACAGAGGTATAGGCATATTAAAATATACAACACTTGAAACTGATATGTATCAAAGTAAACATCACATCACAATTAAAAGCAAATAATATGGTACTTAAAATATTTTCAGTAAATATGACAAAGGATTAATATTCTTAATGCATCAAAAATGCTTTCAAATTGATAGCCTTTTAAGATCTCAATATATAGATGGATAAAGAGCATAATTAGAATCAAGAAAGAAGATGCTGAAATAGCTTGTACAAATATAAATATATGTACACATTCCTCAACATTTTTGTAATAAAATAAATACAATTAAAAGCATCATATTTCACTTAGAAAGCATCAATTTTTTAAATGATAATATGCATTGTTCAAAAAGTACAGTAATAAAAGGGCACTTTTATTTATTCACTCTCATAGGACCCGAGGATATGATAAGTTTTTTGAAAGCAATATGGCTCTAGGTATCAAAGCAATACATTCATAAACTTGAACTCAGTAATTTAAATTATATGGATTTAATTTGTCACAATATAAAAATACTGTTTATCTCTGTATTATTTCTTGTAATTAGAAAACAAAAACTAAATGCTTAACAAGAAATAAGTGAAACAAACTATATTCAGATAAAATAGTTCAACCATTAAAATAGTTATGAGACAGTTTTAGCTCCAGAGAAATAGTCACTCCCATCATTACAACAACAATTTAAAAATGCCTCTTTGACTCGTCAGAGAAGTGAGATTTCAGGGCACATTATTTTCATGAAATTTAGAGAGACAGGTGAATTCAGAAAGTCACAGCAGAGATCTGATTACCTGGAACAAAAGTCATTGGAACCATAAAATGGTAGGAGCACTGAACGGTAATTTTCATTAATTGCTTTAGATTGAATATAGACTAACGTGAGAGGAAGAAACTCCTGGAGGCCACAGTCTTGGTGGAATGTGGGCAGCAAAATGTTCATGAGCTTTACCTCTAGGAACTCCACTAGGTTCTCATGGTTGAATATCTAAGAAAGGGCACCTTTTGATTCAATCAACTAGAAAGAAAGAAAAATCATTCTGAAATATTACCACCGCATTGTCTATAACAAAGGTCTTCTCTCCAGGATAAAGACTTTACCAGAGTCTTGTTCCAGAGTCATGGAGGAAGGGTGTTCGTCTCACTGCAGCCCCTTCTATCCTTCCTATTTTACCCAAGTACAGGACTGGAGTGGGAAACTCTACGAGAATAAACACTTGTATAGGTCACAGGTCACAGACATGAACACACTAAAAGACAGATTTAGATTTACCTAGAATGCTTCCAACTCCCACACCTTACCACCACACCAAGAGGGCTCCAGTGTAATAGTGGATTATCAGATATAGTAGATAGCTAGTATCTCTGAGGAAGGGTATATAAGGAAGACCAAAGTCAATACAGGAGACAAAAGCAAAAACACTACAGGATTTTGAGATCCCTAGGGGGTACACCTACTGCAAACATTAAACATGGCACAACTCTTAGCCAGATTTTTAAAAAAGCACAGTGAAAGAGACAAAGCAGATACTAGAGCCAGATCCAGGTATGACACAAATATTTTTACACACAGGAATTTCAAAACACTATAATTAATATGGTAAGGGCTCTAATGGAAAAAATAGACAATATGCAGGAACAGATTGTAATGTTACTAGAAAGATGGACATTCTAAGAAAGAAACAAAAGAAAATGCTAGAAATAAAAACACCCTACTAGAAATGAAAGCAATCTTTGATAAGCTCATTGGTAGACTAGACATGACTTAAGAAACAATCAGTAAGCTTGAGTTAAATCAACAGAAAGTTCCAAGACATAAATGCAAAGGAAAAAAAGACTGACAAAACAGAACAGAATATCTAAGAACCATTTCAAAAAGTGCAAAAATGCATAACTGGAATACTAGAAAGAGAAGAGAGAACAAATGAAAGAAATACTTAAAGTAGTATTAACCAATGACTATGCAAAATTAATGGCAGACACCAAACCACAGATCTAGGAAGCTCAGAAAACACTAAACAAGATAAATGCTAAAACATAAACATATGTTTATCTTATTTACATTGTAGAAAATTAAAGACAAAGAAAAAATCTTGAAAGAAGCAATAGGTTAAGAATAAGGATAGGAATTAAAGTGGATTTTTCATCAGAATCTATAATAGCAAGAAGAGTTGTGTGAAATACTTAGGTGCTGAAAGATAAAGCCCTAAGAAGTGAGAATTCTATATCCAATAATATAACTCTTCAAGAGTGAAAAAGAAATACTTTCTCAGACAGACCAAAACTGAATAAATTATTCACCAGAAGATCTGTCCTGCAAGGAATGTTAAAAGAACACGTTTGAGGAAAAGAAAAATGAAACTCAAACCTAGAAACTCACACTCAAAACTCAAATGAAGATAAAATAACCTTTTTTACTTTTCTTGTTCTTAATTAGTCTAATAGTTAACTGTTTAAAGTTATAATAGTAATATTTCATGCAGTGATTATAGCATATGATAAGTAAAAGGAATGATATTAACATCAAAGGGACAGAAGGGAGGAACTGAAACTTCATGTTAAATGGTATAGTGTTATTTCAAGGTGGACATATATTAGTTACAAATGTGCAATTGGAAATTCTAGGGCAATCACTAAAACATTTTTTAAAGCATAATTGCTATGCTAAGAGAGGAAGTAAAATGGAATAAAATACTCAATAAAAATGCTCAGTTAAAAGCAGAGAAAGGAGAAAAAGAGAAAACAAAGAACAAATGCAAAGATTAAAAACCAGTTACCAACGTGATATATATTAATCCTGCTATATTGATAATCACTTTTTTATGATAGTTGTATGGAATCAGTTTATTCTGCAAGACTAAAATAAAATGTGTGTATATTTAAGGAGGTGGCATTCCATAACGATTTGGAACACAGTCTTTAGAGTCAGACAGAACTAAGCAGCTCTGTGTCCTTGTGGAAGTTTCCTAAACTATGTCTTCATTACTTCATCCTTAAAATGAGTTTATAATACTTCAAATTGATTTAAATGAGGTTATGCATATAAAGCTCTTATCCCAAAGTCTGGTATGTGGTAAATGTTAAATAAATGGTAAGTATTATTATCAAACTTTTTATATTCCTATGGGAAGAAAGTCCCACTCAAGGTAAATTTCACATCACTAACAGAAAATAAGGGCAGACACATTCTATATGGATGTTGCAGAGAGGAATTCATTCATAGGGTAAATTGTTTCTATGTCTTCTCAGTTGAAATGTACAGTGATGTTATGACTTTGGTCTCCTAGTCAGTGTTTTCACTTGTGAATTTCAGGAGGAAATAGAAAAGGCATTATATCAATAATCATTTTAAATGTGAACGAGCTAAACACACCAAATAAAAGAAAGAAACTGCTAGAATGGATAAGTAAATAAGACAACCCAGGTATATGTTACATATAATAATGGATAGATCAATATATGGATGGATAGATATATATATAGAGAGAGAGATAGATGACAGATAGATAAATTAAAACTTAAAGGATGGATAAGATATGTCACACTAACGCTATTCAAAAAAAGTTGGAGTACTTATATTAATTTCAGACAAAGTACACCTCAGATCAAGTAAACTGATGACATATATAAAGAAAGGAAGTACACAATGATAAAGGAATCACTTATCCAAGGAGATATAACATTCTTAACATATATGCTCTTAACAAGAAAGCATCAGAATATGGGGCACAAACTGCTGGAAATAAAAGGAGCACTAGGTAACTTCACTATTACAACTGAAGACTGCAACAGCCCTCTTTCAATAATTGATACATCAAGCAGGCAGAAAATCAGTAAAGATAATAGTTGACCTAACAGGACTATAAATCAACTCGATCTAACTGGCATTTATAAAGTACTTAGTTCAACATCAAAATACACATTCTTCTTAAGAAACATGAACATTCACGAAGATATAACACTCCTGGTCTATGAAGGACAGCTTAATAAATTTAAAAAACAGAAATCCTATAAAGTATGTTCTCAGACCATAATGGGCCTGTATTCAAAATCAATAACAGAAAGATAGCTGGATGATCACCAATTACTTGAAAATTAAACAATACAATTCTAAATAATACATGGAGAAAAAAGAACTCTCAAAATAATAAAACAGGGCTTCCCTGGTGGCACAGTGGTTGAGAGTCTGCCTACCGATGCAGGGGACACGGGTTCGTGCCCCGGTCCGGGAAGATCCCACATGCCGCGGAGCGGCTGGGCCCGTGAGCCATGGCCGCTGAGCCTGCGCGTCCAGAGCCTGTGCTCCGCAACGGGAGAGGCCACAAGAGTGAGAGGCCCACGTACCGCAAAAAATAATAATAATAATAATAATAATAAAACAATATTTTTAACTAAATGAAAATGAAACTACATCTTAGCAAAATATGTGGAATGCAATGAAAACAGCATTTGAAAGGGAATTTATGTGTTAAAGAAATATGTCAGAAAAGAAAAATGATCTAAAAACTATCTTAAACTTCCATCTTAGGAAGTCTTTTAGAACACCAGAGAAAGAAGAATTTAAGTCTAAATCAAGCAGAAGTAAATAAATAATAAAAAACAGAGCAAAAATCAATGCAATTGAAAGCAGGAAATCAATAGAGGAAATCAATGAAATCAAAAGCTGTTTCTTGGAAAAGATAAATATAATTGATACACATGTAGGCGGGTTAACCAAGAAAAAGAGAGAAGACAAAACTTACCAATATCAGATATGAAAGAGGGGTCATCCTCACTGATCCCACTATCATTAAAATTATAACAGAGAAATACTGTAAAAAGTTCTATAAATTTGATAAGTTACACATAAAGTATCAATTCCTTCAAAGACCAAACCACCATAACTAGGTAACCTGAGTTTCCCTCTTTCTATTAAAGAAGTGGAATCAATACTTAATAACCTTACAAGAGAGAAAACACCAGGCCCAGATGGTTTCACTGCTGGATTCTACCAAACATTTAAAGACAAAATGTTATCCACTCTCCACAATATATTTCAGAAAATAGAAGCAAGTAAAACATTTCCTACCTCCTTCTATAAGGCCAATATTACCCTAGTACCATTAAATACCATTATAACCAGATAAAACCATTACAAGAAAAGAAAGCCACAGACGAATATCTCTGTGGACATAGATGAAAAAGATTCTCAACAATATATTAGCAAGTGGACTCCAACAATGTATAAAAGGAATTATACACCATACCCGACCGCATCCATAGTTTTAAGAGGAAAAATCATATGATCATATACACTACTCCCTCAAGGAGATGGAACATAAATCTCCACTCCTTAAGTGGTGGCTACACAAAGTGATTTTCTTCCAAAGAGTACAGTTTGGAAAGTGGGGGAAGGAGAGTAACTATACAATGCAAAAGTTGATAAATACCACTTCAGTTAGGTGGTCAAGGTTAACATCAACAAGTATAAATCATGTTGATAGTTTGTACCCTTAATATGGTAGGATGAAAATGGCCTCTTCTGTGGTCTCCTTCCCCAAATCACTTACACTAATCTAATAATAAGAGAAATATCAGACAGATTTCAATTTAGGGGCGTTCTATCCAGTACCTGACCAGGGATCCTCACACTATCAACATCATTAAAAAAAAAAAAAAAAAAGTCTGAGAAGTTGTCATAACTAAGAGGATCCTGAGGAGATATGATGACTAAATGTAATGTGCTATCCCAATACTGAAACAAAAAGTATATCAGGAGAAAATTAAGTAACTCTGAATAAAGTGTGGACTTTAGTTAATAATAATATATCAATACTGTTTCATTAACTGTAACATGCACCATTCTAATGTAAGATGTTAATAATAGGAGAAACTGCAAGTTATTTGGGAACTCTCTGTACTATTTTGCAATAAATCTTCAAGTCTAAACATTTTCTAATATATAAGGATTATTTTTAAATATGAGTTTTTTAATGACGGGGAGGCATGCTTATATTATAAGATGAAGTGAAATACAGACACAATTAAAAATATAGTAAGATCTCAGCTAGGTTAAACAATGCTCATGCAAAATAATCTGAAGAACATCTACTACAGTATTATCAGCATTGTTTGTTTTGGAGAGGCTGTAGCAGAATAGGTGATGCTTATTATTGTTTGTATACTTTGTACAATTTCAAATAATAATTAGAAAAATGTTACACTAAAAGATATAAATAAAGGCTGATACCTCAGCTTTGAATATTTGAAATCACAGAATATCACACCTCAACATATTTTCTCAGTTTCTGTAACAAGGTCAATATCAGTAAAAGAATAAAAATTTTTAAAAATTTAAAAAAACAACAACCTCTTTGAACTACTCATGCCAAGTGTTACTATGGCAATATTCTAAATGAATAATTAAAGTACATTTTAAAATTAGTAAACATTTGATAGTTTGGAAATGTTCCCACAGTTTCTATGGAGATAATTATTATGCCTATTTGAACAAATATTTCTCTTGATAAATGAAAGTTTATTTTCAAAATTAAAACTAAGACCTTCTTATTTTAATCTACTTAACACAAAACAGAATTAAACAAGTAAAGTACTCTTAACAATCACTGAAGACTAGAAACCACAGAAATTTCTGCACTCTATCCTTTAAAATATGAATATGCTGGATCTTTTACTGCAAGGAAAGAGACACTTCGGGCATTTAGCTTTCCCTGAGAATGAGTTTTCAAAGACTGTAGAATCAAAGATGAACTGAGGTTACTTTTCCAAAATGCAGTGTTTAGGTTAGAAGTTTTATTATGAAAGAAACAAAATTAAACTTGAGCAGTAGTTTAGGTTAAAGGTCATTATAAAGCAAAGATTTGTTTGATTAAAACATGTCAAGCTTTGTCTTAACCTCTAGCCCTGATAGAAAATATCAAGGATATTTTCTATCTGAACTGAACAAGGAAAGTTTAGAAAGAGTGCCCCTAAGTCTAATATGATGACTTGTAAGGTGATAAATTGGCTGGCTAGTAATTCATATAGCTCTCTACAAACTTACATTATATGAAAGATCTGGAGCGGGCGGTGGGGGTGAATGAATTTGATATTAGGTAGACAAGAACCAATTAGGATTGTCTTCAATTTTAAGCAAAAGACCCAAGTCTCTCTGGACTCCATGTGACTTTCCTATGATAGATTTGGTGGGACCATGATTTTGATTTGTCCTTTCTGACTATTAGCTAGAGAATTCAAGTATGCTCAGGAACAACATCAATGCATGTATTATATGAGTAAAGAAATGTGATAATAATGTGAAGTGTATTATCTCTGAGTTTATAAGAGAGTGAAAATAGCATTTGATATTTTGTGAGAAAACTGCTCAAAAGAAGTTTGAATGCTAAAGGTGCTTAAACATGTCATTTAGAGGCAAAGAAGAAAAAAAAACATTTTCACAAAAACTGTATGAGAAATCAATATTAAGAAGACAGACAACCCAATCGAAAAATGGGCAGAAGACCTAAATAGAAATTTCTCCAAAGAAGACAGACAGATGGCCAAGAAGCACATGAAAAGCTGCTCAACATCACTAATTATTAGAGAAATGCAAATCAAAACTACAATGAGGTATCACCTCACACCAGTTAGAATGGGCATCATCAGAAAATCTACAAACAACAAATGCTGGAGAAGAGGGATCCCTCTTGCACTGTTGGTGGGAATGTAATTGATACAGCCACTATGGAGAACAGTATGGAGGTTCCTTAAAAAACTAAAAATAGAATTACCATATGATCCAGCAATCCCACTACTGGGCATATACCCAGAGAAAACCATAGTTCAAAAAGACACATGCACCCCAATGTTCATTGCAGCACTATTTACAATAGCCAGGTCATGGAAGCCACCTAAATGCCCATCGACAGATGAATGGATAAAGAAGATGTGGTACATATATACAATGGAATATTACTCAGCCATAAAAAGGAACAAAATTGGGTCATTTGCAGAGATGTGTATAGACCTAGAGACTGTCATACAGAGTGAAGTAAGTCAGAAAGAGAAAAACAAATATAGTATATTAACACATATATGTGGAATCTAGAAAAATGGTACAGATGAACTGGTTTTCAAGGAAGAAATAGAGACACAGATGTAGAGAACAAATGTATGGACACCAAGGGGGGAAAGTGGAGGGGAGGATGAATTGGGAGATTTGGATTGACATATATTCACTAATATGTATAAAATAGATAACTAATAAGAGCCAGCTGTATAAAAATAAATAAAGATAAAAATAAAAATACTATGTGAGAAATGTTTCAGGGTAGAAAAGTTGCAATGATTTTGAGAGGCTCTGAGTCACCTATGGACCTTATTATTGTAGGTTTGATGAAAGTGGGGTTCAGCTCCTCTGTGAGATTGACCTTGTGGACACACCTTGTGTGCCTAACTTGACCTGGTCCTCTAAGCCTTTTGTCTCTTATATTATTCATTTGTTCTCTTACACTGTTGATCAGTTCTTTTTTCTGTTCTCTTAAAGACTTTTAAGCCTGAAACCATAAAAATTCACAATGAGAGTTAAATGTTCCATGCTTAATCAAATGCTTTGTCTCTGACTGTTTTTTTTTCATTTTTAACCTTTCCAACATGAAAGTAAATATTAAAATATGTGTATTTTTAAATTTCAATAGAAAGTCATTGGATCTTTTTATAGTTAAGGCCATTTTAGAATCTAGAAGCATGACATAGTCTTTCTTGGAAGTATTCAATTTTACATCTTCATGTTTTAATACAAAGAACTCTTAGAACTTTCTAAAATCATGGAAGACTTTTTGATTTCTATAGTGGGGTTGATTTTTTGTAATTTATAAAATTAAGTTTCTTGAGATGTGATTTGTATACAAATACAACCATTTTAACAATACTAGGTTTTTTTTGTTTTGCTTTTATTTTTTATTTTTTTACATCTTTATTGAAGTATAATTGCTTTACAATGTTGTGTTTCTGCTGTACAACAAAGTGAATCAGCTATACGTATACTTATATCTGCATATCCCCACCCTCTTGCGTCTCCCTCCCACGCTCCCATCCCACCCCTCTATGTCATCACAAAGCACCGAGCTGATCTCCCTGTGCTATGCAGCAGCTTCCCACTAGCTATCTATTTTACATTTGGTAGTGTATATATGTCACTGCTACTTTCTCCCTTCATCGCAGCTACCCCTCCCCTGCCCCACCATGTCCTCAAGTCTATTCTCTACATCTACATCTTTATTCCTGCCCTGCCACTAAGTTCATCGGTACTGTTTATTTTAGATTCCATATATGTGTGTTAGCATATGGTATTTGTTTTTCTCTTTCTGACTTACTTCACTCTGCATGACAGACTCTAGGCCCATCCACCTCACTACACATAACTAAATGTCATTTCTTTTTAGGGCTGAATAATATTCCATTGTATATATGTCTTTATCCATTTATCTGTCTATGGACATTTAGGTAAGCATACTAGTTTTGACAAATTTAAATGTTTGAGTAATCACCACCTCAGTCAAGACACAGTATTTTCATCCACCCCAAATTTGCCTTTCCCAGGCAATCATCTCCTCCCAACACTGGCTCCAGGCAACCACTGACCATCCTTCTGTCACTATACATTCAATTTACATTTTCTAGAGTTTCATGTGAGTAGAATGATATGGTACATAGTTTTTTGGAGTCTAGCTTCTTTGTCTCATAGTGTTTGTAATATTTACAATCCTCTTGTGTTCCTCAGTAGTTTGTTTCATGTTATTTTGAGAAGTAATCTATTCTTTGAATATACCACAATTTGTTTATTCATTTAACTGTTGGTAGATTTGAGCTATTTACAGTTTGGGGCTACAACAAATAAAACTGATAGGAACAATCATGTAAAGTCTTTGTGTTGATGTAAAGCTTAATTTCTCCTAGAAACATATCTAGGAGTGAAGTTGTTGGGTCATACAGTAATTGTAGGTTGAAATTAATAAGAAACTCCAAACTGTTCCAAATTGGTTGTATCATTTTGCATTTCTACCAGCAGTATATAAGAATTCCAGTTGCTGATATCCTTACCAAAACTGGTACAGCCAGTTCTTGTAAACTGAGCCAATCTATTGATATGTAGTATTATCTGCTTGTGATTTAGTTTGAATTACCACAGTGGCTAAATATCTTTTCATGTGTTTGTCTATATATCTTCTTTTGTGAAGTGTCTGGTTTAAATAGTTTGTCCTTTTTTTTTTTTTTTTTTTTTTGCGGTACACAGGCCTCTCACTGCTGTGGCTCTCCTGTTTCAGAGCTCAGGCTCCTGACACGCAGGCTCAGCGGCCATGGCTCACGGGCCCAGCCACTCCACGTCATGTGGGATCTTCCCGCACTGGGGCACGAACCCATGTCCCCTGCATCAGCAGGTGGACTCTCAACCACTGTGCCACCAGGGAAGCCCATTTTTTTAATTGGAGTTTTAGTCTTATTATTGAATTGTTAGTGTTCTTTATACATTCAGCATACAGTTCTTTTATCAAATAAATACACATATATATTTATTTAGCAGAATTACATATAAATATACATATTCATATGTCATATATATTTCTTTGAAGTGTGTGATATGCTTTTTTATTTTTTAGTTGTATCTTTGAAAAAGCAGAAAATTTTAATTTTTTTAAGTCCAATTGTCAATTTTTCATATTATGTGTGCATTTGTACAGTCTTAAAATCTGATAATATTATGTTCTCCAATGTTGCTATTTTCTTTTTATATTGTTTATTGGTCCTTTGCAATTTCACATAAATTTTAGAATTGCCTTGTCAATTCCAACCAAATAAGTATGCTGGGATTTTGAGCAGGATTATATTAAATCTATAGATTCAAATGGTGGATAATCTTAAAAGATATTGAGTCTTCCAGTCCACAAACATAGTATTTCCTCTTTTGCTATATGTTCTTTAATTTCTTGGCAATTTTTTTTTTTTTAGATTTTTTCATTGAATAGGTCTTTAAATATTTTGAAATAATTTATCTCTAACTATTTTAGGTATTTTTATGTTTTATAAGTGTTATTTTGCTTTCAAGTTCCAATTGTTTATTGCTAGGCAGTAAGAAACCAAATGCATTTTGTATATTTATTTTGCATTTGGGAAATATTAATCTCACTTATTTTAATAAATTCTTTGCAAATTTTGTGAGATTTATATCATATAAAATTGTCACCTGCCAGAAAAGACAATTTTGTTTCTTCCTGTCCAATCTGTATGCCTGCTATTTTTTGTTTGTTTGATTGTATTGCACTGAGTAGGATCAATACAACATTGAATAGAAGTTGGAAGAATTGTCTTTCTTTCATTTTACAAATCTTACCAGGGAAGCTTTCATTAAGTATGATGTTAGTTGTAGTATTTTTATTTATTCATTTATTTATTTATTTTTTGCCAGTTCTTAAAGTGGAAAACATGTTTATTAACATTCAAACTCCCTTCATACAAGGCCATATAAAAATTCTTAACATTTTGACTGTACATAAGTCTATATTTTCTACATAGTTACAATAATGTATAATTTAGCTTTTCATAATACATTGTTTAAATACATCATTAGTTCTGTTAAACATAAGCAATATTTGCAAATCTAATACTTGAACAATTTCCTCTGTTCATAGTTTAGCAGGACTAATTAGCATAAGATGCTCTTTTTTAAGAGGTATATAATCTGAGTATTAACAATTACTGAAGTCTGGTATTTCTATACAGCATTTTCTTTTTGCTTTGATCACAATAACACAAAAAATCCTTAAGGATACTGAAATTCAGTAACTAAAGTCCAGAGACATTAGCCAATAAGTCAAGTTCATACATAACACTATAGTATTAAAAACCTTAAAAAAAAAAAAAAAAAAACAACCTTTTGCAATCTGCCCTAGTAGAGACTGTTCCTCTCAGGATAAGACTACTTGGCAATAGAAAGGAAAAAGACAGCTTTGAGTCTCTGTGGTGCTGATCGGAAGAAAAATGCTAACTTACCTTGTCGCCTCTCACTAATGATGGCAGAAATACCAGAACAACCATATTCCAGCTCAACAACTCTAGGTAACTTTATGGAGATGGAAGTTGGCTTAGCTCATGCTAGGTGACCGCAGCACTGACCTTGTGTGTAAAAACATGAAACATTTGCATATTGTGATCTAGGTCTTAATTGTAAGCTATACTGAGGAATTTTTTTAATGTTTCGGCTATATTTCATTCCAAAAGAAGAGTTGATTTGATGCTTGAGTTACAGCACCAGTCTGTATTAGTTATTAGTGAAATGAAGTACACTCCTGCAGATAAATACCAGGTCAAAAAAACCTGTTTCAGTAATCTGATTAACCTGTAGAATACTAAAAAATAAGTTATTTCCACAGAAATCTCTGAAGGGAGCAAAATAACTATATGCCTAAATAAACATTTTAAAGGGAAATAACCCAATACCCTCTGAAGGTCAAACAGTGTTTGCTATGTTGTAATCCTATTCATCATCAGGCTGCAGTTAGACCACAACACTATGTTCATTAGCTTCGTTTTCTGCATCACTACTGTCAGTATCTTCATTGTCATCTTCCTCATAGTCTGAAGATTCTGTCACGTTCTGATGTGAGCGGGATTCCGGCAAAGCCCCAAATGACTGGGTGCTGACAGAAGCCAAAGGTCTGAATAAAGGCGTATGTTCTGACACTTCATTTTCTTCTTGACTACTCTCTGTGTCAGAGTCTGAATCGCCTTGAGAAGGAACAACTTTTTGCTTGCAGACTGGACAGGTTTTTTTGGTTTTAGTTAGCCAAGGATCTACACACTTGCAATGATAAGCATGGGAACACGGAAGGATTCTGAGCTTGTCTCCATCTTCATATTCATCCAAATCAATGGCACATACCTCATACTCATCTCCTTTTTTGAATTTATGTATAGGGAGTTTCTTAAGTTGATCTTTACGAAGTCAGTTTCTTCTAGCTCTATGTCTATCCTGGACAGATTTTGTGATCTGTACTTACTGTCACTGGATCCCATGTTAATGAGGTCATCAGAATCAACAGTGTGAACTATGGCTGCTTTGTATCCTGCTCTCTGTGCATTTAAAACCTTTTCATCAAAATTACAATCAAGTCTTCTAATTAACACGATGAAAGGGCCAAATGAATTGTCTCTTAGTGGCGGAGGCACTATGAGTTCACAGGCATCCTCTGGTTTTGAGTTAATCAAAAAACCCTTTAAACCTTCAGCTGGAAGTCTATAACCAAATCATGCTGGAAGGTCATCAGTGTCTGAGACGCGTTTTCAAAATTATATGCTAAAATGTCCGCTTCTACAGGCAGTAGGTTTAGGAATGCAAAGAGCTGGACAGTCAAGATGGTATAGACTTGTGTGGCCGACAGCATAAGCATCCCTATGGAGAGCAGCATCTCACTGTAAAGTCACCTGGAAGCCTGACGCCACAACACAAATAGGCTCGCCAACCACGTCACTGCGGGAGAAGTCCCTAATCCCGACTTCATGACTGAATCTCCGCACCGACCCCCACCCTAGCTGTAGTATTTTTATTGATGTCTATTATCAGAGTGGGAAAAAAAGTCCCTTTTGATCTAAGTTTGCTGAGTGTTTTTATCATGCATGATTGCCGAATTTTTCAAGTGCTTTTTTCTGCAACAATTATCAACAAAATAGGTGTTGAGGTGGTCAATTGGACAGAAAGACTGAAAGTACTAATCAAGCCTTTATTCACTTACTGTGACAGTGAATAATGCAAGAGGTTAAAGGAAGCTCTGGCTCCCTGCCATTTTGTTTTTCTTCATAGAATGGCAGGAGAGGGTCAGATGGATAGAGCGCAGAAAGGGGTAGCTGTCTCTGAGGAGAGGCTTAACAAAAGGCTCTTGTCTCTTCATGGACCATGGGCTGAAGGTAAGGAAAGAAAGAAGAGGTTAGGAGTTGGAAGGTACTGAGTTGAAGTACAGTGCCTTAGCTACGGGCACTGAGATGGAGGCCTCAAAATAGGTGGTCAGGGCTAGGAGTGCCCATATGCCTATGAGGATGCAGATGAGTGGGGTGGGGGAAATCTGAGTCCTTGACTACAACTTTCTTCAGAAAATTGCAGTGTAACATTGTGCACCAAATCTGGTGAGGGGAAAGCAGCTTTCACTCATGAGGCCTGTCAGGCAAAGCTTGGTAATTGCCTATAGTTGGGCCAAGGATTCCACACAGGATTTGGGGATGGAGCCAGACTCCTCAGTCACAGGTTTTTCTCCTTTATTGTCTTGATAAAAACAATACTTTAAGTTCATTCTTCTTTCCTAATATATGCCTTTGGAGCTTTAAGTCTCCCTCAAAGCACCACATTGGCTGCATATCCTGTTATTAGCTATGCCTTGCCTTTTTTTTTTTTTTTTGGCGGTTACTCATGGGTTGACATTATGCATCTTTAAATTTTCCAGTCTGCCTTCAGATAATATTGAACCACTTCACACAGAATCAAAGGAAAGGCTGAAATGAAAACAGGGATCTGTGATGTATTATTTTAAAGCAGGATACTTTTTAGCTGGCTTGCTGGTCCATGAGATTAGGATAAGTTGAACATGGAGGTACAAAAGTGTGATGTGTTATAACTGATATGAAGATATGAAGGAGGTATTCAGGAAGGCATCAAGTGCCCAACTGAGTTTGGAGAACACAAATTTGTAATGGCACTTGTGCGTAAGGCTGTATGGCTTTCTCCAGCAGATCTCAGCAACCTGAGTAATAAGTGGAGAAACGTGGGTTGGAGTTGAGTAGGACTGATGGGGTAGAAAGTAAAAGCTCAAGTAGTGATGGTGAAATTAATTGATTGAAATGACACATCATCTTCCCTAAACTGGATAAGAGAGAAAAGGAATTGATGAGGTAGGTGAAAGATCAGGAAACAAGGAAATTCCATATTCAGTCTAACATTTCATTTTCATGATAAGTGTGAGATGAGAAGAAAATGTACAAAAATTGAGGGAGAGAGGGAAAAAAAGAAGCATGAGAAAAATTTTAGATGTAGCAGAATTTAACAATGATATAAAATCTCTATCAGATCCAATTTGCACCATTCTTCACTGTACTCTTTGCCCTGAGAGGATAGCCTGCATAGAATTATATCATCAATAGATTTCCTTTACCTCAAGCTTCTTTCTAGGTTTGAACATTGAGAGGCACTAGCATGAGATCAGAAGACAAGACAGGTCAAGGTAGTTATTCTTCTTGATGCCTCTTTGCCAAGCTGCAGCTCCTGCCAGGATGTTCCTTCTATAAGGCTCCTGTCTACAGATTCTAATATTTATTTCCTTTCTTTGTCCCTTAAGAAGTAGGGTCGTAGCCGTTTCAGGTGCCGCATTATTCCCCAAATGCTGCTCACACCTTTGTAGAGCATCTCCTTATTAAATTGACCCTGAACTTTCCAGTTTGAGTGTGCCATCTGTTTCCAGTAGGACCCAGGCTAACACACACGCACACGCATACACAGTAATAGCCCAATGTGATGTCAGATTTCCTTCCTCACTGAAAATCAGTATTTCTCTTGGATTTGTCATACAAGTTCACATGTTATACAGGTTCACGTATAAGTGGAAAGTATGGCCACCAAAGTGCTATGTCTTGAGTGGACAAACTGTCTGATCTTTATGCCCCACTAATTTTGGTGTCTAAAATCATATTATTAACCACTCTAAAACAAGATAATGAATCCAGAAAAACCTAATCCAACAAATATTTATTTAAATGCTTGGTATGTACCTGGCACTGACCTGATGAAATGAACATGACTCAATGTGTGTCAAGAACACTAGTGCAAGTGATTTATATGAATTATCACTGCATTTCTCCAGCACCTAATGTCTTCTTTCTTCTTTAAAACTTCATAGAAAGTTCTGTTTGAAAACATATATTTTAAATGTCTAGCTTAGCTTATACCATTGTTTATCTTTGTATGTCTAATATATATATTTCCCTATCAGATTCAATGTAATTCATTTTTATGAATTCTGAATTGCCTGTATTTTTCAATACCCTTCATTTCCTACCAATCAACTTAAGACTCATAGAATTTGAACAGTTTTTTTGGCTTTTTTTTTCCAGGATGATATTGAAGATACTCATGTTGTTAGGTCAGCAATCATATTTCTAACTGCCTCCCCCCAATATCTGCCTTCCTCTTCATATGGCGTTCATCCCCTGTGCATATCTGTGTCCGCATTTGTCCTTTTTATAAGGATATCTGTCATGTTGGATTAGGGGCCAACCCCACTACAGTATTACTTAATCTTAATCTTAACTAATTACATTCCAATGACCCTATTTCCAAATAAGGTCACATTCTAAGGTACTAGGGGTTAGGACTTCAACATATGAATTTGGTGAGGGGGACACCATTCAATCCATAACAATACTCAATAAATAAACTACTGCATTATTTGCCAAGTGCCTCAGGTGGACCCCAACTCTGAGACTTAATACATTTATCTTATTGTAAAATACTGACAAGAAACTGGTTAGGTATACTTTGCTAATCATAAGGACTAATTTTATTTTCTGTACTCCTGATAGCAATTTATGGAGGTAGACTAGAAGTACCTCGTGAATGAATCCAAAAGACTACATTCAAAGCTTAGAGCACAAAAGGTGGAGTATTAAATTCCAAGCGTAGGCACTTGTCTGATGGATGAGTTCTTTGATCCTTCTCTCCCTTTCTCTGAAGAGGATTTAGGGTAAAGAACTGAGTATATATAAGTACAATCTCTTTTTCACTCTCCTCCTCTCCAGTTCTTCCATTTCACTTCCTATTTCTTTGTATAAAAGACTTTGGAGAGCCCAAGAGCATAGCAGGCCTTTTTTATGTGTGTTTCAAATCAAAGAGATATCCAGTCAGCAAAAATCAAAGATCACAAGTAGCAAATCTGTCAGGTCTGAGATGTAACCCTGTGTCTTTTTTTCCAAAAGAGACAATTGACCTTCTCAATAAGTCATAACTTATGTACTACGTACAGAGGTATCAAAGGTTTTGAAAGCACAGCATGTTTAATACAAAAAGGTGTATTCTGCTATCTATAAGTAACAGAAAATAAGAGAATAAGTGTGACTGCGTCCACTTTAGTCTAATTTTTATGCTAATAATAATGTATCCTAAAGAGCACAGATTGTTTTTCCCTTAGTAGGTGGAAAGATATAGAAACAGATATAATGAAAGCTAGATAACATAAAATATGATTTTTAACTACTTATTCATTTCTTTTGTTCTTGAAAATGTGTCACATTCACTACATAAGTGAGAAATAAGTGATAAGAAAGAAGGGCACCCCAAGCTTGAAGAAATAGCAGAACATGGAAATAAGTCTGAGGTGAGAACCATGAAATAAGATTCAGATCAGGGAAGAGAACAATTCTAACTAAAATACACTTTGAAGAATAAATGTAAGAATAAAGGCAATTTTAATCTGTCATCCTATTTGAAGCTTAAGTCCACATTAAATCTCCTACTACTGGAAAAAAGGAGGTGGTAAGAAAATACAAAGGAAGAGATTATTGGAAACTGCATAAATTAGTTGATGAGGACTCATGCATAGGAGCTTTCCAAAGTTTCAAACACATATTCTGTATGTGTGTGGGTATTTGTTTGCATAACTCATATTTTGTCAAGTTCGAGACAATTGTGACTCGCAGGATTGCTGAGGGTCTGAGAGGGAGAAAATGTATCTAAGAACAACTACCATAACAGTTGACATACTGGAGGATTAAAATTAGAAGTCAGTTTCTGGTGTTTGTTTCATTAGTATTGGCAGCAAAAGTTTTCACTTTGATTAAATAATTTTCTCTTTTATATTCAAAAGCTGGAAAAAGATAACCTACAAAATAACATTAAAGGAGAAAAAGTAGGATGATAAAGCAGCTTGTTCCCAAGAAATCCTTAAGTCTCAAAAAAGAGAATGATTGTTGTTTCTTGTTGTTGTTGTTGTGTGTGTGTGTGTTTTAGGAAAACAGCTGTATATATCAGCAGGGGATGGTTAGGTTGGGCAGAGGTCATGAGAGAATAAGTGATGTGAGAGCATTTTATTTTTATTGTCTGGAACTTTTTTCTCTGGGATGGAGCTTCAAAAATGGAACCCTCTCCCCTCAAGGTTTTCTCCTCATAGATATTTTGAAAAAAATCTTTATTTTAAGGATTTTTTTCCATGATGGGTTAAAATAACTACATAAATTATTTTATGTAGTTAAAAGGCTCCAGATAGGTGACAGGGAGATTGAAGAAGGAGGATGATATGGTCCAGAAAAACTATTTCCAAGAAAACCCAGCCCCTGAAAAATCACGTGAAGTGTTTGACCATATAGCAAGGTGTTTTAGATTCCTTTTTATTTTCAGTATCTTTAAGGGAAAAGATGGATAGGTAAGCACCTAATGAGGCATTAACTAAACTGGGGTGGAAGGCGGGGAGATGCATAAGAAAGGAAATGTAATCATTATGGTATGTATCTCAATTGTGAATAATACTATGAATTATTATGTATTTCATAATAATGAAAATATGTAATACAATTTGCCCCCAAATTTTGATATGATTACATTGGAAGAATACCTTTAAGGTGGAAGGAGCTTTATAAGAGTTCTAAACCCTCATTTTACTGATTAGGAAGGCAGTAGGTAACATGTGTAACTGAAAAATACATTATATTATAAGTGTGTAATTTAAACATATAGTGCAAATACCTCCCAAAATAGTTAGAAATGTGTTTCTCTGAGTGAGCAAAGGAGATTGGAGGGTGGAAGGTGGGGACTGCTGACTTATACAGTGAATCTAAACAATAAAAACATATTTTTAAGTCAAGAAAGAAAGAAATGATAAATATAATTTTTAAAAGCTATCTAGTTTTTCAGGAATTCCCTGGTGGTCCAGTGGTTAGGACTTGGCACTTTCACTGCCAGTGCCTGGGTTCGATCCCTGGTCAGGGAACTAAATCCCACATGTCATACGGTGCAGACAAAAAAAAAAATTGTCTAGTATTTTATCATAAACATAGAATAATGTTTGGACACTGTGACTAAATTAAAAAATAAATTGTTTCAAAGATAAAAGCTATACTTGTCTGTATCTTAAATAAGACAGCGGGAAGAAAGACAAAGAATGTGAAAGAACAAAGACCAGGTTGCATTTGTGCATATGAATATGACACAGCACTTACTTCTGACAGCACATATGTAGCTAAAAATGCATACATACATCTAAATGCTAAGCAGTTCTACTGCCATATATGTGTAACATATTCACATCAAAGTTAATTAATGTGTTATCATTCTAAAAATAAATACCAGATTTTACCTTATGTGTTTCTCATGTCCAGGCTTCAAGACTTTATTGTGCCATTTATTCCTTTAAGCAATTGCTACTCAGAGGAATATTTAGTTTGGTTTGGCAATTAACAGCATAAAGAGCTTAAGTGGCATTTGTTGAGAACTTTTTAGCCTTGGACAGAAGCCTTCTCATAGAACAAAGTTTCATATATATTCTTCAGAGAAATAATACCAGAAGGTGCTCCTTCAAAAGAGTAGTTCCAAGACAAATTATTTTGGAAACAACATATTACACTTTCATTTTGGATTTTGACCAATATATCCTTAATGTTTTCCTCAGCTTGACTACACATTAGATAGGTTTATTCCTGAATCTAGTCCCCTTTTTCTTAGAACAATGGCAGTTAGAAATATGATTGCTGAGCTAACAACATGATTATCTTTAATATCATCCTAAAAAAAAAAAAAAAACTGGTCAAGTTCTATGAGTCTTCAGTTCCCTTTTTCTTAGAACAATTACTATAGAAACATTGCAATTGTAAGTTCTTTCTCTGTCCTTTTGAGATGTAAATCTTCCCTCAGTCTCTTACCTGTTTTACAAACCAGGAAGCTCTCTCTCAAACATCTGGGAGCCATTCCTGTGAAATGTAGTCATAAAGAAAGATAAAGTCCCCATCTTCCTATCTCTGGGGCAGGTATCACTAGCAAATAGAGATGCCCTGATCACAGTCACCACCCTTCCATATAAAGTCATCTAGTACATTTTCACTAGCTCACCTCACGGCTTCAAAACTCCTAACTTTGTTTCAGTAGAGAGGAGTTCAATCTCTCTCCCCTATTTCAATAGTCTTGAATAGTTTTCCCTGCCTGTTTAACGCCACCTGTTGCAGTATTGCTTTGGCAATATTTATAAAATACATTTTATATTAAGTGTTTTCAGGAATACTGCAGAAAAGAAACGAACCTACCTGAGGTTCCTAACCAAATGTTCCCAATTCATAGCAAAATGAAAACTTTTATTTGTTAATACATATTCCATTATACCAGTAGTTTTCTTCAAAGCATGGTTCAAAGACCAGCAATATCAGCACCAAATGGGAACTTGTTAGAAATAAAGTTTTCAGGCCCCACCGAAACCTTTTGAATCAGACAATTTGGGGGTGGGGCTCAGTAACCTGTGGGTTACCAAGTCTACCAGGTAATTGTGATGCATGCACACTAAACCAGCACATTTTATCACATGTGTTGGGAAATTCAATCCTAGGTAACAGCAATAAAGAAACAAAGGCCAGCTAAGAAAGAGCATTACTCTATTTATTTATTTATTGCATTTTAATAATTGAAATTAACACTCAGACAAATTTCTGTCCTAAAATTTAGAATGCAGAGCAAACAAATATATTTATATTTTATTTATGACTAAAGGCTTTTTAGGTTTCCTTGTTAGCTGTCCTCTCTGCCATGCACTCTTCTTTCCTGCTCCATGCATTATATAAATACATTTTTATTTGTCATTATTCTAGAACTAATATAAAAGTTTTATGATCAAGAATCTGGAGGTTTATTTGCACTCATTACTGTTAATTCTGGGAAGTCTTTCTCTTGTCATAGTTTTTGACATCCCATGAAAATACAAAGCAATTCTCCAGCACCCAATGTCTTCTTTCTTCTTTAAATCTTCGTAGAAAGTTCTGTTTGAAAACACATATTTTAAATGTCTAGCTTAGCTTATACCATTGTTTATCTTTGTATGTCTACATATATATATTTCCCTGTCAGATTCAATGTAATTCGTTTTTATGAATTCTGAATTGCCTGTATTTTTCAATACCCTTCATTTGCTACCAATCAACTTAAGACTCATAGAATTTGAACAGTTTTTTTTTTTTTTTTCCAGGATGATATTGAAGATACTCATGTTGTTAGGTCAGCAATCATATTTCTAACTGCCATTACTAAACCAAATATTGTTTCTTGTGATTAATGTATTTCCTTCCAGATGCATATATAAATTGCATGTTACATTCAGAAGTAGTACAGAGTCTGCAGAGAAAGCAGAACTCTGAATTAGAGGCGATAGCCCTTACAGAAAGCTCATGTGACTTATTTTTGGGGTTTTTTAGCTGTGGAGAAATGACACTAACTACCCATATTATACAAGGCTGATTTTCTCCCTCCTTTACAAACAAGATCCATTCCCCACCCACATCTTTACCTTAGGTCTTTAGACAATATTTTTAACACTGAAGCTGGAAAAGCTAGGACTGAGAAAATGGGAAGCTATGATGACTACATACCAAAGTGTACTTAATAATCACAGTCATGCACAGAGATAAAGTTCACCTTTTATAATAACATTTGTGAATTTTCACATGTACATAAGTGTAATAAGCCTAGCAATTCCTCCAGATATGCATATTAAATCTTCAAGCAAATACAGGTATACTGTGTATTTCCTTGCATTTGCATTAATATTTGCCACTTTTTTTCATTGTCCCATCGTGAATCTGTTGGAATCTACAGACTTTCCAGTTGGTTTTGTTACAGCATTTTCTTTTGTTACCAATTTGTCACCACATTATAGATGAGAATGACACCAAATATAACTATCACTGAATGAAATTTGAAATTTTTAGCCCATTGGGAAGGACTGTTGGTTGGAAAATCTACTCATTCCCATTTTCCCAGAAAAATCAATGAGAGGAAATGAATTCAAGTGCTCTTTTTTTTTTTTTCTGGATTCTTCTTCTAGAAGATATTTAGTCAACAAGCAAACTATTTGTCACAGATTGCTTAGGGTAAATTTTACTCTGAGACAGAGAATTGTCCTCATGAGAGCATTAGAATTCTTGACAGACATGGACTATGTCTGGAGGAACATCTTTGAACTTGGAAGCTGAAGATCCTGTTTATAAATATAAACCTACTTCATATTTTTGTAAATATCTCTTCTCTGCTTTTCTATTTTCCTTTGTGTTTTGAAGGTGTTCTGTGCACTGATTTAAAAACTGTTGGGGACCCCACTGGGGTTAATGAATAGGTGGAACCAAATACTTTGATGTCACGAAGACACTGATTGGCAGTGATTGTGCTGGCAAAACACTTTCCTCTCTTCTCTAAATTTTCTATGATACCATTTTCTGTTCTATTAGTCACATAACTGTGTGGAGGATAAACCTTTTCAGTTTCTAATTGCACTTGTTGTTTACTGTAAATTACTCTTATGAAAATATTCCCATGTATTTGCCTGTGCAAGTGTGCATGTAATTGCATTTTGGCAAGAGGGCAAAAATACATCCACTTTGAAAATGAAGTCTAAGGGGTGCTTGTACAATGACACTTTTAGCTTGACTCTTAGTTGAAATTTCTTTTGTACTCCTAAAACTGACAAGATGACAGTCTCGTCATCTTAGCTTCTCCAGCCACAAGATAGGTACAAAACTGATGCTTCTAGGTTTTTCCTGACATTGAACCTTTGTCGAACATGCCACATTTAAGGATAAAGGGAATTCTCTTGTAAACTCTCATATCTTGCTGTGGGCATGCATATGTACCTCTCAAAGCCCATCACCAAGTCATATGCAAATATATTCCAAAAGGTGCCATTGCTGTCATAACAGGGAGGTGAATTGGAGGTTTTTCCAGAATAATGGTAGAAAGCTGAGCTGAAGGACTGCTGTCTGCTTCTACCTATGAATAACCTATCAAAGGTGGCACCCCAGGCAGTCAGCTCACTCATGAGCAGATGATAGCTGTCTGGAGTTTCATGTCATAATTACTGAAAAGGAAAACTTCTGAAGTGAAAAATTGGTTTGATAAATACACAGTCACCACAAGAGTACAGAAAAATTGTCTTTTTATAACTACAGTATCAAAAATAGGCTATACATGTTCCTTCTCAGAATAAGAAGTACTATTATGAGGGTGCTAGAGCTTTGTATAATCTTTGTTTTCCCAGGTAGAGATCATTAGGAATTTTACAGGCTTAAGCAAAGTGATCTGGCAATAATAAATGGAAATATGAGTTTATAAGCTCAGCTGTCTTGCCAGGCTGGACTGTCTGCCCATCTCTGGACTATTATTTGTGTAAGAAATAAACTATCTTATTTAAACTACAAAAAAAAAAAAAATGGAAAGAGTAGTGAAAGGAGAAAAATGGGAAAACTAATGGTGTTTCTCTTTTTCTTTCATTATTTGGATTTTTTGAATTTTATTTTATTTATTCTTTATACAGCAGATTCTTATTAGTTATCTATTTTACACATATTAGTGTATATATGCCAACCCCAATCTCCCAGTTCATCCCACCACCAACCCCTCTCCGGCCACTTTCCCCCCTTGGTGTCCATACGTTTATTCTCTATATCTATGTCTCTATTTCTGCCTTGCAAACCAGTTTATCTGTACCATTTTTCTAGATTCCACATATATGCATTAATATATCATATTTGATTTTCTCTTTCTGACTTACTTCACTCTGTATGACAGTCTCCAGATCCATCTGCGATTCTACAAATGACACAATTTCTTTCCTTTTATGGCTGAGTAATATTCCACTGTATATATGTATCACATCTCTTTATCTATTCACCTGTCGATGGGCATTTAGGTTGCTTCCATGTCCTGGCTATTGTAAATAGTGCTGCAAAGAACATTGGGGTGCATGTGTCTTTTTGAATTATGGTTTTCTCTGGGTACATGCCCAGTAGTGGGATTGCTGGGTCCTATGGTACTTCTATTTTTAGTTTTTAAGGAACCTCCATACTGTTCTCCATAGTGGCTGTATCCATTTACATTCCCACCAACAGTGCAAGAGGGTTCCATTTTCTCCACACCCTCTCCAGCATTTGTTGTTTGTAGATTTTCTGATGATGCCCATTCTAACTGGTGTGAGGTGGTACCTCATTGTAGTTTTGATTTGCATTTCTCTAATAATTAGTGATGTTGAGCAGCTTTTCATGTGCTTCTTGGCCATCTGTATATCTTCTTGGGAGAAATGTCTATTTAGGTCTTCTGCCCATTTTTTGATTGGGTTGTTTGTTTTTTTAATACTGAGCTGCATGAGCTGTTTATATATTTTGGAGATGAATCCTTTGTCCGTTGATTTGTTTGCAGATATTTTCTCCTGTTCTGAGGGTTGTCTTTTCATCTTGTTTATGGTTCCTTTGCTGTGAAAAAGCTTTTAAGTTTCATTAGACCCCATTTGTTTATTTTTGTTTTTATTTCCATTACTCTAGAAAGTGGATCAAAAAGATCTTGTTGTGATTTATGTCGAAGAGTGTTCTTCCTATGTTTTCCTCTAAGAGTTTTATAGTATCTGGTCTTACATTTAGGTCTTTAATCCATTTTGAGTTTTTTTTGTGTGTGTATGGTGTTAGAGAGTGTTCTAATTTCATTCTTTTCCATGTACCTGTACAGTTTTCCCAGCACCACTTATTGAAGAGGCTGTCTTTTCTCCATTGTATATTCTTGCCTCCTTTATCAAAAATAAGGTGACCATATGTGAGTGGGTTTATCTCTGGGCTTTCTATCTTGTTCCATTGATCTATATTTCTGCTTTTGTGCCAGTATGATATTGTCTTGATTACTGTAGCTTTGTAGGATAGTCTGAAGTCAGGGAGTCTGATTCTTCCAGCTCCATTTTTCTTTTCAACACTACTTTGGCTATTCGGGGTCTTTTGTGTCTCCATAGAAATTTTAAGATTTTTTGTTCTAGTTCTGTAAAAAATGCCAATGGTAGTTTGATAGGGATTGCATTGAACCTGTAGATTGCTTTGGGTAGTATAGGCATTTTCAAAATATTGATTCTTCCAATCCAAGAACATGGTATATCTCTCCATCTGTTTGTGTTATCTTTGAATTCTTTCATCAGTGTCTTATAGTTTTCTAAGTACAGGTCTTTTACCTCCTTAGGCAGACTTATTCCTAGGTATTTTATTCTTTTTGTTGCAATGGCTAATGGGATTGTTTCCTTAATTTCTCTTTCTGATGTTTCATTGTTAGTGTATAGGAATGCAAGAGATTTCTGTGCATTAATTTTGTATCCTACTACTTTACCAAATGCATTGATTAGCTCTAGTAGTTTTCTGGTGGAGTCTTTAGGATTCTGTATGTATAGTCTCATGTCATCTGCAAACAGTGACAGTTTTACTTCTTTTCCAATTTTTATTCCTTTTATTTCTTTCTCTTCTCTAATTGCCATGGCTAGGACTTCCAAGACTATGTTGAATAATAGTGGCGAGAGTGGACATCCTTGTCTTTTTCCTGATCTTAGAGAAAATGCTTTCAGTTTTTCACCATTGAGAATGATGTTTGCTGTGGGTTTGTCATATATGGCCTTTATTATGTTGAAGTAGGTTCCCTCTATGCCCACTTTCTGGAGAGTTTTTATCATAAATGGGTGTTGAATTTTGCCAAAAGCTTTTCTGCATCTATTGAGATGATCATATGGTTTTTATTCTTCAATATGGTTTATCACATTGATTGATATGCATATATTGAAGAATCCTCGCATTCCTGAGACAATCCCACTTGATCATGGCGTATGATCCTTTTAATGTGTTGTTGGATTCTGATGCTAGTATTCGATGAGGATTTTTGCATCTTTATTCATCAGTGATATTGGTCTGTAATTTTCTTTTTTTGTAGTATCTCTGTCTGGTTTTGGTATCAGGGTGATGGTGGCCTCATAGAATGAGTTTGGCAGTGCTCCTTCCTCTGCAATTGTTTGGAAGAGTTTGAGAAGGATGTGTGTTAGCTCTTCTCTAAATGTTTTATAGAATTCACCTGTGAAGCCATCTGGTGCTGGACTTCTGTTTGTTGGAAGATTTTTAATCACAGTTTCAATTTCGTTACTTGTGATTGGTCTGTTCATATTTTCTATTTCTTCCTGGTTCAGTCTTGGAAGCTTATACCTTCATTTCTTCCATGTTGTCCATTTTATTGGCATAGAGTTGCTTGTAGTAGTCTCTTATGATGCCTTGTATTTCTGAAGTGTCCATTGTATCTTCTCCTTTTTCATTTGTAATTTTATTGATTTGAGTCTTCTCCCTCTTTTTCGTGATGAGTCTGGCTAAAGGTTTATCAAGTTTGTTTATCTTTTCAAAGAACCAGCTTTTAGTTTTATTTTTCTTTGCTATTATTTTGTTTCTGTTTCATTTATTTCTGCTTTGATCTTTATGATTTCTTTCCTTCACCTAACTTTGGGTTTTGTTTTTTCTTCTTTCTCTAGTTCCTTTAGGTGTAAGTTTAGATTGTTTATTTGAGATTTTTCTTGTTTCTTGAGGTAGGATTTTATTGCTATAAACTTCCTTCTTAGAAGTGCTTTTGCTTCATCCCATAAGGTTTGGATCATCGTGTTTTCATTGTCATTTGTCTCTGGTATTTTTTGATTTCCTCTTTGATATCTTGGTTATTTAGTAATGTATTGTTTAGTCTCCATGTGTTTTTTTTTTTTTTTTTTTACAATTTTTCCCTGTAATTGATGTCTAATCTCATAGCCTTGTGGCCGTAAAAGATACTTGATATGATTTCAATTTTCTTAAATTTACTGAGGCTTGATTTGTGACCTAAAATGTAATCTGTTCTGGAGAATGTTCCATGTGCACTTGAGAAGAAAGTGTAATCTGCTGGTTTTGGATAGTATGTACAATAAATATCAGTTAAATCTATCTGGTCTATTGTGTCATTTAAAGCTTGTGTTTCCTTATTAATTTTCTGTCTGGATGATCTGTCCATTGGTGTAAGTGAGGTATTGAATTCCCCCACTATTATCGTGTTACTGTTGATTTCCTCTTTTATAGCTGTTAGCAGTTGCCTTATGTATTGACGTGTTCCTCTGTTGGGTGCACATATGTTTATAATTGTTATATCTTCTTCTTGGCTTGAACATTATGTAGTGTCCTTCCTTGTCTCTTGTAACATTCTTTATTTTAAAGTCTACTTTATCTGATATGAGAATTGCTCCTCCAGGTTTCTTTTGATTTCCATTTGCATGGAATATCTTTTTCATCCTGTCACTTTCAGTCTGTATGTATCCCTAGGTCTGAAGTGGGTCTCTTGTAGACAGCATACCTATGGCTCTTGTTTTTGTATCCATTCAGCGAACCTGTGTCTTTTGGTTGGAGCATTTAATCCATTTTTGTTTAAGGTAATTATCGATCTGTATGTTCCTGTTACCATTTTCTTAATTGTTATTGGCTTGTTTTTGTAGGTCCTTTTCTTCTCTTGTGTTTCCCACTTAGAGAAGTTCCTTTAGCTTTTGTTGTGGAGCTGGTTTGGTGGTGCTGAATTCTCTTAGCTTTTGCTTATCTGTAAAGCTTTTGATTTCTCCATCGAATCTGAATGAGATCCTTGCCAGGTACAGTAATCTTGGTTGTAGGTTCTTCCCTTTCATCACTTTAAGTATATTGTGCCACTCCTTTCTGGCTTGTAGCGTTTCTGGTGAGAAATCAGTTGTTAACCTTATGGGAATTCCCTTGTATGTTATTTTTCGTTTTTCCCTTGCTGCTTTCAATAATTTTTCTTTGTCTTTAATTTTTGTCAGTTTGATTCCTATGTGTCTCAGTGTGTTTCTCCTTGGGTTTATCCTGCCTGGTACTCTCTGTGCTTCCTAGACTTGGGTGGCTATTTCCTTTCCCACGTTAGGGAAGTTTTTGACTATAATCTCTTCAAATATTTTCTCGGGTCCTTTCTCTCTCTCTCCTTCTTCTGGGACCCCTGTCATGCGAATGTTGGTGAATTTAATGTTGTCTGAGAGGTCTCTTAGGCTGTCTTCATTTCTTTTCATTCGTTTTTCTTTATTCTGTTCCACAGCAGTGAATTCCACCATTCTGTCTTCCAGGTCACTTATCCGTTCTTCTGCCTCAGTTATTCTGCGATTGATTCCTTCTAGTGTATTTTTCATTTCAGTCATTGTATTGTTCATCTCTGTTTGTTTCCTCTTTAATTCTTCTAGGTGTTTGTTCTTTAATTTTTTTAGGTCTTTGTTAAACATATCTTGCATATTCTGGATCTTTGCCTCCATTCTTTTTCCGAGGTCCTCGATCATCTTCACTATCATTATTCTGAATTATTTTTCTGGAAGGTTGCCTATCTCCACTTCATTTAGTTGTTTTTCTAGGGTTTTATCTTGTTTCTTCATCTGGTACATAGTCCTCTGCCTTTTCATCTTGTCTATCTTTCTGTGAATGTGGTTTTCATTCCACAGGCTGCAGGATTGTATTTCTTCTTGCTTCTGCTGTCTGCCCTCTGGTGGATGAGGCTATCTAAGAGGCTTGTGCAAGCTTCCTGATGGGAGGGACTGGTGATGGGTAGAGCTGGGTGTTGTTCTGGTGGGCAGAGCTCAGTAAAACTTTAATCTGCTTATCTGCTGATGGGTGGGGCTGAATTCCTTCCCTGTTGGTTGTTTGGCCTGAGGCCTCCCAGCACTGGAGCCTACCTGGCTCTTTGGTGGGGCTAATGGCAGACTCTGTGAGGGCTCACGCCAAGGAGTACTTCCCAGAACTTCTGTTGCCAGTGTCCTTGTCCACGTGGTGAGCCACAGCCACCCCCTGCCTCTGCAGGAGACCCTCCAACATTAGCAGATAGGTCTGGTTCAGTCTCCTGTGGGGTCACTGCTCCTTTCCCTCAGTCCCGATGCACACATTACTGTGTCTGTGCCCTCCAAGAGTGGAATCTCTGTTTCCCCCCGTCCTGTGCAACTCCTGCATTCAAATCCCACTAGCCTTCAACGTCTGATTCTCTAGGCATTCCTCCTTCCATTGCTGGACCCCCCCTGATGTGGGGCTCAGAACCTTCACAACAGTGGGTGGACTTCTGTGGTATAAGTATTCTCTGGTTTGTGAGTCACCCACCCAGCAGTTTTGGGATTTGATTTTATTGTGATTGCACCCCTCCTACTGTCTCATTATAGCTTCTTATTTGTCTTTGGATATGGGGTATATTTTTTGGTGAGTTCCAGTATCTTCCTGTTGATGATTGTTCAGCAGTTAGCTGTGATTCCAGTGCTCTCGCAAGAGGGAGTGAGAACATGTCCTTCTACCCCGCCATCTTGAAGCAATCTGTCTTTTTCTGACTTAATCTTCATTCTGCTTGTGACACTATTGACCTCCCCCTTTATAATCCAATCCTAAAAATATCTTGCCAAAGTTTCCCACTTTAACGTTCTGATATAGTCAAATATATTGTAAATATAACTTTATTCTAAATGTGCCTCTTTCTTTCTATCCTATGTGACTTTATTTATCTTGTACTCTCATTTTGGAAGCCGTTCTAATTGCATGAAAGTTGACGGTGATTGTCCAGAGAGAACTCCTGCTCAGTGACTCTTGCTGCATTCTCAGTTTCTATTTGTACTTGACTGAATGGATGTCTTTCACTCTTATCTAACTGTCCATAAGTAAACATCTCAAGCCTTTCAGGTGGTGGTTCCCAGACTTAAGCTTCTTTGCATTCTCTATTATGCTTTGTACAAAGAGAAGGCATCCATATTTCTTAGTAAAGTGTTTTATAATAGGTTTACTGGCATTGTGATTTAATAGCTGACTATTAGGAGGATTCTTCTATCTTATTAAAACTCATCACCACCCATTATCACTATCAGAGGGGGATTAAAACAAAGGGCTATGCTTGCTGATGTTTGTAAAAGAAAGACAAGTGGGAGAAAAAGATATGGAAAAGCTGATTTAGCATATAGAATACTGGTATCATGGTTCAGTTTCAGGGGTTCTGGCAACTAGGGCAGTAGTTATAAAATGGGATGATCAGTTTTAGAATCAAAATAGGTATTATTTTAATGCACATTTCTTTTTCTCCTTGAAAATTATTCACATATTGGGAAGAAGAATATTGGAGGTGAGTGGAGTATGCATGTGCATTTTGACAAATATACCCAAACAATTTAGAAATCCCTGTTATATATTTTCTCCCACAGGTAGGAAAACAATAACATAAGGATAGAGAGCCATAAAAGAAGAGATATAAGACTGATTTACCCCCAGAACTTCACCTTTGTGGTTCCTGGGCCTAGCACAGTGTATGTCATAGAGTAATTGTATAATACATTTGTCTTGTTAAAAAGAAAAAGAAACAGCACTACTTCCACAGTGGCATTGCATACCTACAAACAGTTCTGTAGTCAGATTTGCTTGGGAAATTCTGGATTAAATGAAGCTTAACCAAGTCTTTCCTGAAGTCTTCTCACAAATGTAAACATGCTTTGTAAGTTTTCAAAAGAAGCCATATGTTTCCCAAACTGATTTTACCAAAGGATCCTATCCCTGTGTTTTTCCAGGGACTCTAATGGAGCTGTGATTCCATGGAATAAACTATTAGAGATACTGAATTAATTTTTAAAAATTAAAGAAAACATATGTTAATATAAAAGATGAAGAAGTCAAGCTAATAGGTCATTTGTGTTATGCTTTAACATTATTTCTCTAAAAATTTACCTTTGTTATTTACCATTTTATGTTTAAAAATATAGTTTAGCTGTTTGCTAAACTATATTTAACAGGATATAGTGAATGCAGGATTTTTTGATTATTCTTTTGTTAGTGAAGTGTGCTTCACAATGACTCACACCTCTTAACCCAATCATCACCTGTAGAAATTGAGATCTTCTCTATTCAGAATTCTATTTTACATCTGAAAGAACAAGGCCATTAAATAATTGTGCTCTTATAACAGAGCTTGGACTACAACCTGGATGTCAACTCACCAACAGTGGGTCTTCATATACAATCTTTGATGTCACATTTCTGTCTACCCCTTGATCTCATGTTTCAAAATTCTCATGAGATACTCCTTTCAAAATTATTAAAAGAAACAATCAATTCATATTGTCAAGTGTTACTGATTTGCCTATGTAGATTCACCACTTCCAGGTTTTCAGATAGTATAATTCACTTCGTTAAATTACTGAAAGAGATTATTTCGTCTGTATCTATCAAAGAGGAGAGAAAAATACTGATAGAAGTTGTAATGCTTTAACAAACATTTTAATGATTTCGTATAGAAATAAACCATTGTTTTGAAATATTTAAGTAATAGAATCTGTCAGAAGTCAGATCCACAATAAATAGCTACCTCCAAAAGTGACATATATACTTTATGCAGTTTTCCATTTTTTATTAATCATTATGAATTTATAAATTTCTTCATGAAAAAAGATAAATACAAAAAAGTAAAGAGAGTGGTGTAACAAAACCTCATGTACTGCCTACTTCACCTCACCAATACCAATACAAGTACAATTTTGTGTCATCTCAAATATTATACCCTCCCACTACTGAATTATTTCTAAGAAGAAAATCCCAAGCATCATATTTTACTCATAAATTCTTTAGTACCTTATGTAGTTTCATACAATATATGTGTTGCAATAAATACAATCAGTATTATCCTAATCACATTATTTTCTTTTTTAGTTCAATTCTAATGAGAGCTTCCCCAGGCTGATTTTAGGACACTGGAGGGTCCTAAAAATGGCTGCTCTCTATTTACTCCTAGGACATGCTATTTCCTATCAGGATGGCAATTTCTCATTGTTCTTGTCTTTTTTAATTGAATTATTTTATTTTTACACAGAAATTCCTCTAAGTTTCTGGGGAAATGGAAAATATTACCATCTTTGTAGGAAGTCTGGGTAAGGTTAGAAACCTCTGCTTACCCTTCTTTCTTGTACAAAGTTCAGATCCTGATGATTAAAAATGACTCGATTGGGCTTCCCTGGTGGCGCAGTGGTTGAGAGTCCGCCTGCCGATGCAGGGGACACGGGTTCATGCCCTGGTCCAGGAAGATCCCACATGCCACGGAGTGGCTGGGCCCGTGAGCCATGGCCACTGGGCCTGCGCGTCCGGAGCCTGTGCTCCGCAACAAGAGAGGCCACAATAGTGAGAGGCCCACGTACCGCAAAAAAAAAAAAAAAAAAAAAAAAAAAAAAAAAGACTCGATCATTATTATTCATTGTATATTTTAGGTTATTTGAAATAAATAAATAAGTAGGCCAGAGCGTTCTGCATTTGTTTTGGAAGTAGCTCTTGTACCAAGTCTTTAATCTGAGAGTTGGTTATTTAAGTATTTTTTTCTGTCCTTTCTAGTAGGACCTATATTTCAACGTAACCAAATAACTCTAAGTGATAAGGAAAAACTCTTCTTTACAAAATAACCCCATCTAATATACAGTGAAAGAAAATTTTAAAATTCACCACTTTTCTTACTAAGTAATTTCCTCAAGCTAAAACCATTATATTAAGAAAAAGTGTTCAGGAATTGAATATTTACAGTGTCCAAAGTGTCATCTGGAGTAATATAAAGATTTGTAATGGAGGAATTAGAGTATAATCACCTGAACCCCAAGCTAATTTTATCCAAACTAATAGAAAGATAAATAAGACACACCTGTACACTGATGTGATCCAATATGTAATACACAGCTTCATCTCTAAAGTATTCTTGCCTAATTTTTAAATCTGAATTCAGTTAAGTCTCTTTATAAGAAATGTAGGGGATAGAGGGATATGTAAAAGGAACTACCAGGATGAATTAGATAAATCCATAAAGAAAACTGATTTTCTCCCAACAAGTTCATGGAGTAAAATACAAGGGAAAAGCAGTGGCGTTTCTAGGTTAAAAGCAATTAAAACAACATAATATCCGACTCTCAGTAATTGATTGTAGAAAGATACTTCAGGTACAATTGAAGAAAAGTGAATATGAATTGAACATCAGATGATATTAAGGCACTACTGTGATTTTGGGATATGATAATGATACTGCTATGAGAGAAAACTGCTAATGTCTTTGTTCATGCATACTAAAGTAGTGGTGAGATATAATGTAAATAAATGTAATGTATATAATAAATATATAAATAATATTTCTGTTACCCCAGAAGTTGCCCTGGACCTGCTTCAAGTCAATCCATTCTTCCACAGAGGCAACTGCCATTCTAATTCTTATTATCACAGATAAATTTTGCTTGTTCTTTGGCTGCTTATAAGCCTTGTCAAATAGATGTAATTTTTTTATGTGGCTTCACTCAGCATACTGGTATCATGTTCTTTTGTATAGCTGTATTTCTTTTTTATTTCTGTGCCATATTCCACTGTATGAATATGCCAAAATTATTTTTACTTTGCTCAGAGTTTTTACTTTAAAAGGGAGAAACATTTTATTAAATGTATTTTATACATGTATTTAGATGATAATGTATTTTTTTATTTTTTGGTGATGAATTATATTGATTGACTCTAGGTTCTTTGAATTTTAGGATCAGCCTGTCAGTTTCTACGAAAATCTAGCTGAGATTTTATTTTTAAAAAAATTTTAAAGTATTTTTATTCTATTTATTTATTTATTTTGGTCATGCCACGCAGCTTGTGGGATCTTAGTTCCCCAGCCAGGGATTGAACCCAGACCCTGAACAGTGAAAGTGCAGAATCTGAACCACTGGACTACCAGGGAATTCCCTAGCTAAGATTTTAAGTGTGATCTGATCAAACTATAGATCAATTTGGAAAGAACTGACATAACAGTATTGAGCCAATCCACAAACAAGATACAGCTCTCCATTCATTTGCATCCTTACTTTCTCTAAGCAATGTTTTGTAGTTTTCAGTGTACAAATCTTTCATATCTTTTGTTAGAATTATTTCTAAATGTTTCATATTTTGGTGGTATTGTAATATTTTATTTCAACTTCTTATTTTTCAATATAGCAAATAGAAATACTTTTTATTTTGACCTTGTATCCTGCAATATTGGTAAACACACTTATTATTTCCAATAACTATTTTATAGATTTTATCTAATTTTCTTCATAAACTTTAGTGCCATCTGTAGATAAAGACCATTTTATTTCTTGCTTTCCAATCAGGATGCGTTTCATATATTGGGTTGGCCAAAAAGTGCCTTCGGTTTTTAAGCAAAAATGAAAGACACATTTTTCATTTTCACCAAGAACTTCATGGAGCAATGTATTCACCCTTTTGTTCCACTACCTTCTGCCATTTTTCAGGCAACTTCATAATTCCATCTTCCCAAAACTTTTTTATCTTTTTGAGCAAAGAACTGGTCCAGGTGCCTTTTACAGTCTTCCAGGGAATTGAAATTTTTTCCATTAAGAGAATTTTGTAAAGACCGAAATAAATGGAAATCCAAAGGTGCAATGTCTAGTGAATACGGTTGATGAATCAGAACTTCCCAGCCAAGCTGTAACAGTTTTTGCCTGGTCATCAAAGAAACTTGTAGTCTTGCATTATCCTGATGGAAGATTATGCATTTTCTGTTAACTAATTCTGGACACTTTTTGTTGAGGCTGCTTTCAGTTGGTTTAATTGAGAGCAGTACTTGTTGGAATTATCGTTTGGTTTTCAGGAAGGAGCTCATAATAGAGGACTCCTAATCCCACCATATATACAACATCACCTTCTTTGTATGAAGACCGACCTTTGGTGTGGTTGGTTCATTTCGCTTGCCTCGCAATCTCTTTCATGGCACATTATTGTACAGTATCCACTTTTCGTTACCTGTCAAAATTTGTTTTAAAAACAGAATGTTTTTATTACATTTAAGTAGAGAATTTCATGCAGAAATAGGGTAAAGAAGTGTATTTTTGCTTAACTTATGTGGAACCCAAACGTCAAAGTGATTAACATAACCAAGCTGGTGCAAATGATTTTCAGTGCTTGATGGATATTTTGAGTATGTTGGCTGTCTCCCATATGGTATAACATTGATTGTTCTTGTTGATTGTTCTCAGTTAATGTCTTGATTTGATCGCTATCAACTTCAACTGGTCTACCCGCCCGTGGAGCATTGTCCAGCGAGAAATCTCCAGCACAAAACTTCGCAAACCACTTTTGACATGTTCCATCAGTCACAGCACCTTCTACACACACTGCGCAAATCTTTTTTTGCGTTTCAGTTGTGTTTTTACCTTTCTTGAAAATATAAAGCATAACATGCTGAACATGTTGCTCTTTTCTTCCATCTTCAATATTAAAATGTCTATACAAAAATTCACCAATTTTGATAAATCTTTTTTTAAATACACGCTATGACAGCTGTCATAATCTAACAAAATTGTTTTGAATGAAGTAAAAGACAAATAAGTGCTACTAGAGCCATCTTATGGAAAAAAAAGGAAGGAACCTTTTGGCCAACCCAATATTTTTCTACCTGATTACACAGGCTAGAAACTCCAGTACAGTGTTGAATAGAAGTGGCAAGAGTGGATATTTCTTGTCTTGCTCTTGCTCTTAGAGGAAAATCATTGAGTTTTTCTATCAATATTATGTTAGTTAAAGGATTTTCAAAGATACCGATTTTCAGGTTGAGGAAGTTGCCTTCTTTGCCTAAGTTGCTAAGGGTAGGTTCGGTTTGTTGGTTGTTTTATCACAAAGGAATGATGGATTTGTCTAATGTTCTTCCTGCATTTACTGAGTTAATCACATGAATTTTCTTTTTAGCTTGCTAATGTGGTGAATTATCTTGATTGATTTTTGAATGTTAAACCAAATTTATATTCCTTGGAGAATCTCTCACTTGCTCATGATACAATGTTCTTTTTTACATATTGTTGAATTTCTTTGTTCAAATGCTATTTTTAATCTTTTTGTCTACATTCATGAAGACATCGATTTGAACTTTTCTTTTTCCCCTCTTTATCCTTTTTCAATCTGATAGAATGAGTTGGAAAGTATTCCTTCTTCTTCAATTTTATAGAACAGTTTGTGTATAATTGGTATTATTTCTTTCTTAAGTATTGGTTGAATTTGCCAATGAAGGCATTTGGGCCAGGAATTTTCACTTTAGGAAGATTTTTAACTCTAAAGTTAATTTCCTTAGGGGATATAGGACTCTTCACATTATGAATTTTTCTTGAGTGAACTTTGGTACCTTGTGTCTTTAAAAAAAATTGTCTATTTCACCTAAATCTTCAAATTTATTGACATAAAGTTGATAATAATATTTCTTCATTATCTTTTTGATATCTGGTGAATAGCTCACCTTTTTCATCCCGCTAATGGTGATCTGTATCTTTTCTCTCTCTTACTCTCTCTCTCTTTTTTTTTTTTAAATCTATCTGGCTAGACATTTATAAACCAGTTTTCATGCTTTAAACATTTTTTCTCCATTGTTTCTGCTTTATATTTCATTAATTTTTTATCTGATTCATTTTATTTTTATCTATATAACTTGGTTTCATTTGCTCTTTTTTGTCTAGCTTCTTAATGTGGAAGTTAAATTCGTTGCTTTGAGATCTTTCTTATTTTCTAATACAATAAGTATAATGCTATAAATATTCCCTAAGTATTGCTTTAGTGGCAACTCACAAATTTTCTTGTGATATGTTTTCATTTTCATTCAGTTCAAAACTCTTTCTAATTTCCCTCTGTATTTTTTTTTTTTGACCATGCTATTTTGGAATTTTTTTCCCCCTAAATATTTGGACATTTTCCAGAGATCTTTCTATTTTTTTTTTCTAATTTTTATTTGAGTGTAGTTGATTTAAAATGTGTTAGTTTCTGCTGTACAGCAAAGTGAATCAGATATATATGTGTGTGTGTGTGTGTGTGTGTGTATATATATATATGTATATAGTCACTCTTTTTTAGATTCTTTTCTCATATGGATCATTACAGAGTATTGAGAAGAGTTCCTTGTGCTTTACAGTAGGTCTTTATTAGTTAGCTATCTTATATATAGTAGTGTATATATGTCATTCCCAGTCTCCCAATTTATCCATCCAGAGAGCTTTCTATTGATTCCCAATTTAATGTCATTGTTTTCAGAGAACATACTTTTTATATGTCATGAATCCTTTAAAATTGATTGAGATTTGTTTTACAGCCCATAATACGTCGTGTACATGTGTAAGAAGAATTTGTATTCTGTTGTTTTGGGTGTCAGGAGAGAGCGTAGAAATGTTAATATGTCAGTGTTCTTTTATATCCTCTTTGATTTTCTCCAGAGTTCTCTGGGCCCTACACAGTCTGTGTAGTGTTTCCCTGAATACATGACGTTTTCTTATAAGTATCTCCAAGGGGCAAGGCACCATGTTTTAAGGAGGAAGGCAGGCCAATGCCTGGTCTCCTGACAAGTATAATTCCAGGGATAGATGGTGCTTTTATTAGAAAAAAATATTGTTGTTTATTATTGTTGGAGCCACTAGGTAAATCATTCTTCAGTCAGACAGCAGGTTTATAGTGCTTAAGGGACCTCCTGTGGAGCCTCCTAGACAGCTGATAAACCTTAAAGTTCCTCTTCTGCGGTGTATCACACTGCAAATTCAGATCACATCTAGCCCACATCACATCACCCTGTGTGGCTTTGGACATGAGGAACTCATGAAATGTTCACGGGGAACATGAGAAGCTCTCAGTGTACTCTTCTGGCTGTGAGCAATAAATGGTCTATTCTTCTGAACCAGGGATATTTTGTATTCTGTCAGTATTCATTAGCCTGCAAGTAAAGTAAGATGTCAGACCCTTCAGTTTCTTACTTAACAGAGGTCTGTTAGGATTCTTGGAAACGAGGAGTTTTGTTTTCATCAAATTTGGATTTTTTTCAAACATTTCTTCTAATATTTTCTGTCTCTTCCTCTCTCCTCTTCTTGGATTCCAATCACATGTACATTACTGATACTCTTTTTTTTTTAACATCATCATCATATCATTCTCTTTTCTCTCTTTTGTTTTGGATAATTTCTATTGCTAAATTTTTCAAATTTACAAATCTCTTTTTCTGCAATGTCTAATCAGAAGTTGATCTCATCTAGTGTATTTTTCATCTCACACATTACAGTTTTCATATTTGCAACTTAAATTTTTGATCTGATGAGTATAGTCATTGGTGAGAGACAATTCTTTATGAACTGTTTCTACATATCTTGCCAGCAGAGGGACTGACAGTCTTTATGTTTTCAAGGATGGTTGTAGAGCAAACAGGCTTGGAAAATAGAGATAGTGTCTCTCTGTGGAGTAAAGAGCAGAATTGTTTATTTTACTATAGCAAATATAATGTTTTCCTCTGGGGCAAAGGGCAGGTTTATTTGCACTTCATTATAAAAGATTCTGATTGTCTTTAAGGTTCCTCAGCTGTGATAAAACTCACTGTAGGTACAACTTTCACCTAGGCCCTTTTGTGTGACTCCAGAATTTGGAGGCAAGAGGTATAGATGTCAACATAAGTTCATGGTTTTTTGCTATGAATAACAAACTCCTTGGTCCCTGACCCAAGTGTCCCATGTCTTGTGAGAGTATCCATAAAACGATGGTAGTCTAACTTGTTAGCCTGCAACTAGTATAAAATTTCAGACCCTTCATGGTTCTTGACAGTTACCATAATTAGTTTAATATCCTTATCTACTAATTCTAAAATGTGTGTCAGTTCTAGATTAGTTTCAATTGATTTATTGTTTCATTTTAGGCTTCATTTGCCTTCTTCTTAGTATCCCTGGTAATTTTCGATTGAATTCTGACACTGATTTTTATCTCATTGGGTACTGAATAATTTTATGTCTCTATACATACACTTTTTTTTTACACATATATACATTCTTTTTTTATATTCTTTTATATTATGGTTTATCCCAGGAGATTGGATACAGTTCTCTGTGCTATAGAGTGGGACCTTGTTGTTTATCCATTCTAAATGTAATAGTTTGCATCTACTTACCCCAGACTCCCAGTCCATCCCTCTGCTCCCCGCTACTTGGCAACCACAAGTCTGTTCTCTATGTCTATGTGTTCGTTTCCGTTTTGTAGATAGGTTCATTTGTGCCATATTTTAGATCCCACATATAAGTGATATCATATGGTATTTATCTTTCTCTTTCTGACTTACTTCACTTAGTATGATAATCTCTAGTTGCATCCATGTTACTGTAAATGGCATTATTTCATTCTTTTTTATGACCAAGTAGTATTCCATTGTATATATATGTACCACATCTTCTTTATCCATTCATCTGTCGATGGACATTCAGGTTGTTTCCATGTCCTGGCTATTGTGAATAATACTGCTATGAACATAGGGGTGCATGTCCTTTTACATACTCTTGAGCTTTGTTCTGGAATGCTGCCAAGTTATTTGGAAACAATCTGAACCTTCAGATTTTGCTTTTAAGATCTCTAACTTAAGCCAAACCATAGAAGTTCTCAATCTAAGGCTCTGGCACTCCCGTTGCATTTAAAGCCTTATCCCTGTCATTATATTCACCATATTATAGTGATATTTATTAGTTTCCTTTCATATCAGACATACAGCCCTTTAAGGGAAATATCAAACATGCATTTAAGTATAATAGATACTTAACAAATCTGAGCTCTTCTGAATTTTTATTCTTTTCCTACGTTTGTATCAATATTCTGCATCCAAAGATTCACTTCATCTAGCGCCATCCACCCACTTCCTAAGAGGCAGCTCTCCTCATATAAACAGATCTCTTGGCCATTCTAAAATTAGAAGTTCCCAGTGGAACTGTATATAAAATAGCTAACTAATAAGGACCTACCGTATAGCACAGGGAGCTCTACTCAATACTCTGTAATGGCCTATATGGGAAAGTAATCTAAAAAAGAGTGGATATATGTATAAGCGAATCACTCTGCTGTATACCTGAAATTAACACAACATTGTAAATCAACTATACTCCAATAAAAATTTTTTAAAATGAAGTTCTCAGTGGAATTATCTGAGTCTCTCTCACAGCCATCTCTCAGTTTTACCATTTTGTTTCAACCAGTAGATCTTATGTAGCTCTTAATTCATTTAAAATGTTGACCTATTATTGGGATAACATATAAAAACTCCCTCCATATGACAGATAAATATTAGATATCGTGTAAGTACTAAAGACTAATTCCATAGGAAGAATTAAATCATACCATATATTTATTAGTTAGTACTACATCTGATTTTTTTCTACTAAACATTCATTTTTATAGACAATTTTATGGAAAATTTGAAGAAAACGGGCAATATGATATTCAAAGAAGTCGGTCTCCACCTTTTACACTCATGGCACTATATTATGCCTTGAATTCTTTGTTGCTTTCTTAAACTGTGCAGCAAACACTTTTCAGAGGCTGAAAGAACCTTGGTATATACATATAATATGCTTTTAAATTCTTTTAGTAGTGTTATAAATAGAGAAGTACCTACCAGCAATAATTTAATTACACACAAGTTATGTGGGTGTTATAGTTTAACTACACCCTGGTGATCTGCTTTGCCTCTGTCAGATTACCAACCTCAAAGACAAGCTAGCCATGTGCCAGTTACTGAGAGACCTTTCAACACTTAAGACAATTGCTTCTGCATTTAGTGTCTGTTTTGAGTCACACATATATTTTTGAATTGACATTGTATTCAACTTTATACTTTAAACATGGAAAGATTGTAACAGAATGCTTTGGCTGGAATATTTTAGAAAGATACAAATATCTCAGTGCAATTAATTTGCTGTCTTCAGAATCATCATTATTGACAGCAACAACAACTACAATATGTCTTTTTCTTCTTCTCTTTGGTTTTACGTTCCAAATATATGCTCTTTTTTTGCAATAGTTATAAAAAAGAAGAGTTGAAGGAGAGCTATGCGATGGGCATTCTCTCTCCTTAAGCTTTCAAGAGATAATGGTAGAAACAGCTTTCTGTTGTATTAAACTTTGTTTCACAAAGAAAATGCAAATAATTTAATAAAAACAATCTGAACAACAAGACTTGTTACAAATGTCAGAAAGTTTAACAAGTAACAAATCTACTAATCATTGCTTTTAAAAGTAGTCACTATCTAAATAAACAAAAGAAAACATATATTAAATATTTTAATCACTGTTTTTTTAAGACACCAATCCTCCATCCCCAATGAGACCTCTTCCTATATATAACCTTTATGTCATTTCTTTGACATGGATGGTTTACATTCTGGGCATTTTCAAAATCTTTCCTGCTAATGCTTATGCTTTTCTCTTTGAATTATTTTTCAATTAATGGAATATGCACACAAAAAATTAAAAACACAGCCATTATCTGAATTCTTCTACTATTGCAGTAAATATCATACAAGGTTGTCAACTATGTTTTTCTGAATGATGCAATACTGGAGAAACAAGCCAAGTAAATATTTTTTTCAATTTTATAAATCTGTTTTATATTATCATGGTGCTTAACTGACATTATTGCTCATCATGGTATCTATATTAACATTTTTCCTATGTAACTGTTCTATTAGAGTAGAACCATTATATTTTTCTATAGTGCATAGGTTTTTATTGTTTTACATGTAATCATGAAGGTCCAATTTAAATTTTATTGAACTCTAAGGTATATTTCTAAGAGGTAGGAAGGTAGCATAAATGCAACAAATGCTCAATTTAGTAGGGTCTGTGCAGAATTTAATATGACGAGATCATAATTCCTGACTTCTCAGTATTCATAATCCAGTTAGGGTGAAAAAATACCTGTAAGGATAATTTAATAACAGAGTAGAGTGTTATAAATGCTCAATAAAAATGTATTTTCATACAATAGGAGTTTGGAGTGATGGAGATGCTTCTGAGTTAAGGGATCTAGAAGACTTCTCAAGGGAACTATAGATTAGCTTTCTCTGGAATTATAGATAAGACCTTTATAAGCAGATACAAAAATGGAATGGGATTGAGGGAGACTCTGAGCAGAGTGAACCAACATATATAAGCAGAGTAATCAAATTTAGATTAATAATTTTTTCATTATCAAATAGAATTGTTTGTTTCATCATTTCCCAGGTGTGTACTGAAAGTTTGTTGCTTAACTTCTATGAGCTCCTCTAGGTTTTTTCCTCCTATTACTTTGAGAGTAAAGGGTAATTTCATATAAAGTAGTGAGCACAGCACTCAATAAACATTTACTTTATATATTTAGCATTGTTATTATTTTGTTAAATTAAAAAATATAAAAACTTTTACCAAAGTAAATTTGACAAGGATTTTAATATTTATCAGGGCAAATCTTCAGCTAAAATTATACTAGCATTATGTACATTATTAACATTCTTTATTTACTCAATTAGTTGAATAATGGTAGGTGACATGTTTCTCCTATTGAATTCTTCCTTTCTCAGTATTGAATGTCCAACATTCCTACATAATTTTCATGCTAATTTGCTAAGAATATATATTGAATCAGTGGGCTACATAAGGAAATTGATAAAAGCCAAAAATACAGTGATTGAAAAAGTAGTCATGACATAGAACATGTTTTTTAAAAAATCAGTTCTTAACTTGGAACCATGTATCATAACCTTTTTATATTGCATTAGGGAGAACTTCAGTGTCTGAAAATGGACCAGGGGATTAAAATGGCTAAGAATAGTTTATGGGCTAATTGTAATTGTCTAGGTTATATTAGTTATCTCTACACTAGCAAAGTTAGGTACAGACCTCAAATCCTCTTATTCATACCAGCTATCCCTGACTTGAAGAAAATAATAGATTTCCTATGTGTTTGTTGAAACAACTGCTAAGTCATTTCTACTAAGGTCTCTTTCTAGAGAAGGTTAGGGAAAGAGACAGTATTTATCAAATCATTATCATCTTTAGTCAAGTGGGATTTGTTATAATAATTCAGCCCGCTAGTTCATAAATTGTCTCCTGAACTAGCGTTATCTTTATCCTGTGTCTGCAAATGAAAACTCTTTTTACATTGAAATCCTCTGGAAATTGACATTGAATGAAAACTGACAACATCAGTCTAACTCTTGCAAATGTATTTACACATTCTCTGAAGTGGTAGCATTTATGATTTACCACTCATTTAGCAATTAAGGCAGTATTACATTTATTGTGCTTTTGTTCCATATAGGTAATTAGCATTTCCTCTATAGAAGTCCCTTCTCTCCCAATCTAGAATAAATACACTAGAATAAATAAATACAACAAGAGGCAAGAACAACATCAACAGTAACAACACCACTGGAGGGCAAAGGCTACCCATTAGTCTTCAGATCTCCCTACAGAATGAAAATAATGTCCCCTTTGTGTCTTCATATATAGATATCAATTCAATGAAATCAGAGAGCTGTCCATTGTTAGTATTTATAAAAGCTCTGATTATTTCTCCTACTTTCATGTCTTTCTATTCCAAAACAGCTTGACACAATTTGTGGGATATGATTTGATTTCTATGATAGTCCTATAATTATTATTTGATAGTCATCACAAGTATATACTGTACTTTTATTATTAAAGAGAAGCTGTGTTTAGGGATATAACAGAGAACGTCACAAGAATATCTAAATTGTTTTCCTTAACCTCCTGGAAAGCTCAAGATTGGGTTGCTCGCATATAACTGTCAGGCTCTCTAATAAGAGTGTTTTAAGCTGTTGATTCTTTCTTCATTAGTGCATGGATAAATGACATAATAAACTGTAACAACTTCAATTACATAAATACATATTTAGGAACTTTTTAGGATGCATACTTTTGACACAATCCATGCTAATAGCTTCTTCAAAGATCTGTTGTTTCACAGTCTGTTTGAAGGTGCTTCGTAACATAAATTTTCAACTCTTTAACATTCATATTACTGACAAAAATGTAAGATAAAACTTTTTGTTGTTGCAGTTATAGCTTACAATGAAAATAATTTATGTTCTACTTGAATATCACTAATTTGTGGTTTCTCTTTTACAGTCCTTAAATGTGTGTATACGTACACAGAGATTGAAATGCCAGCAAACAAAACTGGGTGCCTTTTCATAACTCTTAAGTAAGTATCGAGCACATTTTTATAAATACAGTCATTTAGCAATATGGCTTAAGTGTAGTTTAATCAAAGGCATATGGCTTTTAATTTAAGCTTAATTAAAATACAATTATTTTAAAATATTTGTATAATTATCTGGCAGTAATATTGTTAAGCGTGATTATATAATTTACATTACTTATGTAAAATGCAAGCCATTTGTAAAAGCACATGAAACAAAAGTTGTGCTTGATTAAAATAGTATAAGTGTACCTACATAGCAATCAAATTCCAGATCAGCTTAAGAAGTTGTCACTGGAGTACCCTCATCTAGTGATTAAATAGTTTTGTCACTTTAGTTCAACTCAACAGAGGTCTGAGATATGAATTGCATATGGATCTTATTCTTTTTTAAAATTTTTATTTATTTTTTTTTAAATTTATTTTTGGCTTCATTGGGTCTTCACTGCTGTGTGCAGGCTTTCTCTGGTTGTGGTGAGCAGGGGCTACTCTTCGTTGCAGGTGCGGGCTTCTCATTGCGGTGGCTTGTTGCAGAGCATGAGCTCTGGGTGCGCCGGCTTCAGTAGTTGTGGCTCGTGGGCTCTAGAGCGCAGGCTCAGTAGTTGTGGCGCACGGGTTCAGTTGCTACGCGGTATGTGGGATCTCCCCGGACCAGGGCTCAAACCTGTGTCCCCTGCATTGGCAGGTGGATTCTTAACCACTGTGCCACAAGGGAAGTCCGGATCTCATTCTTAAACATACCTAATTGTTTGGTTAATTTTCAGAGATTCACGTTTTCTGAGAACTAGTCTATACATCAGTTTTCTTAACATTTCATGTGTTAGTATGCCAGTGTGATGCTCTCCTTCCTAGCACAGGGTTTGCACTTACATTCTAAAGGTGTTGAAATTGTTTTCTTAATTCCTCAATTATATTTCCTGCCCTCACTTTCCACCTCCCCATACCACACCTTACCACCTGGAAACCAAAATATAGCTACTAATAGTATATGTGTCCTTAGCACATCCCATTTAATTTAACAGAAGTTCTGTTTGATCTGAAAGTCAAAATTGGTCTCAATGATATTTCAAGTGAGATTTTTATTTATTCAGCTACAAACCTGAGGGTTTCCCATGACTATAGTTCCAAAGAAGAGTTTTATACATTGGACAAACTTGGATTTTAATCCCAGTTCTGCCACAGAGAAGTTATTATCCTTAAACTTACTGTTTGAATCTGTAGATGTTGTGAGAATTCACTGAAATCCCATATGTAAAACCCCTAGCTCTATGTTGCCATGTTTTGGAAAACATCCTCAATTCCCTTTATATTTCACTTAAATTTTGATATTTAGATATATCATTTCATACAATGCTACTAAATTTCTCTATGCAACTCTTGTGTTTGTGTGTCTGTTTGCTTGTTCGGGGATGCCAAAGCATATTGCTTACATGAACTCTCTTTCCATGAGAGGGCATGCTTCACAGCAGCAGCAGATTTTTCTATTCCTCCCCTGAGAAGCTCAGATGTTTTTCCTTCCATTGAGCAACAAATAGATGCTAATTAGAATTTGGTCCCAAGATAAGGCTTTCTTTTTAAAAATCTCTCATTTACAGGTTAATTTGTATTATATGGAATTTTGGCTCCATTGTCTCAAAAATCACAACACATTATTCTATCATCCTACCACTGTTCTTTTGTTTCATGGCTTAAAAGCAGAGTCAGAAGGGCCTTTAAATATACAGCCCTGGATCCATATTTTGCAGTTGAGAAAAATTCGGAAAACTGGAAGGGACATAATCTAAGTCACATTGGAAGTGGCATAAACAGATTTGAACTAGGAGATGCCTCATTTAATGCCTTTTATCTACTATACAATTTGGCTTCACTGAAAACATTTCCTATTCTATGAATAAACATCCCCATCCCATGCACATACATGCACTACCCTTGTTGCCTTCCTGAGAAAGGAACTTCTGAAACCTCATGATCAAATGAAGTATGAAAAGACAAAAACAAACAAACAAAAACAAAAAAGAGAAGACACTGCCACGCCTGTCTACTGCAGACTTTGCTAGCATTCCTTTCAATAAGCATAAACATGACCTGACCAGCAATAACAGTCAAATTGATGTAATTGTCATGTATGGGGTACTCCATCCACTTAAACCAGGATATGCATTCTTCTGTAGATTGCATGAAACATTCACCAAGGTAGAACATATTCTGGGTCATAAAACACACATTCACATATTTAAAAGGGTATAAATAATACAGAGTATGTTCTCATACTGCAGTTCACTTAAACTAAAAATCAATAACAGAAATATAGCTGGGAAATCTTCCAATCTTTGAAAATAAATAATACTCATCTAACCTAAACCTATGGATAAAAGAAATCTCAAGAGGATTTTTAAAAAATATTTTGAACTAAATAAAATTGCAGTATGATTCATCAAAATTCGTGGGATGGAGTAGAGGGAGTGCTTAAAAAGAAGCTTATAGCTTTAAATACGCATGTCAGAAATGAAATAAAAATGAAATAACCAAATTTTCTACGTTAGAAAACTGGAGATAAAAGAGCAAATTAAATTTAAATCAAGAAGGAGAAAAAATAACACTAGCACAGAAATTATTGAAATTCAAAAAAAAGGAAAATAATATAAAAATCATGACACCAAAATCTAGTGCTTTGAAAAAATCAGGGAAGTTGACGAACCTGTTCCAGTGGACATTAAAACGATAATAAGTAACATCATGAACAATTTAAGGCCCACAAATTTGATAATATACATCAAATAAAACAATTTCTTGAAAGACACACCTAAATGATATTTATAACCTCCAAATAGGAAAAAATCAGGTCCATATGACTTTCATTACTGGTGAATTCTATCAAACGATAAAGGAAGACATGAGACAAATTCTCTAAATTTCTTCCAAAAAAATAAAAGCAAAGGTAACATTTCCTAATTCATTCTATGAGGCCAGAATTACCCTACACCAGAACCAGATAAAGATATTACAAGAAAGGAAAATTAAAAGCTGTAATACCTATCTATAAATGTTTATGGCAGCTTTATTCATAATCACTGAAAATTGGAAGCAACTTATATATTCTTCGGTAGTTGAATGGATGAACCAAATGTGGCACATGCATACAATGAAATATTATTAAGTAATAAAAAGAAATGATGTATCAAGCCACAAGAAGACATGGATGAATATTGGTGAATACTGTTGAGTAAAGGAAGATAGATAGCCTGAAAGGTCTACATACTACACTTTTCCATTGTGGAAAAGGCAAACCTGTAAGGACAATAAACAGGGATTATATGTGAAGGGAGGATTAATTGGTGAGGCATAATGGATTATCTATGAATAACTACATGCAGAAAAATGAAACTGGACCCTCATCTTACACCGTACACAAAAATTAACTCAAAAAGTATTGAAGACTTGAACATAAAACCTAAAACTATAAAAATCCTAGAAGAGATCCTAGTAGTGGTAAACTTCTTTACATCAGTCTTGACAAAGTTTTTTGGATTTGACACCAAAAGCAAAGGCAACAAAACCAAAAACAAACAAGTGTGACTTCATGAAACTAAGAACTTTCTACACAACAAAAGGAAACCATCAACAAAATGAAAAGCCAACCTATGGAATGGAGTAAATATTTGCAAATCATGTAAGGGATTAACCAGTATGGAGGTTCCTCAAAAATTAAAAATAGAACTACCATAGGATTAGGTGATCTCACCTCTGGTTATGTTCCCAAAGGAAAATGAACAATATCTTGAGGAGACATCTGCACTCATGTTTATTGCAGAATTTTTCACAATAGCCAGATTATGGAAACAATGTAAATGTCAATAGATGAATATATAAAGAATCTATCTATCTAATATAGATACAGATATATATCTCACATATATTTAAATATTACAGATATTATTTAGCCATGAGAAAGAAGGAAATCGTGTCATCTGCAAAAACGTGGATGAAACTTGAGGGCATTATGCTGAGTGAAATAAGACAGAGAAATTCTTTATGGTATCACTTACATGTGGAATCTAATATAGCTGAAACCGTAGAGACTAGAATGCTGGTTCTGGAGGCTGGGAGGGTAAGGGGAATTGAAAGCTATGGATTCAAGAGTACAAACTTCCAGTGTTAGATACACACATTCTGGGGATCTAATGTACAGCATGATGATTACAGTTAATAATTCTGAATTAAATACTTGAATGTTGGTAAGAGTGAATCTCCAGTGTCCTCACTATAAAAAGAAATGGTAATTAGGTGACATGATGGAGATGTTAGCTAAAGCTAGCTATGGTTGTAATCATTTTGCAATATATAGGTGTATCAAATCAACACTTGTTTTATTGGCGTGTAAAAACATTGCTTTACAATGTTGTGTTAGTTTCTGCTGTACAATGAAGTGAATCAGCTATATATATACATATATCCCCTCCCCCTTGGACCTTCCTCCCACCCCCCCACCCACCCACCGAATCCCACTCATTTAGGTCATCACCGTGCACGGAGCTGAGCTCCCTGTGCTACACAGCAGGTTCCCACTAGCTATCTATTTTATACATGGTATTTTTAAAAAAAATTTATTGGAGTATAGTTGTTTTACAATGTTGTGTTAGTTTCTACTGTACAGCAAAGTGAATCAGCTATACGTATACATATATCCCCTCTTTTTTGGATTTCCTCCCCATTTAGGTCACCACAGAGCAATGAGTTCCCCGTGCTATACAGTAGGTTCCCATTAGTTATCTATTTGATACACAGTATCAATAATGTATATATGTTGCGCCCCATCTCCCAATTCATCCCACCCTCCTTACCCCCTTGGTGTCCATAGGTTTGTTCTCTACATCTGTGTCTCTATTTCTGCTTTGCCAATAAGATCATCTATACCATTTTTCTAGATTCCGTATATATGCGGTAACATATTTGTTTTTCTCTTTCTGACTTACTTCACTATTATATATACATCAATCCTAATCTCCCAATTCTTCCCACCCTCCCTTTCCCCCTCCGTGTCCACCTGTCTGTTCTCTACATCTACGTCTCTATTCCTGCCCTGCAAATATGTTCATCTGTACTATTTTTCTAGGTTCCACATATATGCGTTAATATACGATATTTGTTTTTCTCTTTCTGACTTACTTCACTCTGTATGACAGACTCTAGGTCCAACCACATTTCTACAAATGACCCAATTTCATTCCTTTATATGGCTGAGTAATACTCCATTGTATGTATGTACCACATCTTCTTTATCCATTCATCTGTCGATGGACATTTAGGTTGCTTCCATGTCCTGGCTATTGTAAATAGTGCTGCCATGAACATTGGGGTATATGAATTATGGTTTTCTCAGGGTATATGCCTAGTAGTGGGATTTCTGGGTCATATGGTATTTCTAGTTTTAGTTTTTTAAAGAACCTTCATACTATCTCCGTAGTGGCTGTATCAGTCTGCATTCCCACCAGCAGTGAAAGAGGGTTCCCTTTTCTCCACACCCTCTCCAGCATTTACTGTTTGTAGATTTTTTGATGATGGCCATTCTGACTGGTGTGAGGTGATACCTCATTGTAGTTTTGATTTGCATTTCTCTAATACTTAGTGATGTTGAACATCTTTTAATGTGCCTCTTGGCCATCTGTATGTTTAATGACACAAAAACAAAAATAAACGGGACCTAATTAAACTTAAAAGCTTTTGAACAGCAAAGGAAAACATAAATAAGATGAAAAGACAACCCTCAGAATGAGAGAAAATACTTGCAAGCGAAGCAACTGACAAAGGATTAATCTCCAAAATATACAAACAACTCAGGCAATTCAATATCAAAAAAACAAATAACCCAATCAAAAAATGGGTGGAAGACCTAAACAGACATTTCTTCAAATCAACACATTTTACACCTCGTTGGAATATGTTACACAACATTACATGTCAGTTATATCTCAATAAAGCTGGAAAAGAAAGAATTTTCAGGACTTAACAACGATGTGGGAGATAAGAAAGACATGTCAAGAAATGGCATTCAGATTTCTACCCTCTTGAAGAACTAGAATTTGTTCCAAGGAACACATTTTAAGAGTGCTGGAGCTGAGATGAATCATGGTCCTTTTTTACCTACTTAATGTTCTGTCCATAATATTTTGATACTGAATATCTTGATATTGATAAAAAAAATTATATACTAAGCCCTTGAATTTGATATGAATATTGTTCAGCAATTCTCAAATTATCAAATATAATTTCTCCCATTAAGTACAATAAGAAAAATTTAAACTTAGTAAACTGAAAATTCAAGACACTTCTTCAGTTCCTGATAAGCAATAATGAAAGATCTAAAGCCACATCATGTGGGGATGCTAGGAAGTGACTAAACTCTCACTGTCTTCTCTGTACACAGAGTTTCACACCTGCACCTAAATAAAAGGACAAGTTATTTTGGGTTATACATTTTCAAGTTTTCATGTGACTAGTGGTAAATAAAAATATTATCCAGTACAAATAGCCTCTGTAGCAGTTAACATTTTGGAGAAGTAAGCATTTATTTTATTATTTTTAAAAATTCATTTATTTTATTTATTTATTTTTGGCCATGTTGGGTACCCGTTGCTGCACATGGGGTTTCTCTAGTTGCGGCGAGCAGGGGCTACTCTTCCTTGTGGTGCACAGGCTTCTCACTGTGGTGGCTTCTCGTTGCAGAGCGTGGGCTCTTCTAGGTGCACGGGCTTCAGTAGTTGTGGCACTCAGGCTCAGTAGTTGTGTCTCATGGGCTTAGTTGCTCCTTGGCATGTGGGATACTCCCAGACCAGGGCTCAAACCCATGTCCCCTGCATTGGCAGGTGGATTCCCAACCACTGCGCCACCAGGGAAGCTCTGAAGAGGTCAGCATTTAAATTAAGCTATACTGGAGTTGATTTTGACCCCAAAGTCTGTTGTTTCAGAGACTATGAGGAAGATTTAAACTCCCAAACTATGTGGATTATTGCAGCTTACTCTAAAATTTGGGGGGATAACCTGCACTCCAATTTATGTGCTGACTTACCTTCTTTCAGTCGAGAATAAAATGGAATCTTAAAGAAAATATATTAACAATGTTTTAGTCTCTCAAAGGGTAATCAACTTCATTTATGACATTGACTTTTCTCTCAACATCTAAAGATATTACTTCAGTGTAAAATTCCTGTTAGCTGGGAAGTTAACATTAATACTTATCCCTATATGACTAGTGATTATTAAAGATGTAGAATGAGCAGAAACATTGTGTTGGATCTTGGAAAGAGATTTCTAATTCTACCGTGTACTTTCTTTATAAGAAATGTCTTGAGAAATTCATGCCACTTGCCTGGAGGCAAGCATATCTCAGTCCTGGTGAATAAAGCTCTGAATGAATTAGCCCAATTCCATTATGTTAAGTCTGAGAAGTGTTGCCTTTACCCATTGAAAAGTTTATAATTTATTAAAGCCTCATGATCATACAATTCAGCCCCTTGAAATGGAGCTCAGCTTGATTAATTAAATTGGGAACATATGCCTTTCTTGCAGTTAAATAGAGAAAACACATTGTTTAGAATGCCTAAATTGCTGGTATATGTGTATTTGTGGATGGAAAAGGATAAGCTATTGAATAATCCAGTGACAATTAAAATACTTTCTAAAGAATATTTTGGCTACTTTTACCCTCATTAAGTGGAATTTTACTGAGCTAAGGATCGTCTGTTGGTTCCAGAACCATTGCCATCGGTCAAAGTTCAAACCTCTGAAGTTTCAGATAATTAAATATTAAGTCACAGTTACCGGATTGTTCTTGAAGTACATAGAAACTTTAAAAATGGCCTATGAAGGTAGCTATATGTCCAAGGCAATTAAGCTTAGAGAAAATTTGAGGGTCTAGAAATGTTTCTCAGAGTCTAGTCCTTCACTCTCTACCTTGAGCGTGGGAATTTTTTCTCTGTTACACTTTTAGTATTGTGATTGGTAGCCAATATTTTATGTTGCTGAGAATGGATAGAGGAAAACAAGAAGCTAACCTATTAATATGAGAACAAACACTAGTCTTCTCTAAAAGAGTCAAACTCTGAGCATCTCATCTAATCCCCCAATTCATTATCTCTGCCATCTCAACTTGCTATCTCCACCTCATCATAATCACTTCCTGCCCCCACCCCCACAAAACACAAGTGCAGAAAGCCACAAGGGTGTGGTCTCCATTGTGGTTCTATGGGCTCTAGAAGACCTTTTAGAAATAAACATTCAGCAGAAGAGAAGTAGTCATAAACTGATAAATACAAGAAAGAATAACGTGAACTCTTATTCTGTTCTTGTTGGAACCTTAAGCAAGTCACTTAATTTCTGAGTCTATTTTTTTTTCTTCTTTAAAATAGATGTAAACTGTCCATTTGTACAACTGATTCAAAAACACCTCCAGATTTGTCCACACCTTTTTCCCTTGCAATGTATGTTTTTCTGAAGATGACTGATTGGCACCATTGCAAAAGAATCCAGTCATGATTTTTCAAAAAAAAAACCCTCTAGTTATTGAAGGTGAGCTTGCATTCTGCCTCAGCATGAAAATATGTGCATCTCACTTCTCTCATTTTGCAATAAGCTCAAATATACTTCTTTGTCAACATAGAAAAACTCATTAAGAATAAAGCCAAACTGGAGGTCACTCTTCATTGTTTCTGGGTGAGAACACACAGATTCTGTCCCTAGAAGACCCCAATACTTGCCAAAAGTAAATTGTCATAAGTTGTGTGCTCATTTACTCTACACTCATGTGATGACTTTAAAATAATGAAATAAATGAAGCATTTAATTTAAATGATACTTCATCTGTTAATGGTATTTGTGCCAATTTTCAATAGCTTTTGGTAGCGTTAATGTTATTTGATTTCTGGATAATTAAGCAATACATTTAGTACTGGCAAAATGATTAATTAGAAATGTTGGACAATGTGCCAAAAAAGTTATCTTTTCCTTCTTATGTTATTTATTTTTGAAGCATTACAGGAGACTAGATTTATATAATTTAAGGCTTGTAGATCTTAGAGGCTATATAGTCCAACTGCCAACCTGAGGCATATACCAGGACTACATTTTCCCAGGAAAGTAGCTGCTTAAAAGGTATTGCAACATACATTATTACTTTCCAAGGAAAACTAGGCCATTGTTGAAGGGCCTGAACATTAAAAACAAACACAAAAACAAAACAAAAAAAATTAAACTACTTACACTATCTATCACCCCTAATGTTGCAGAAACTCTATTTGATGCTGGAAATGCAAGGTTGATTTAGGCAAAATTCCTGCTCCCAGATAACTTGCAGTCCAGTAGGAGATTAACAGGTAAAACAGATAATCCTGACTCAGGACACAAAATTTTTGATAGAGGTGTTTGTAGGACACAGTAGGAAGATGGAGGAGGGCAGTTAACAAAGATTCAGGATTGAATAAAAGCTTGTCTAAGAGCTGAGGCCTGATCTGAATCTTGATGAAGAATGAATGCCTATAATAACCTAGCGGGATATTTGCAACGGACAGTTGAGTATATAGGCTGAAGTTGAAAGGGTTAGAGATATAGAGCTGGGAGTCATTAGCACACGCATTTAGAACTCAGAAGCATAAAAGGGGGCTTCCCTGGTGTTGCAGTGGTTGAGAATCCGCCTGCCGATGCAGGGGACATGGCTTCATGCCCCGGTCCGGGAGGATCCCACATGCCACGGAGCGGCTGGGCCCGTGAGCCATGGCCGCTGAGCCTGCACGTCCGGAGCCTGTGCTCTGCAACGGGAGAGGCCACAGCAGTGAGAGGCCCGCGTACCGCAAAAAAAAAAAAAAAAAAAAAAATGCATAAAAGGGACTGAAATTGCTCAGTGAACATATAGAGAATGAAGAGGAGTACACCAAGAATGGGTAGACAGAGGAGAGGCCTGTGAAGGAAAAGGAATGGTCGGGGTCTTGTACCCAAAGTTATGTAATAGAGAGACCAAGAAACAGCTAGCTAGAGTAGCATCAGTCAGAGACCCTGAATGTTACTGGGAAATTGTCCAAAAGCAAACCATCAATTTCATGGAATAAATTGAGAGGCCAATCCAAGTACAAACAAATTGCTTATCAAAAAAACTGGATTAATTCAGGTTTGAAATTTAAACTGCAAAAGCAAAATGAAGAAAAAGGCCAAGATTTCATAGTAAATGGGGTTGTCATTGAAAGCGTAAGTGACAAAGCAGGTGGGTTGGGAGGATGAGCAAAAGTCCCTGAGTCAAAAAGCATATCATTAATTCTAATGCACAGCATAGTGACTATAGTTAACAATACAATATTGTATAGATGAAATTACCTAAGAGAGTAGATCCTAAGTGTTCTCACCAAAACAAAAACAAACAGAAAAAGTGACTATGTGAGGCGATGAATGAGTTAATTAACTTGATTGCATGTAATCACTTGACAATCTATGCATGTAGGTACCAAATCATCACATTGTACATCTTAAACTTTCTGTTTTTGTATAATTTATTGGCCATATTAGGGGCATGACCTAGGTGTAGTATAAGTCTTAACGATTGATTTTTTTTTTCATGCAGTTACCTGACTTAAGCTTTGATTGCTGTGGCATCCACTTCAAAGAGGGCTCTCTGAATAAACACACTGTCAACCACATGGCTAGATAAAGAGCCAGGATGTGCCCCCTGCACTCCCCTCTCCCCCACATACATACCCAGACTCTTGGTTTTAGAGATCTTGGTTGATTTTAACAACTGACCACTTGGGCCTCTTGTTTTTCTCTTTCTAAGCTTTAAATTTCCACTCTTACGTTTTAAATTCACCAATAAAAAGTGAGCCCACAAAACCCTTATAAAACAAGGGAAATAAAAGAGCATTGCTTACCAACTAGTTCTGCAAGGATTGAGTCATTAGTCACTGCAGTCACCAACCGACAGTGCACCCTGAGAAGAATTCAGAATGAAAACCAGGATGAGGCACTCTGTGCTTTGGATAAACAGGCTGTATGGATAGTTAGATGCATATCTCAGGAAGAATTCTAATGAACGCAGATTCTTGCATCTTCCCATACATAGAAAAGCACTAAAATCATGAACTTGGGATATCCGTTCTTTGTGACTAGCTGTAATCTTTTACCAAGATGTATGTATGCTGGACTGCACATATTCCCTAGCCAAAAGTTATATACTGGTTTCTCCCCTACTTCTCTGGAGCAATTTCCCCAGAGCTACTGAGAGGCTATCTCCTGGGCTATAGTCCTAGGTAAGATCCTGAGTAAAACCTAAACTCACAACTCTTATGTTGTGCATTTTTCTTTAAGTTGACACCCTAGGCCTCCACCATTCAACCCAATAAAAACAGAATTTCAGGCCTGTGTGTTCTCTCTGTCTCGCTCTCTGTGACCTCACTGTGTGGCCCCAGAACCTGTAAATATGAAACCTTGTCTATTTAAACGTTTTCAAGTGGTTATTGCTGAGGGTATCTTGTAATCATAAGAACAAGGGTTGGTCAAGCCACAACACAGGTTACTCATATGCTGAGACCGTAGGCAGATAGGGTTAGGAGTTCCCAGAAAAAGAAGGGAAAGACATAGCTTTCTTGACATAAGAGAAGCCATTTTAGGCCCCAAGCCATTCTGTGATCTATGCCTGACCTCAATACTTGCCCAAGCACATTTCTTGCAGGACTTCCTGGTTGAAACTGTAGAAGAAGAGGCCTCAGTAGTTAATGATTTTAAAGGAACAAAGAATGCAAGAACAAGCATCTATTACCAGACCAGGAAAATAGTTTGACCATATCTGAGACAATAAATCAGTCCCACAGACTCCCAGTTCTGTTTGAAAGTAAAGATCAGCCTGACGCACATTGCACATTCTTGAGCTCTTTTGCGGGTTTCAAACCCCTTGAGCACGCAACCACTGGACTAACTGGAGCCTGAGAATCAATGAGGCCAACCCTTATTGGCCCTCATGACTTCAGAGCCTGGACTCTGTCAACCTAGAATGACCTTTGCCCCAATTCTATGATGAAATCTCATCTCCACCAGGCAAGCACCCCTAGGACTCTGTCTCTCTACCTGGAACGACTATACCTTTCCTTCACATAGTATATGCATGCACCCTTAGCTTAAAAGTTCCCTGATCTTGCTAGTTGGTGAGACACTACTTTGGGAAGTATCCCTGGTGTTCCCCTTACTTGTTGCAAGGAATAAAATCCTCTCTTCTCTTGCTCCTTAACTTGGTTGTGCCCTCTGACTAGATACCCACCAAGAGGTGAACCCAGTTTTCAGGTAACAAAACCAGCACAAAACACCTGGGCCTCTAGAGACATGACTGAAAAAGGAATATGCTAGGTATAGCTTATGGCTGAGTTCTAGAGTGGGTGTGCCCCTCCCCCCCTTTAAGGACAAGATATCTTTTTCTAAAGAATGGACTTTTAGACTTCTTGTGTTTCAACATTCTAATTTGCATCTAAAGCTTGCACTCAGCGGGTTAAAACTTTTATGATATTGGTCAAATAATTGGATAATTCAACTTTTTCCATTAATTTGTGTTTTGAGCTCTGCAATGTAAACAATATTAGAAACTCAATTCCAGAATTCCTCCTAGGGAGGGAATTGTCTTTGCTTTCAGAAATTCATCAATGAGTGATTAAGATAGAAAATTATGCCCTGAATGCCTGAGGGATGGCTGCCAGTAAAGCATCAGAGAAAATGGTTTATAAATAAATAAAGAGATGCATTTATTGCTGACTTGGTATTGTTTTCTCCTAGGAGGAGGGATAGTGTTGAGATTAGAAAAGATGACAGAAAACAAGAGATGACAGCGGGGCTATGAAAGCATGTGCTCTTGGCTGCTGTGGAAAGATGAAGAGAGCAGCCACTGGGTACATGTGAATAAAGAATATTTCACAGAATAGAAATTTCTAATAAACTGTTTTATTTTTTTTTCTCTTATGTTCAATATATGTTATAAATCCCATGCAGCCATTATGCAGTTGAATTACTTCCAGAGGCTAAGGAAGCTGAAAACGCTGAGCATTTTATGTCTTTTAGACATGGTACAGAAGTCCACATGGAAGGAACTGCTCAGAGGGAAAGAAGTAAGCTTTGATGGGAAAATGCATAATTGAGGGATTGTGTCAGGCTATCACAAGTTATGGCATGGGGCTGAGGTATAGGCGAAAGGTTAAAGATAACTTGATTTTACCAATAGCTGATAAAGGCTATTTTGTCCTAGCTCATAGGCAGATTACATTGTAAAGAAGGATACCTCACATTACTTGTTTAAATATGGAGTTTGATTATTGGCAAAAGACCAAAGAATTGCTGGGTTTTGACTGGTTAAATGTCCTTAAAGTGTGATTGGTCCATAACAAGTGACACACATTTGCCTGACTGGGCTGCAATAACGTATCTTGCAGGGAAGTGTGGTTGTACCAGTTTTATATTTTACTAGGTACAATTTAAATTTTTTAAATTTGCTTTATTTGTTTGAAACATTTTACAATATCAATTTCAATGGATTCCATAATTAAATCCCTCAAAGAAAAATGCTCCCAAGATAAATGGCTGAAAATGTTTATTTGTATCATATAGATTATAAAAATTATACTGTGAAAATGGAGCAGAAACATGTTCATTGTCAAATTCACATTCTCTTGTTAGACCAGGAACATATTGGTTGTAGTCTAGTGTTAGGCTGATGGTCTACCAAAGTTTCTAGTATAATTCAACACATAGTTCATGACTTATCTTTCATACCACACAGCTGCTTTTTGTCTTTTGAGCTATTTTTTATAAACGTAATTTAGCAATTATATTCTTTGTCTTTTTAGGTTGATGTTATACAAAGCCCTAACACTTCTCAAATATCTAAGGCAGAAATAATGAAGGTATATCTTAGTATTGTTGTTTTCATTAATATTTTTATTTCCAAGAAGCTTCCTTTGTGATGTTAAGCTCTGCGCACATAGCTTAGTTATCAGGATTGAGAGTAGAGACCAACATTTTCTAAGGATTTCGTGATCAAGAAGAAGGCAGTTAAACCAATACGTAACTTCACTGCAAAACAATTTATCTGAACAAAGAGTTTGCTCATCTGAGAAAACAACTTACTTTTCACAGAATAGTTTACTTACATGGATTCATTTCAGTTCTCAGTTTGCTGTGTCTACCAACCCTAAACTGTTATATTACAAATGTCGCCCAATTATGATTTTTTTTCCCCTTTAAAGTAAGTAAGTTAAGAAAGTAAGAGCTAAATTTGATTGATCAATAGTTTTTCTGGTGGTCTTTTTATGGAAGATGACAGTCATCAACCTTATCAAGTTATTTATGTCAACGTGTCTGTTACATTATTTGTAAATAGAATCAGTATGTTTTTTGTGATTACATGAAATAATTTAAGTAATATACTAATGACAGTTCCAAGAACATAGTGATTGCTCAGTAAAAATTGTTTATTATTAATCAAAAGCATTAAGAGCAATCCCATTGTTCTTAGAAATACATGGACACAATATAATAGTTTGATTTTTTTATGATAACAACATTGTTTCCCCTATAGAAAATTATGTTAAATGAAAACGATGTTAAACTATTTCTTAACTTCTTTTACTTTAATCTGTTTATTTAAACCAGGTGAGGTGGCTTGATATTTTATTGAGCACTAGGTGCAGTTTCCTCAGGTGATAAATTTAAAGAGGAATAAAACATTAACAAATACACTCTCAACCATCCTTTATGTGAGATGCAACCAGGGAAAGGAGTGTAGATATTTCTTGGAGAGAAAAAACCTATGAGAATATGAAAACGTGAATCTGGTTGTAGGTCAATAACATCTAGAGAATCAAGGAACAGAGTGAGAAAGAGTAAGTGATAATCAGTCAAGGAAAACATGTTTCTTTTTCCCTGGTAAAATCCACCTATAAAATTAACTCAGCATCACCTTTTTATTGAACTGTTCAAACATGGCCAACGTGGTTTTATTCTTGCATTAAAAGTGTTTTTTTTTTTCACAGGTTTATAGAACAAACCTGACACAACAATAAAGCTTTCACAAACATGTTAGTCTGTCTAAATTTGGCCATTTTTTTTGCTTCAGTATGTTTTCACACTTGTCCAAGTCAAAACCATCTTTAGATTGTGAGGAAATACATTGCAGGAAACTTGTTAAGCTGAAGCCATCTTACCTGTTAACTTCATTTTAGAGAGAGAAAAATGCTTCATAAAATTCTCATAATGACCAATAGAGCAAACATCCTTATTCTATAGTTGCATTAGTGAATTTATTACTTAATGTGTCTCAAACATTTCTGTAGAGGCCTTTGGTTTTCTTTTATTTAAAATTTTTATTGTGAGTCATATGAGAAACTTTGCTGTGTCCTGTAAAACAAGTTACCTCAGTTTCCAACCTAGCTAAAATTCTATCTTTAATGTGATGGGAAATGTCTGCATTTTCTGGAGCTCTATCTTTTTATGAATCCCATTTGTTTAATTGCCAAAGAACTGAGTGGCATCTTTATTGACATCACAGACATAGCCACAAGGGACTGACTTTCCAATTCTTAAATTATTTAAAAACAGACAAATGAAATATCTTTGGGTGAGGATGGGTAAAACTCATCACTTAATCATCAGTTATCTTCTCCTTCTTCCTCTTCCTCTTCTTTTTCCCTTTCCCCATCCCCTTCATTTCCATCATCAGTACAAGCAGCTGTCCTCTTATGGCCACATTTTGACCCTTCTCATTTCATAAGAGTTTTATAGGGTTAAATATAAAATTTATGGAGAATAAAGCCATATTGAAATTTCTGTTTTTGCATAATCAGATAATTTCACTCATTAATCCAGTGTTTATCAAACTCTGGGTCATGATATCAGTGTGAACATTAAATACATAATTAGATTAAATATATCATGATAAGAAAATGAATCATACATAGAAACATTAACAGACTTTTACTTGATTATCTGTTGTAAATGCTCACCTGTATTCATGAGAATCCTGGAACTAAATTTTGTAGAATCTCCTTCTATGCATTTTTCCTTGTTTAGAGGCTTCAATTAAGAAGCACTCAAGTGGGTAAATTCTGATGACAATTTAGAAAGACTCACCCATAGGCAGAGTTTGAGCTCTTGAGCATCGTCTCCCTTAAGGATGTGGGCAAATAAAATCTGTGGCAGCGGTGACCACTCTTGCATACCTAGAGCTTCAAGTTGTTGAAACTGTGGGTAATCAGTCAAATCCATTTCACCTGCTTTCACTAATCAAGATCGTTTTAATTATTGCTAAAAAGACTTGCATGTCCTCCAAGAGGCTCGTAGCCTAAACAATAAGATGTTTGCCTGAGTTGTGTGTTTCAGGAATTTGGAGTCAGCTGTGTCTACTTTGAGCTGAGCTGGTTAAGATTGAAATTGAATGTGAATAGGCCTTGTCGCTTAGTTACGCCTGCGCAGAACGGTGATTACACACATTTTCCCAATCATCTTTCCCCACGCTCCCCACGTATCCCACGTTCCCTACGCTCTCTACGTGTCAGAACGTCTTTCTTTCTTCCTTCTTTATTCCGTAGGTAGCCCAAGCCCCTTACCTTTGGGACGCCAAAGGTTGCAGTATCCTGACTTGCTGCGCGTTGGGCAAAACAAACCTGGTTGTCTCCGGACTGGTGAAGCTAAGATTTACCATCTACATTCTAGCATGAGGTTGAGACTGCCTTCAGTCTTCAGCGTCTTCCTCTGAAGTCCTGAGACTCATGGTGGCTTCCAGGTGAGTTCCAATGAGTCATAGCTTTTAAACGCTGCTTTTATTTTTTCTAATTCCACCAGCACTCCCAAAGGTATACGTAAATCTAATGTTATGATTTCTCTGACGAACTCCCTTCAATTGCTTTTTAGTTCTGTATTTTTTGTTGTTGAGTTGAATGAGCTGTTTGTGTATTTTGGAAATGAAGCCGTTGTCCGTCTCATCATTTTGCAAACATTATCTCCCAGTCTGTAGGTTGTCTTTTCATTTTGTTGATGGTTTCCTTTGCTGTGCAAAAGGTTTTGAGTTAATTAGAGCCCATTTGTTTAGTTTTGCTTTTATTCTATTGCCTTGGGAGATTGACCTAAGAAAACGTTGTCGGAGAATGTTTTGCCTATGTTCCCTTCTAGGAGTTCTGTGGTGTTGTGTCTTATGTTTAAGTCTTTAAACCATTTTGAGCTTATTTTTGTGTATGGTGTGAGGATGTGTTCTAACTTCACTGACTTGCATGAGGCTGCCCAATTTTCCCAGCACCACTTGTTGAAGAGACTTTTCCCCATTGCATATTCTTGCCCCATTGTGTATTCTTGCCTCCTTTGTGAGAGATTAATTGACATAGGCATGTGGGTTTATTTCTGGACTCTTTATTCTGTTTCATTGATCCGTATGTCTGTTTTTTGTGCCAATAACAAATGCTGTTTTGATTACTGTTAGCTTTGTAGTACTATCTGAATTATGGGAGGGTTATACCTCCTGATTTGTTCTTTTTCCTCAGGATTGTTTTGGCAATTCTGGGTCTTTGATGATTCCATATAAACTTTAAGATTCTTTGTTCTAGTTCTGTGAAAAATGTCATGGGTAGTTTGATAGGAATCACATTAAATCTGTAGATTGCTATGGGCAGTGTGGCCATTTTAACAATACTAATTCTTCCAATGCAAGAGCATGGGATATCTTTCCATTTCCTTGAATCAATTTCAGTTTCCTTTATTAACGTTTTGTTGTTCTCAGCATATGTCTTTCACCTCCTTGGTGAGATTTATTCCTAAGTTTTTTTTTGTTTGTTTCCTTGATTCGATTTTAAAAGGGATTTGTTTGTTTACATTCCCTTTCTGATATTTCATTGTCATGTCCCTTTAGTCCTCCCCAATCTGTGGCATTTCCTCAGTCTTTTTTCATTCATGACGTGAACACTTTTGAAGAATATTGCCCAATTATTTTGTAGAATGTCCCACAGTTTGGGTTTGACTGATTTTTTTTCTTCATGACTAAATTCAGGTGATGTGTTTTTAGTAGAAATGCCACCAAGTGATGTTCTGAGTTGTCACCTTCTCAGTACACCGCATTGGAAGGCACATAACATCAATATGCATCAGTATTGGTGATGCTAACCTTAGTAATTTGGTTAAGGTGATGTGTGTCCAGTTTCTCCACTGTCAAGTTACTATTTTGCCCTACATTATTAAGTATATTATGGGAAGATATTTTGAGACTATGCAAACATCCTGCTTATCATATTTTTGCTCACCAATTTTAGAATACAGTGATGATTCTTGTTGGGAACAATTATTACTGTACTGTTTGCCAAAAGACACTTTTCAATTTCTGACATTCTTTCCATATTTATGAAATTGAATTTTTACTATTAAGAAGAGTTTTCTCCTCTCAATTTATTTATACTAGTATTGTTTTATTCTACTTATATTAGAATGAAATCATAGGTATTTTGTTTACATTATCTCCAGTTTCTCCATTGACAGCCCCTTCAAGTTGTTGGCTATTGACATAACACCATTTTTTGAGCATTTCTTACTTTCCATGACTACAAGATGTTCCAGGATCACCTTGTGTTTTCCCTGTCCCAGCAGTCTTTATATTAGTCAGTTATATTTAGAAAATAAGATATGAACACTAGATATTCTCATTACCATTCATGTATATTTTGCCTCCAGGCCCTCTAAGCAGATATACATACATATAACTAAATCTATTTATCTATCTATATATACAAGACATGAGTTCACACTGATAGCTCTGAGTGCACTCTAACTCCATAGGGTTTATTCTAACCTTTATTTATTTATAACTCCTGTATGGAAAATGAGAAACCTGACTCATTTCCTCAGGTATTTCCTTATTTACTCAGTCCTGGAGTACTTTAAATTTTTTGTTAAATACCTTCAAAATTGTTAACCTATTTAACCCTCTGAAAAACGTACTGGCTAAATGGAGTATTTTGTATCCTTCTTTTTGGTTTTAACTTTCCAGTATACAGTCAAAATTCCTTTTTCAAAGTTACTTAGATGAGTTATTTTCTATTCAGCATTCTTCACTGTGATTATGTCATGAATCTGTAATGCAGTTAGGTTCATTTGTAGATCATGGAATCTAGAAAGAGAAGAGAGGGAAGTCAGAACAGAAGAAATATTTTAGAAGATACTATTTGAGAATTGTCCGAAATTAATGATGAATACCAAATCACAGTTCCAAGACACTCATAAGTCAGCAAAGCAAGATAAATGCCAACAAAAGCACACACACACACAAAACTAAACATATCATATTCAAGCCGATGAAAACCAAACACAGACAAAAAATCTTAGCAACCATAAAAAAATGACATACAAATAAAAAACATAATAGTAACAGTAGATTGCTAATCAAAATCATGCAAGCCAGAAGAAAATGGAGTAAATCTTTAAAGTACTGAAATTGAAAAAAAACAAAAAACTGTCACAGAATTCCATACTAAGTGAAACTAACTTTCCAAAATAAAGGAGAAATGGATATTTTTTCATATAAACAAAAACAGATAGTTAATTGCCAGCAGACTTCAACTAAAGAATTGTTGAAGGATTCTTCAGGTGAAAGTAATATGTTTAAATCAAACCTAGACCTAAGGGAATGAAGGTGTTGTAAATGGCATAGATGAAGGTAAATAAAACATTTACATTGTCCTTATATTCAATAGTTCTAAAAGTTAACTATCTAAAGCAAAAATAGTAGTATGTGCTGTGTTCTTACTGTATATGCAAAATTTAAAGGTATGACCAGATATCACAAATGATTGGTGGAGAATTTTAAATTACAGGTTGTAAGTACCTTACAGGATATGTGAAGGTAGATGTTGATTTATTAATGAAATATATTGTGTTAGAGTATCCATTAATTTTGTTATTTGTGTATTCATCTACTCTCATTTCCACCTTTGTTTTAGTCTTGAGTCTACACATATATGTTAAAGTATTTACCATCAGTCTTTTTGCTGAAGGTTGGATGAAGCTCATCCTCTAGTAGTTTCTTTAAGAAAGACTCAGGGATGCAGAATTCCCCTGGTTCTTTTACATTTAAAACCATTTTTTCCAAAGCTTTGATTAAAAGATTTAGGACTTGTAAAATGCTCAGAATGGTATCCGACACATAGGCAAGTGCTTCACTGACAGGTGCTTTCATGTTCTGATACAGTGACATTTTCTGGGACAGATTGGGGTGTATTTGATAAATGGGATCAGGCAAGGATCTAACGATATACACAGTTCTTCAGTAGAGTTGAATTAGTGAGGCTAGTTTGGACCTGAAGCCAAGGTGTAAGCATTGTACATGCCCTTGGAATGAAAAACAGTCACATCTATACACCCTTAAACACCTACCTTATTTTATTATCACTAGAAAATATGGAAAGGAAAAGGATGGTAAATAGGCAGAATTAGCTCAGTCGGCTTACCATAGGGAGAGAGGAAGTACAGGTGTTCATTGTAATTAGGTGCAGGCGGACTCAAGGGACTGTAAAGCCCAGGCATGAACTGTGTGTGATCTTTAATCCCACCAGCCAGCGAAACAAGAGCTGCTGGATATCAAGCTCTCACAAATTAGTTTATTTACTCCTGTTTCTCAGAAGAGGGGCGAAAAGAACGTGGAAACTAATTCCAACATTCTCCTTTTCTAGGTAACTTTATTGAGCACTTGTTATGTGCTTCATTGTACAAAGCATTTAATATGCGCACTATCCCTCTTATCACAGTAGTTCTATAAGGTAGAAACAATGATAATGAATATTACACATGAGCAAACTCTGATGAAAGAAGGTAAAGGGTCATCTACAGCAGAGCTTCTCAAAATTGAGCGTATTAGAACCACCCTGAAGGCTTGTTAAAATACAGATTTCTGGGTCCCAACCCTCTGACTTTGATTCTGTGGGTTTGGAGTGGGAGCCCAAAATGTGCATTTCTAACAAGTCCCTGGGTGATGTGATATTGTTCTTAGAGGACCACACACTGAGAACTACTGCTTGGTAGAAACATGAGGGTAAAGTGAGAATACCCTTCTTCACCCTCCAACATTCCCCATGTTTGTTCTCTTTATCTTAACAACCAAGCATGGTATTAATTAGAAACTTGGGTCTCATTAAGGCCATTCCTGTGATTTCTAACAGTATTCCTTGGGATTTCTCTGTGATAATTGGTAGAGAATTTAGTTTATGCCCCAAGAAATATCCAAATTCTGTCAAGTCATATTGCACCACAGGTCAGTTATTTACTGCCTTTTCTGTTATGTGTTTCAAATTATACCAACCATGTTTTTCAGTGTAACTCACCAGAGATTACACAATGAACTCTAGTATATAATGAACAAAAACTCAAATGTGAACACTATCAAACTCATATTATTCAATTTCCACAGAAAAACTAAAGTAATAAAATAAAATAACCTTAAGCTGAAGTTCAAAGACATTAAAAGCCAAACACTTTTCCTATTCATTTGTTTGTTCAGTTTCCTCCAACGTATCTTAGCAGATGAAAGCCCAGTTCCTTGTTTCATTTTTCTTCATTTTTTTCCCAGTAGAATAAATTTGGCTTCTCTGAATGCTCCAAATTTGAATAAATCCAATTCCTACCTGATCCTGGCTTGTCTTCCTTTTCCATAGATACTGTTAATGGATTTAATATTAAAAGAGGATAAAATCAGGATTCTCACATAAAATGAACACATTAAAATCTTTATTTTACTCACACTAATGAGAGAACCAGGTAGTTATTACAGCTAGCTCAAAGGAGAATCCAAAAAGACAAACACATTTATAGATGAGAAATATTGAAATAAACTTGTAAATGGATATAAAAGTGACTTTTTCAAGGTGGGAAAAGAGTTTTCCCACGAACAGACAGGATTCTTTTGAATACCTACAAACAAAATTAATTCTACATTGCTGCCACTTATCTGTGATTTACAAAATTGTGAAATAGCTCAAAGGAATTTAATGGCTAGAATGGATAACCCATAAGGCTATGCCCCAACAATGTACATTCTTCCATTGGAGATACCCAGTAATCTTTTTGCTTATTCCAAATTTCCTTAATACTTCAAGGGTCATGGGGTATGTCTATATGATTATCATAATACCTACACACATCTATAAAATTTTGAAAACACATATAATTTTTCAAGTCATATAATAATCATTCCAAGAAATAATTTTTCTTGGACACAGTATAGAGTATAAGACAATCTCCAATGTCTGAAAATCAGGGGTTATGGCAGAGACTTGAAAAGAAGCTAGAGAGAAAAAAAAATCATTAAAGAGATTTCATTATGTTTTTCAGCCTCTTCATATTAAGAAGTTAATTGAAATTCTAAGCTTGCCACGTGATGTTGGAGGAGGTAGTTCTAAATAAGCATACACCCTTTATTGTCAGAGGGCAGCATTTGAAATCTTTTGCATTTTCTTGAAAATCTTAAACGTATATACAGTGGTGACACCCACCTCCTCCAGCTTCCCATCTTCTGAGACTCGCCTGTCCCTTTAATACTCATCCCACATATTTAAAACCACTTAACATTTTGCCTTTGAGTCTTAGCTATCTGGCCTTCTCTATATACAGGCTTTGTCCCCTTTCCTCATTCCAGTTAGAATATCTGATATTTATAACAGGAAACACCATAAGCCCAGTTTATTGTCATGCATTTTGCACAGATACAATATGCTGTTCTTCTTTGTGCCCAGAGTGATCTTAATACATTTTTAGTTGCTCCATACTTGCAGATTCTGCTTCCTTTTCTGTAATTTTTCAAATGCATAGGTTATTTTTGCCTCAGTTGGAGGATCTCCACAATAACTTGTTGAATTGAAACAACTGGTGATGCTAGAAAATAAATCATCTGTGACAGGTCAACATCCCTCACATTTGCTGTCCCTCAGCTATTGAATTTTTACCCAGAACATACTTTCTTTATACATCTTTTCTTCAAATAATTATCTATAATTCTAATGTTTTACTTCCCCCCTCCCAGTTATTGTAAATAAGTCCAGCTATATGTTTATCACTTCAAACTACTTATTTTAGTTCTTTCCTTCCCCACTTCACTCATACTTTTCACTGGACTTAGAGACCCTCCTTCTTCTTGCTTTCAGGTCCAACCTTTACCTTCTGTCTTGTACTCCAGATTCTGTCTTGCAGAGTCTCTTGTAGTGAGACATATAAAAACAATGAGTTTTGAATTTTTCAAAAGCATACACCATTTAAGTAAATTCACATAACCTTCTCTCTCATGAATACTTGATTTTGATTTTTCATCTCTCTGTGCCAATCCATCCTTCATATTAACTCTATTACTTTAAAATGTATTTTATACTTTCAAAAGTATTGTACATTAATTTTCTCAGGACTTCTTCATTCAAATTCATCCAAATGTTGAATGATCTCATAGCTAATTTAATCATTATGGAGCTGTTTCTCAATTGCTTTCATAATTGATTTTTGATTAACAGCTTAAAAAGGAGTCCTCATTATAGATTTCGGGGGTCTTGGTTCCTCTGGAGGAATCAATTAGGCATCTGAAATCTCCTCTTTGTTTTGTTGTTTTCCTCTTGTTTTGTTGTTTTCTTGGTTTTTCTATTTTTGTTTTTTTATTTTCAGCTCTAGTGACCCTCCTAACCAACAACAGCTCAATTTTCTCCTATTCTTAGTTCCATCTTTAAGGTAGGCCTTCTCTTCCCATTTGATAGATAGATGATAGAGTGATCAATCAATTGATAGATAGGTAGGTAGATAGACAGGTAGATAGACTAATAGCTTGGTCTCTAAGATCTCAGTCTTTCTCAAAATAAAATCACTTCTTTCCATCAGGCAAACCATGTGTCTTTCTTTTTTCCATGTTTCTATTTGAACTGCAAGATCATTTTGGATTTCAATTTATACCATTTATTCTTCTGCTGAACATACATGGCAACTAGAAGATCTGGGTTTAAGTAAGTCTTTTTTTTTTTTTTTAAGTTTATTTATTTATTTATTTTTGGCTGCACTGGGTCTTTGTTGCTGTGCGTGGGCTTTCTGTAGTTGTGGCGAGTGGGGGTTACTCTTCATTGCGATTCCTGGGTTTCTCATTGCAGTGGCTCTCTTGTTGTGGAACACAGGCTCTAGGCACGCAGGCTTCAGTAGCTGTGGCATGAGGGCTCAGTACTTGTGGCTCGTGGGCTCTAGAGCACAGGCTCAGTAGTTGCGGTGCACAGGCTTAGTTGCTCTGTGGCATGTGGGATCTTCCTGGTCCAGGGCTTGAACAGTATCCCTTGCATTGGCAGGTAGATTCTTAACCACTGTGCCACCAGGGAAGTCCCTAAGTAAGTCTTTTTAATTTCCTTCCAAGATTTTATTTTTGTAAAATTACATTAAATTATTCCTCTACTTCAATCTAAGAAAATGACATATTTCCATATAATAAGGATCCTCATTTTTATCTGTTATTTAATGAGATGTACTATTTGAGCATAATTAACCTACAGGCTATGTCTCTGAATTAAACAGCGATAATCAGAGCTTATAAAATAGAACAAAATTTATACCGTGTACATGTGATTGAAAATAGTTGTCTACATTCTGGTGATGGCATAATAAAAGAAGAGAATGCAAAACAAAACACACTTCCCTAGCCAACCCAACTATGCTTAAATAGCCTATATAGTGATGTTATTCTTTCTTTGAGGTGAGCCTTACCTGGAAATTAACAAAAAAAAAAATTCCTGATAATCTAGCATCTAGACCATCTAGGCCTTTAGGAATATCCTAAAGTATAAGAAGTATACTTATAAGTATAAGTATAAGAAGCTACTGTATAAGAAGTATAAGAAGCTACTGAATGTGCAATTTATTTCTTGCTTGCCCTAGGTCTGCTAAAGCCAGTTACAGCACTGGCACCTAAAGCCTGATTCACTCTACAGTACTTTGATAAAACCCAAACCAGTGTCCGTGTTTATTCATAAGGATTTCTTGTTAATCTCTCAATATTTGCAGTGGCATGGGGAGACATAAGAGTAAGCCTAATACTCATTCCTCCTTGCTTTGGAGTATAACCAATGAAGAATAGACCCAATGAACTAGGCCTGGAATGGATTTAAATTGGGGATCAATATGTTAGTTTTAATAACTGGTCAGGAAGGTACCCAGCAGCTCAGTACTCTGAAAGAATAAGGCCATCTAATAAAGTTAAATTGGAAAATGCAGCTTGAATCAATAATCAAAGTGGAGGGCTCCTTACTATCTCCCCACATTTAGAACTCAATTATCATTGATGGAAAGAACTGGGTCTGCAGAGATATTATAGCTGTTGACATTGAAGATTTTAGACTTACTTCATCACATAATTGTTGGCAAGACACTGAGAAGAAAGGAGGGAGAAAGGGTCACACACTGTCTTAATGCAGCAATGCTTAACTCCTAGTATAAATGTTAGATGCTCGGTAATAAGAGTAAATCTCTATCTCCCTGTAAGAAGAATGAGTTAATTAGATGAAAAGAGAGGCTCGAAGCATTTATTCTGATAATACACCCTTGTGGGGGAGAAAGAAAAGCCACAAAATGTGAACATGACATAGATGGGTCCTAGTGCGTTCCAATATTTAGATGGAAGGGTTGATGGTCTAAGGGTCATCTTTTTCATGAACATCCACAATTAGTAAAATTGTCAAAAAATGAATAGGTTAGAGAAGTAAAAAAATGATTTCAGTAATATTTTTTTAAAAGATGTCAAGGAAAAAGTATGATCAAAATACACTAGTGTAATTTAAAAAGAGAGAATGGAAAGAAAGAAGGTGGAGGCAAGGCTACAGGATTATGTTTGCACAGGAAACATAATTGGAAACAAAACTGGGAGTAGAAACCAGATAGCAAGTGAGGGACTAAATGGAGACAAAGAAAGCACATCCCTCATTTAGAAGTTTGGTAGAGCAAGGGAATGAGGGACATAGTGAAGATGTTTATATGATTGGACAGAATTGCACATGCTTACAAAGACAGATGGATCAAGTAAAGAATTAGTAAAACTACCTAGGACCTGCAGAAAGGATGAAAGGGGTACTCAGTGAGAAGAGGCTTCTTGATTTGGTCCTGTATACTTAACCTTATCAAAAATCTACCTGGTTCCCCAACTACTGAAAGTTAAAATAGTTAATTGTAGAAATGAAAATGCCAAGAAGGGATGGTGTCTGGGTGCAGTAATCTTTAGAGGGTATGAGGGAAGACCTTCTTAAACTTAAGGGAAGGATGAGAAGATAGATTTAGAGCTTAGTACTCAACCTTCGGTGCACACAAGAATGATCAGCAGAGAGTTTTAAAATTCTGATACTCCAGTCACACTTCTGCCCAACTACATCAGAACTTGTGGGAGTGGGAACAGGAATCATTGATTTTAAAATTACCAAAGTGATTCCAATCGGTAGCCAAGATTGAGAAGCACAAACGTAAAGCACATTTCCCAAACATGTTCTATGAAACATTAATATGCTACTTGAAATAGTTCAGATATTGAAATGACTTGGGGAAATTGTCTCCTCTATATTATCTTTCTAATTCAAAATGTAGTGTAGAATATCAAAAAGCCTGAGAAATCCCACAGTTAAGGAAACAAGCCAATTCCATATTGATAATCCAGCATTTCCCCCAAGTTATACACCACAGAACTTGAGTTCAGTAAATCTCATTTTAGAACTTAGAGGTATAGGGGAAATGGGCTAATTAGAAATGAGCTTATGCATAACATTTATAGGTGACATTAATCTCTTTTTTGAAGTAGGTGGCAAGGAAGACAAGAAGACAAGACATATCATGTACTAAGCTAGCATGTGGTGAATGAGATTATGGACATGAAGCCTAGAGAAAAAGGTTTCAAAGAGTAGATATGGGAGTGTGATAAGGAATCAGAATAAGGAAGGGGTGCTATGCAGGGGTATTGCTCTTAACTTTGCTGCTGAGGTAGCATTTTTAATTTTTTTTTAAATTTTTGGCTGTGTTGAGTCTTCATTGCTGGTCATGGGCTTTCTCTAGTTGCAGTGAGCGGGGGCTACTCTTTGTTGCAGTGTGCGGGCTTTCATTGCAGTGGCTTCTCTTCTTGCAGCACACAGGCTCTAGGCACGTGGGCTTCAGTAGTTGCAGCACGCGGGCTCAGTAGTTGTGGCACACGGGCTTTGTTGCTCCGTGGCACATGGGATCTTCCTGCACCAGGGATTGAAACCTTGTCCCCTGCATTGGCAGGCAGATTCTCAACCACTGTGCCACCGGGGAAGTCCGGCAGCATTACTTTTCATGAAATAAAACTACATAGTGACAGTATGTCTTCATACATAAATTGAGTTTCTAAGTGGATAAGCCAATGTTACACAATTTATGTTAAATTAAGGATCAGAAGGAAATCTGCAGGATATAAATGATTTTGTTTCAAATTTTCAAGCTTAAAACAAGAGTTTTAGTTAGAGCCTTATTTTAGATCTAAAAATTGTAATGAAATTGTGAGGTGTGATGATTATTCAATTGTTAGGTAATAAATATGAGAATGATGTTTGTGGTATTTTTAAAACTTGGCCGTTAGTTTTAGGGGCATAGAGTCAATCATTTGTAAAAGAATATAGGATTCTGCTGTACTTATTTTATGTTGTATGAAATGACGCAGGAACATTCAAAACAAGTTTTCCTAGCTTCATTGATAGTGCTTTTATGCTACCCTATGTTTATATCCTGTTCAAGTACTGAGGTCCAGGGAAGCAATTCAATGATTGTATTTCTTGAAGTTTCAATACTAAAAGCAAAATTGAACTGAGCATGTACACTTGTAATTTATTCACTAGGCTTTTGCCAGTAAGATATTAAAGGTATTTGTTTGGTCATGAAATTTTACACCCCCAAAACAAATTTACCAAGCTAAGAAATATACTGAATAATCTCAATAGTATAATGTTCATGGATTCTTCATCCAGGGATTGTTCATTAATGGAACTCTTAGATCTTTTGTCGAAAGATATTTTCAGTAATGCAGTAAACACTCTTATTTGGAGAAGTGGAGGCAGGGACAAGGGAGTTAGAATTTTCTGCTATTCAAATATTGGATTTTCATCATGTATCGAGGGCCCGTTTTTAAACACTTAAGGGAAAATGAAATACATTGACATCGTCTTAAACACTGTTTGCTCTTTGGTAAGTTGATAACTAACCCACTTGTGTCAGTTGCTTCAGGGTTCCTTAAGGGCATAAAATTTTATCACACTGTAGAAGGTGGATAAGAATGATTGTGCTTCAGGGAGATTAACTCAGTGCTCTGTGACAACCTAGAGGGGTGGGATAAGAAGGGTGGGAGGGCTAGAAACACTTTTTTTTCTAGATAAGGGTAAGGGGCCCTGTTTAACTTCTTTTCATGGTGAAGTCATAATTTACAGTGTACATTACTTCACCGGATGATTTTGTAAAAAATGAATCAAGCTATATGTATGAAAATGATTTGCAATGTATTGTGTATTATTCAAATGTAAGGCATTTTTAAAACATTATATGGATGACTTTTTGATATGTCCTATTTGCTGTGAATCTTCATCATTAGAAATAAAAAGATGAGGCAAATTTGAACAAAGTCTGAATCACGGAGTTAATGTGTCCTCATTCCCAAGTGTCCTGGGGCCTTATCAGTAATGTATGTAAAAGATTTTTCTGCGAAACATACCAAGAGAATGGCAGATGGTAGCAGGCTTCTCTGACCCACGGTAGCAGGCTTCTCTGACCCACGACCCAGGGCCATGGCCACATGTGTTTGCTATCTTTTTGTTCACCTAAAGGGGAGCAAAGTATTTGTCTATGAATAATTCTTAAAAAATCCATTGAGAAATGTTTCACATAAAACCACAACGTGCTGAAATTCCAAAGTAAAAATAAACACGATGTCTTTCTGCAGTTTTTCATAGCAAACTTCATGTTTCTAACTAACAGCAACTTAGAAAATTTTTATGACAGACAAGATCAAAAGAATTTCCCTTTAGACTATTTTTAACAAAACTCTTTGGAGAATTTTTCAGCCAAATTTACTCTTTACATGTGACAGTTCTTTCACACTCTAAACAAGTGTCATTTTAATCAAGTATGTGAATTTACAAAATGTGGTATCAGCCTCGACATTTCTGCCACAGAGAACATTTCCTCCTAAAGGAGCATTGACAAACATTGAAAATCATTAAATATGTTTAGATTTTTCTAGGCGGTAATTTTGAGAGATTATGTTAGCGTGATGACAAAATGAACACAGGTGAGAGCTATATGGCATTTAGACAGCCTCTTGGAGGATAGGGAGCCCTCTGGCTTCACAAAATAGAGCAGTGGCCTGAAAAGAGGGCAGACAACCGTGGCATGGAACCACACCTTTCTACTCTGGATGATCTGCAAACATTGGTGATAGAGAGAGAGAGTTTACAATCATTCACATGAAATGCAGAGGCTGCTAAGGGCAAGGACGAAGCACTGTGGGAGAATCACATTTCAGAATTCAGTATTTCCCCATCACATCAGGCCAGGTTTCTTTGCCTGGAGTCTGTGTTTTATAATGAAAGTTTTTTGGGTTTTTTTTTTTTTTTTTTTTTTTTTTTGTGGTATGCGGGCCTCTCACTGTTGTGGCCTCTCCCATTGCGGAGCACAGGCTCCGGATGTGCAGGCTCAGCGGCCGTGGTTCACGAGCGCAGCCGCTCCGCGGCATGAGGGATCCTCCCAGACCGGGGCACGAACCTGCGTCCCCTGCATCGGCAGGTGGACTCCCAACCACTGCGCCACCAGGGAAGCCCCATGAAAGGTTTTTTAACTCACTGAAGAGTTAGCATCAATATAAAGGCTGTGGTAGTGTTTAACACGACTTGTTAACTGATGTTCCTCCCATCACATTAACTGTTTTTAAAAGTCATCTATTTTTATTTGAGAATACTTTTGCACTTATAGAAAAGTTAAAAGAATATTACAGAGAGTTCCCAAATACTAGTTTTCCCTATTGTTAAGATTCCTGTGGTGCATTTGTCACACTAATAAACCAATATTCGTACATTATTATGATCTGAAGGACCTTTATAAGGCTTTGGCTCCCTTCCCCATAACAGTCTGAATTTTACCCACATCTGTGTCTTGCAAATGCAATCATTATTATTATTGAGATATCTTTAGATTTTATCTAATATCCTTTCCATGTTCTAGAATCCCACCCAAGGTACTACATCACATGTAGTTGTCAAGTCTCCTTAGCCTTCTCTAGACTGTGAGAGCTTCTCAGAAGTGCATTGTTTTTTTATGACCTTGACAGTTTTGAGGAATACTGGTCAGATATTTTACTGAATGTTCCTCAGTTTGGTTTGTCTGAAGTTTTTTTCATGGTTGACCAGGGTTATGTGGTTTTCAGAGGAAGAGCACAAAGGTAAAGTATAATTTACATTATATCAAAAGTGCATACTGGGCTTCTCTGGTGGCGCAGTGGTTGAGAGTCCGCCTTCCGATGCAGGAGAGGCGGGTTCGTGCCCCCGGTCCGGGAAGATCCCACATGCCGCGGAGCGGCTGGGCCCATGAGCCGTGGCCGCTGAGCCTGCGCGTCCAGAGCCTGTGCTGCGCAGCGGGAGAGGCCACAACAGTGAGAGGCCCGCGTACCGCAAAAAAAAAAAAAAAAGTGCATACTATCAATGTGAACCATTACTCACGATGTTAACCCAGCTCACCTGGCTGAGTTAGTATTTGTCAGATTTCTCTACCATAAAGTTACTCATTTTCCTTCTTTCCATACTGTACTCTTTAGAAAGAAGTCACTATGAACAATCCACACTCTGGAATGGGGAGAAATTTGCCGTATCTTTTAGGGAAAATAATCTATGTAAATTATTTGGTAATTTTCTGTATGAGAGATTCATCTTTCCTATTTATTTATACATTTATGTATATCCATATGGGCTCATAGACAGTTATTTTGTACTTTGGGCTATAATCTAATACTATGTTATTTATTTTGTTGCTCAAATTCTTTGGCCATTGGGGACTATTTCAGTTGGTTCCTGTGCTCTTTGACAGATCTCCATCATTTTGTGTTTTTAAGCACTTCCTTATTTTCTGGCACCATAAGATACTCCAGGTTCATTTTGTATATTCTCTGCCCCAACCCTAGAATCAGCCACTTCTCCAAGGATCTTTGATTCCTTTTATTGGAGAATATTAGAAACCAAGATACAGGTGAAGGGTGTGTTTGTTGCCACCAGTGTATCATTGCTTCAAAACTCTCAGTGAGCAAAACTAGTTAAATATGTGTGTACCACCTGTGTATACACATATATCTATGAATATTTCTGTATGTAACCATCTGTATATATTGTGAAAGGAATATCAAAACAGAGTCAGTGTTGCTAAGAGAGCTCTCTAAAATGAAACCAGGAAGTGTGAGGAAGTGTGACTTACACATGTCTTAGCCTGAATGGAATCTGACCTTTTGACCACTTTTTGTCTTAACATAGGCATTCAGAACATCTACCAAATGTTCCAGAAACTCAAGATACTTATTGGGCCCTTGCCCTAAAATAACTCATGACAGCCTATCCCTTAAGGACAAATATTCCCTTTCCTGCGCCAGAGTCCATTATAATTCCTGCTAGACAGCTTTAACAACCTTGCGGTTTTTGCTTGTATAAGCCCCTGACTCAGTTTCCCTTAACACTCTTTTGGTTTTACTGTTTTGAAATTCCCAAGGCCCCACATAAAGCTTTCTTCTTTGCAGCCTTGATACTGATTACTGCCTCCCTCTCCCTCCCTCCCTCCCTCCCTCCCTCCCTCTCTCTCTCTCTCTCTCTCTCTCTCTCTCTCTCTCTCTCTCTCTCACACACACACACACACACACAAACACACACACACACACTTTATACTTTTGGATATAAATCTATCCAAGTATTCATACTGATGTTTCTTACTCCCATGCATTACCATATATTTCTTTCTAAGCTTCACCCTTTGCTTATTGGTAACCCCTACTCCAACAGTGAGAAACCTACTTCCCTTTAACCACCATCCTACCCCAGAATCCATGCAGAGTCATTTCAGAGCTGTTTACCTGTGTCCCATACTTGGGGCAGGGTGAGGAGAATTTATCAACTAGAGTACAGTTCTTTTTGTCTTTAATCTTACAGTTTCCAATTATTTTCAAAATTACTGAGATCAACATCTTTTTCCCTAACTCCCTTCAGTGAGGTGATGTCAAACATTTGTGATACAGTTAGATCTTTTTATTACAATCTACATTCCATCTTGGGGTTCCTCAATCTCCTAACTTATTTTTTCCCAATTAGTACACATTAAAGCTCACTCTTTATGCTGTAAGATTCTGTGTTTTGACAAACTCATAGTGTCATGTATCCACCTTGATAACATACAGAATAATTTTACAACCCTAAAAATCACCTGTGCTGCTCCAATTCAACCTTCCCCAAACTTCCAATCCCTGGCAACTGTAGACCTATTTCCCATATCTACAAGTTTTCCATTTTCAGTATGTGATATAAATGAAATCATATAGTATAGAGTCTTTTCAAGTTGGCTTCTTTCACTTAGAAATACACGTTTAAGATTCACACATGTTGTTTTGTGGATCGAAAGCTGATCCCCTTTTATAACTGAATAATATTCCGTTGTATGGAGGTTCCACAGTATTTAACCATTCAACTATTAAAGGACATTGTCATTGCTTCCACGTTTTGGCAAGCCTGGATAAAGCTGCTATAAGTATTGGCATGTAGGTTTTCCAGGGAACATCAGTTTTGTATTCAGATGAACAAATTCCTAGGAGGGAAAATGTTTAATCATGTGGTAAGACTGCTTATCATTGTAAGACATTGCCAAAATGTCTTCTAGAATGTCAGTACTGTTTTTCATTCCCACTACTAATGAATGAGAATTCTGGTTTCTTTGTATCCTAGTCCGCAACTGAATATTGTCAATATTTTGGATTTTAACATTCTAATAGGCTTGTAGTTATATTCATTTTTTCAACATGGAATTGGGTGGTTGACACAATTTTAAGTTGAAGTATAATTGATTTACAATACTATAGTAGTTTCAGGTGTACAACAAAATGATTTAATAGTTTTGAATTTGAAGATATTATAAAATATTGGCTACATTCCTGTGCTGTACAATATATCCATGTATCTTATATATTTTATACATAGTAGTTTGGACCTCTTAATCCCATACCTCTGTCTTGCCCCTCCACCCTTTCCTCTCCCCACTAGTTTGTTCTCTGTATCTGTGAGTCTGTTTTTGCTCTGTTATATTCATTGATTTGTTTTACTTTTTATATTCCACATATAAGTGATGACATAGGTATTTGTCTGACTTATTTCACTACATATAATGCTCTCTAGGTCCATCCGTGTTGTTGCAAATGGCAAAATTTCATTCTTTTTTTATGGCTGAGTAATATCTCGTGTGTGTGTGTGTGTGTGTATGTGTATCACCACTTCTTTTTCCATTCGTCTGTTCATGAACACTTAGCTTGCTTTCATATCTTAGCTATTGTAACTACTGCTGCTATGAACATTGGAGTGCATGAATCTTTTTGAATTAGTGTTTTGTCTTCTTTGGATATATACCCAGGAGTGGAATTAATGGATCATATGGTAGTTCTATATGTAGTTTTTTGAGGAAGCTTCATACTGTTTTCCACAGTGGCTGCATCAATTTACATTCCCACCAGCAGTGTAGGAGGGTTCCCTTTTCTCCACACCCTCTCCAGCATTTATTATTTGTGATCTTTTTGATGATAGCAGTTCTAACAGGTATGAGGTGATATCTTGTAGTTTTGATTTGCATTTTTCTGGTGATAAGAAATGTTGTGCATTTTATTCATGTGCCTTTTGGCCATCTGTATGTCTTCTTTGGAAAAATGTCTATTCAAGTCTTCTAATAAAAAAAAAATTATTGAATGAACTGTTTATGTATTTGGGATATTAACCCTTTATCATTCATATCATTTGCAAATATTTTCTCCCATTTAACAACTTGTCTTTTTGTTTTTCTCAGTGGTTTCCCTTACTGTGCAAAAGTTTTAAGTTTAATTAAGTCCCGTTTGTTTATTTTGCTTTTGTTTCCTTTGTCTTAGGAGACTGATACAAAAATACATTGCTACAATTTATGTCAAAGAGTGTTCTGCCTATGTTTTCTTTTAGGAGTTTTACTGTTTATGTTATTGCATTTAGGTCTTTAATCCATTTTGAGTTTATTTTTATATATGGTGTAAAAAAATGTTCTAATTTCATTCTTTTACATGTAGCTGTCCAGTTTTCCCAGCACCACTGATTGAGAGATTGTCTTTTCTCCATTGTATATTCTTCCTTTGTCATAGATTAATTGATTCTAAGTATGTAGGTTTATTTGTGGGCTCTCTTTTCTGTTCCATTGATCTCTGTGTCTGTTTTTGTGCCAATACCATACTGTTTTGATTATTGCAGTTTTATAATATATAGTCTGAAGTCAGGGAGTGTGATACCTCCAACATTGTTCTTTATTCTCAAGATTGCTTTGACAGTTCAGGGTCTTTTGTGGTTCCATGTAAATTTCAGGATTATATGTTCTAGTTCTATGAAAAATGTCATAGGTATTTTGATAGCTATTGCAGTAAATCTGTAGATTGCTTTGCATAGTATGGACTTTGCTTTTTTTTATTTGCTGATTTCTTTATTTTTCTTTTTTTAATTTTTTTTAAACATCTTTATTGGAGTATAATTGCTTTACAATTGTGTGTTAGTTTCTGCTTTATAACAAAGTGAATCAGCTATACCATATCTCTTCCTTCTTGCATCTCCCTCCCTCCCACCCTCCCTATCCCACCCCTCTAGGTGGTCACAAAGCACGGAGCTGATCTCCCTGTGCTCTGGCTGCTTTCCACTGACTATAGGTTTTACATTTGGGCAAAGTGAGAGAGTGGCATGTACGTATGGACATTTTAACAGTATTAATTATCTCAATCTATGAACATGGAATATATTTCCATTTCTTTGTATCATCTTCAATGTCCATCAATGTTTTATAGTTTTCATGGTTTCTTTTTCACCACTTTGATTAAGTTCATACTTATGTATTTTATCATCTGATGTAATTTTTAAAAGAGTTGTTTCCTTGTTTTCTATTTCCCTTTAAAAAATTTTTTTATTGACATGTAGTTGATGTACAATAGTATATAAGTAACAGGTGTACAGTATAGTGATTCACAATATTTGAAGTTTATACTCCCTTTATAGTTATTACAAAATATTTGCTATGTTCTTAGGGAGGAGCACTATAGTGATAGGGGATTAAGAGGTACAAAATATTAGGAATAAAATAAGCTACAAGGATATTTTGTTTTCTATTTCTGATAGTTCATTTTTAATGTATGGAAAAGCAACACATTTCTGTATATTAATCTTGAATCCTTCAACTTTACTGAATTCATTTATTCTGATAGTTTTTGGAGGGAGCCTTTAAGGATGTTTATATGTAGTATCAGGTTATCTGCAAATACTTTTACTTCTTCCCTTTCAATATGGATTCCTTTTCTTTTTCTTACCTGATTGCTTGGCTAGGAAGTCCAATACTATGGGAAATAGAACTGGAAAGAGTCAGCATCCTTGATTTGTTTTCAATTCTAGAGGAAAATATTTCATCTTTTCACCAGTGAATATGATGTTATCTGTGAGTTTGTCATAAATAGGCTTTATTATGTTGAGATATTTTCCCATTTATACCAACTTTGATGAGATTTTTATCATGAATAGACGTTGAATCTTCTGAGAATCGTGATTTTATCCTTCCTTTTGTTAGTGTGGAATATCACATTGACTTGTGGATATTGAACCATCCTGCATTCTGGTAACAAATCCCAATTGATCATGGTGTATGAGCCTTTTTATATCTTGTTGAATTCAGTTTGGTAATATTTTCTTGAGGATTTTTGCATCTTTATTTATCAGAATTATTGGCCTGTAATTTAATTTATTTTTTAGTGTTTTTGTCTGGCTTTGATATCAGGGTAAAGATGGTCTTGTAGAATGAGTGTTAGAAGTGTTCCTGCATCTTCAATATTTTGGAATCGTTTGAGAAGGATAGGTATTATCTCTTTATTATATGTTTGGTAGAATTCCCTATGAAACCACCCAGTCCTGGACTTTTGTTTGCTGGGAGTTTTTTTTTTTTTTTTAACTAATTCAATTTCAGTACTAGTGATTGGTCTGTTCAGATATATTTCTTCCTGATTAACTCATGGAAGATTTTTTGTTTCTAGAAGTTTATCTCTTTTCTTGTAAGTTGTCTAATTTGTTGACCTATAACTGTTTATAATACGCTTTTATGATTTCTTTTGTATCTCTGTGGTATCAATTGCAATTTCTCCTCTTTCATTTCTTATCTTGTTTATTTGGGTACTCTCTCTTTTTTCTTGATGGGCCTGTTAAAAGTTTTATCAATTTTATCTTTTCTAAAAATCAGCTCTTGGTTTCATTGATCTTTTCTATTGTTTTCTGATCTCTTTTATTTATTATCTATCTGATAATAATTCCTTCCTTCCTTCAGCTGACTTTGGCCTTTGTTTGTTCTTTTTCTAATTCCCTTAGAAGGTAGCTTAGATTATTTGAGATTATTCTTTTCCTTGAGTTGGGCCTGTATCACTGTATACTTCCCTTTTAGAACAGCTTTTGCTACATCCCATAGATTTTGGAAAGTTGTGTTTCAATTTTCTTTTGTCTCAAGGTATTTTCTGATTTCCTCTTTTTTTTTTTTTTTTTTGCGGTACGCGGGCCTCTCACTGTTGTGGCCTCTCCTGTTGCGGAGCACAGGCTCTGGACGCGCAGGCTCAGCGGCCATGGCTCACGGGCCCAGCCGCTCTGCGGCATGTGGGATCCTCCCGGACTGGGGCACGAACTCGTGTCCCCTGCATCGGCAGGCGGACTCTCAACCACTGCACCACCAGGGAAGCCCTCTGATTTCCTCTTTTATTTCTTCACTAACTCATTTTTTAGTTACATGTTGTTTAGTCTCTACCTGTTTGTGTTTTTCCCATTTTTTTCTGTAATTATAATTTCATACTGATAAGGCCAGAAAAAATTCTTGACATAATTTCTATACTCCTAAATTTGTTGAGACTTGTTCGTAGCCTCATATGTGATCTATCCTGAAGAATGTTCCATGTGAATTTGAAAAGAGTGTATATTCTTCTGTTTTTGAGTGGAATGTCCTGTAGATATTAAGTATGACTCCTGTAATGTGTCATTTAAACTACTGTTGCCTTATTGATTTTTCTGACAGAATGATCTGTCCATTGATGTAAGTGGGATGCTAAAGTCCCCTACTATTTTTGCATAATTCTCAATTTCTCCCTTTATGTCACTTAATATTTGCTTTATATATTTAAGTGTTCCTGTATTAGGTGCATATAAGTTATTGAATGTTATAGCCTCTTCTTATATTGATCTCTTTATCTCTTTATCCCTATATAATGACCTTCCATGTCTTTTTATAGACTTTATTTTAAAGTCTACTTTATCTGGTATGAGTATTGCTATCCCCATTTTCTTATCATTTCCGTTTGCATGAAAAGTCTTTTTCCATCCCCTCACTTTCAGTCTGTGTGTGTCTTTAGCTCTGAAGTGAGTCTCTCATAAACTGCATGTAGATAGGTCTTTTTTTATCCCAATCAAACACCTGTGTCTTTTGATGGTAGCATTTAGTCCATTGACATTTAAAGTGATTATTGATAGGTCTGTCATTGCCATCTTGTGGTTGGACCTTTTGCTCTATGGTTGTTTTTATCATTCTTCTATGTTCTTTCAGTTTCTTAATTTCTGGTTTGATGATTTGCTTTAGTAGAGGCTTGTGTTCCTTTCTCTCTAGTTTTTGAGCATTTATTGCTGGTTTTTGAATTCTGATTATCATGGGGTTTATATGTGTTGATGTATAACTATATCTACTTGTTTTAAACTGATAGTCATTCAGGTTCAGACACATTCTAAAAGATCTACATTTTTCTCCTTTCCCCCATATTTTTTCTTTTCGATGTCCTATTTTTCATCTTCAAGTTTATTCCTTCACAGGTTAATGTAGTTATAGTTGCTTTTTACAATTTTTTGTCTTTTAATCTTCTTACTAGGTTATTTAAGTGGTCAATCCACAACCTTTACTACATATTTGTGTTTACTAGTGACATTTTTCCTTTTCTATAGATTTTTACTCTTTGTAGGTTTTCTTTTCCACATAGAGAAGACCCTCTAACATTTATTTTTAGGGTGAGTTTAGTGTTGATGAACTCTTTTATGTTTTGCTTATCTGAGAAGTTCTTTTTCTCTCCTTTTGTTCTCAGTAATAATCTCACTAGGTAGAGTATCCTAGGTTGTAGAATTTTTTTTTCTTTCAGCACTTTAAATATAACATGCTGCTCTCTTCTGGACTGCAGAATTTCTGCAGAAAAATCAGCTGATAGCCTTACAGCAGTTGTCTTGTATGTGACTCTTTGTTTTTTTCTTGCTGCCTTTAGAATTCTCTCTTTAACTTTTGCCATTTTAATTATGATATGTCTTGTTTTGGTTCACTTTGGGTTCATCTTGTTTTGGACTCTGTGCTTCCTGTACCTGGATATCTCTTCCTTCTTTAGCTTTGGGGAAATTTTAGCCATAAATTCATCAAATACATTTTTGACCCTTTTCTCTCTCTCTTCTACTTCTGGGACCTCTGTATTGTGAATGTTAGTACATTTGATGTTGTCCTAGAGGTCCCTTAAACTGTTGTCATTTTTTTTTTTTCTTTTTGCTCTTTTGATTGGGTGATTTCCATTATTCTGTCTTCCAGATCACTTAAGTGTTCTTCTGTATCACCTAGTCTGCTGTTAATTCTTTCTACTGTGTTTTTTATTTCAGTTATTGTATTCTTCAGTTCTGAGTGGTTCTTTTAATATTTTCTAGGTCATTGTTAAAATTGCCATTGTGTTCATCTATTCTTTTCTCTAGTTCAGTTAGTATTATTATTACTAATGCTCTGAACTCTTTATCTCTGTTTCATTAGTTGTTTCTCCAGGGTTATTTTTTCTTGTTCTTCTGTTTGAAATAAATTCCTCTGTCTTCTCATTTTGCTTAACTTTCTCTGTTCCTATGAAATTATGTAAAACACTTACCTAACTTGGTCTTGAAGGAATGTCCTTGTGTTGGAGCACCACTATGTAGTCTGCACATACCCAGTGGCTTTGGTGGGAGAGCTGGTTCTGAGATGAGTGTGCGTCTCGTCCTTCCCCAGTAATGCTGCTATCACCTTGGTGCTAGGTGTGGCTGGAGTTTGAGGGGCTAGAGCCAGAACCATGTGTTAGGGCTTTGCCTGTGTTCAGTGGCCAGCTGCCCTATTGCGGGCAGGATCTGGCCCCAAGGTGCTAGAGCTGAAGCCCTGAAGGTCGGGTCCAAGCTGGTTTTGTACTCAATTTTTGCGTTTTCTTACCTCCCAGCAATGGCAACTTTGCCCCTGAAGGGATTAGCCCTGGAACAAGAGGAGCCAGAGTGGGCACCTGGTACAGGGCAGAACTCATGCTGGGACTCTCCCACCATAACAGTGAACTCTTGTTCAAGACAGCTCCCAATAAGCCCCTTCACAAGTGCCAGTAACAGCTGCCCTTGAGCTATTTAGATGCCTTGATGGGTTCTAGCCAGCTCTGTCCTCAACAACTGCACACTCTCCTTAGCGATGGCAGTCTCCACCCTAGTAGGGAGTTGCACTGGAGCAAGAGGGGCTTGAGTGGGCACTTAGTGTGGGCCATAGTGCGCTGGGGCTGTCGTGGGAAACCACCCATAGTCCCAGGCAGTTAAAATCTGTACCCTCTGCCTTACTGTGGGAAGTAAGCAAGCCAGTGCATGCTCTTCATATACTGAATCTAAGTTTTTTTTACAGCCATCTTGTTAGTCCCACTGGTTTTCAACCAGCTAAGGGAACTGGTCTTCCAAGTGTCAGACCTCAGGGCCAGGGTGCCCAAAATGTAATTTGAACTACTCAATCCCCAGGGGGCAGATCTCTGAGCTCATGTAATCCCTTTCTTCTTCTCTGTTTCCTCCTAGTGGCACAGGTCCCGATTTGATCACTTCTCTTCCTACCTCACTCCATGTGATTCTATAACCTTGGTTGTAGAAGAGTCTTTCTGCCAGTCTCCAGTTTGTTTCCAGTGAGAATCACTCCACATCTAGATGTGTCTTTGATGTGTTCTGGGCAGGGTGGGGGGCGAGGAGGGCTCAGCATCCTCCAACTCTGTCATCTTGATCTCTTCCCTATTCCTTGTTGCTTTAATTTGCATATCCATAGTAACACATGATATTGTACATCTTTTCATATGATCATTTGCCCATCTGTATATCTTCTTTCCTGAGATGTGTCTTTAGAGACACCTCATTTTGCTCATTTACTACTTGGGTTGTTTATTTTATTATAGTTGAATATTAAGAGTTTTTATATATTGTAGACATAAAACTTTTATCAAATATGTGTTTTGCAAATACTGTCTCCCACTTAGTGCATTGTATTTTTATTCTCTTAGTGGTTTCTTGTATTTTTTTATTGAGATAGAGTCATGTACAATATTATAACTTTCAGTTGTACAACATTGATTCACAATTTTTTAAAGTTATACTGCATTTGTAGTTATTATAAAAATATTGGCTGTAGTCCCAGTGCTATACAATATACCTTTGTAGCTTATTTATTTTATACATAATAGTTTGTATCTCTTAATCATCTACCCCTATCTTGCCCCTCCTCCCTTCCCTCTCCCCACAGGTAACCACTAGTTTGTTCTCTATATCTTGAGTCTGTTTCTTTTTTGTTATATTCACGTTTGTTGTATATTTAGTTCCACATATAATTGAAAAGCTATAGTATTTGTCTTTCTCCGTATGATTTACTTCACTAAGCATAATACACTCCAGGTTAATCAATGTTGTTGCAAATGGGAAAATTTTATTATTTTATATGAATGAGTAGTAGTCCATTGTATGTATTTATAAGACATTATAACACATATTCTTTATTCATTCATCTGTTGATGAACACTTAGGTTGCTTCAGTATCTTGGCAACTATAAATAATGCTGCTGTGAACATTGGGGTACATATATCTTTTCAAATTAATGTTTTTGTTTTCTTCAGATGTACACCCAGGAGTGGAATTGCTGGGTTATATGGTAGTTTTAGTTTATTGAGAAATCTCTATACTGTTTTCCACGGTGATGCATCAATTTACATTCCCACCAACAATGTATGAGTGTTCCCTTAGCTCCATATCCTCGCCAACATTTGTTATTTGTACTCATTGATGATAGCCATTCTGACAGGTGTGAGGTGATGTTCTGTTGTGGTTAGTATTTGCATTTCTCTGATGATTAACAATGTTGATCATCCTTTCATGTGCCTGTTGGTCATCTGTATGTCTTCTTTGGTAAAATGTCTATTTAGGCCTTCTTCCATTTTTTAATTAGGTTGCTTTTTTTATATTGAATTGTATGAGCTGTTTATATATTTTGGATATTAGCCCTTTATCAGTCATGTAATTTGAAGATATTTTCTCCCATTCAGTAGGCTTTTTGTTTTGTTGATGATTTCCTTTGCTGTGCAAAAAATGTTAAGTTTAATTAGGTCCCATTTGTTTAATTTGTTTTTATTTCCATTACTTTAGGAGATGGATCCAAAAAAGATATTGTTGAGATTTATGTCTAAGAGTGTTCTGCCTATGTTTTCCTCTAGGAGTTTTATAGTATCTGGTCTTACATTTAGGTCTTTAATCCATTTTGAGTTTATTTTTGTATATGATGTTAGAGAATGTTCTGATTTGATTCTTTTACATGTAACTGTCCAGTTTTCCCAAAACCACTTATTGAAGAAACTGTCTTTTCTCCATTGTTGTCTCCTTTGACATATATTAATTGACTGTCAGTGTGTGGGTTCATTTCTGGGATCTCTATTCTGTTCCATTAATCTATGTGTCTGCTTTTATGGTAATACCATACTATTTTGATTACTGTAGCTTTATAGTATAGTCTAAAGTTAGGGAGCATAATTCCTCCTGCTCTGTACTTCTTTCTCATGATAGTTTTGGATATTTGGGGTCTTTTGTTTTTCCATACAAATTTTAAAATTATTTGTTCAGGCTCTGTGAAAATATCCTATACAAAGGACATTGAATCTGTAGATTTCCTTGAGTAGTATTAATTTTATATCCTGCAACTTTACCAAATTCACTGATGAGCTAAACTAGTTTTTTGGTGGCATCTTTAGGATTTTCCACGTATAGTATCATGTCCTCTGCAAACAGTGACAATTTTACTTTTTTCTTTCCAATTTGGGTGTGTTTTATTTTTCTTGCCTTATTTCTGTGGCTAGAACTTCCAATACTATATTGAATAAAATAGTGGCAAAAGTGGGCATTCTTGTCTTGTGCCTGATCTTAGAGGAGATGCTTTCAGGTTTTCACCATTGAGTATGATGTTAGCTGTGGGCTTGTTATCTACAGCCTTTATTATAATGAGATATATTTCCTCTATGCCCACTTTCTGGAGAGTTTTTATCATAAGTGGATGTTGGATTTTGTCAACAGATTTTTTTGCATCTATTGAAACGATTTTTATTCTTCAGTTTGTTAAAGTGGTGTATCACGATTTTTATTCTTCAGTTTGTTAAAGTGGTGTATCACATTGATTTGCAGATATTGAAAAAGTCTTGCATCGCTAGAATAAATTCCACTTGATCATAGTGTATGATCCTTTTAATGTATTATTGGATTTGGTTTGCTAATATTTTGTTGAGGATTTTTGAATATATGTTCATCAGTAATATTGACCTATAATTTTGTTTTTTGTGATATCTTTGTCTTGTTTTGGTATCAGGGTGATACTGGCCTCGTAGAATAAGTTCAGAAACACTGGCCCTCTGAATTTTTGGAATAGTTTGAGAAGAATAGATATGAATTCTTCTCTAAATGTTTGGCTTAGAATTGACCTTTGAAGCCATCTGGTATTGGATTTTTGGTTTTTGGTTTTGTTTTGCTACCGATCTAATTTTATTACGGGTCATTAGCCTGTTCATATTTTCAATTTCTTCCTGGTTAAGTCTTGGGAGATTGTACATTTCTAGCATTTCATCTGTTTCTTCTAGGTTGCCCATTTTATTGGCATATAGTTGTTAATGGTAATATCTTATGATCCTTTGTATTTCCATGGTCTCAGTTGTAACTTCGCCTTTTTCATTTCTGATTTTATTGATTTGGGCCCTCTCTCTTTTTCTTGATACATCTTGCTAAAGGTTTATCAATTTTGTTTATCTCATCAGAGTACCAGCTCTTAGTTTCATTGATCTTTTCTATTGTTTTTGAGTCTCTATTTTATTTCTGCACTGGTTTTTATTATTTCTTTCCTTCTGCTAACTTTGAGTTTTGTTTGTTCTTTTTCTAGTTATTTTAGGTTTAAGATTGTTTGGGATTTTTTGTTTGTTTGTTTGTTTTTGTTTCCTGAGGTAAGCTTGTATCTTTATAAACGTTCTCTTAGAAATGCTTTTGGTGTATCCCATACATTTTGGATCATTGTGTTTTCATTTTCATTTGTCTCCATGTGTTTTTTTATTTCTTCTTTGATTATTCAGTGATCCACTGGTTGTTTAGTAGCATACTGTTTAGCCTCCACATGTTTGTGTTTTTTGCAGTTTTTTCCTGTATTTGATTTCTAGTCTCATAGCACTGGTCAGAAATAATGCTTGATATGATATCTATTTTCTTAAATTTACCAAGGCTTGTTTTGTGGTCTAGTATGTGATCTGTGGTGGAGAATGTTCTATGTGCTCTTGAAAAGAACGTGTATACTGCTGCTTTTGGATGAAATATTCATATATACCTATTAATTTCATGTGGTCTGAAGTGTCATTTAAGGCCAGTGTTTATTTATTGATTTTCTGTCTGGGTGATCTGTCCATTGGTGTAAGTGGGGTGTTGAAGTTCCCTACTATTATTGTGTAATAATCAATTTCTCCCTTTATGTCTGTTAATATTTGCTTTACATATTTAGGTACTCTTATGTTGGATGCATATACGTTTACAATTCTTATGTCTTCTTCTCTGATTGATCCATTGGTTATTATGTAATGTCGATCTTTGTCTGTTGTAACAGTCTTTGTTTTAAAGTCTATTTTGTCTGATATTGCTACCCGAGCTTTCATTTTATTTCAATTTACATGGAATACCTTTTTCCATTCCCTCACTTTCAATCTGTGTGTGTCTTTAGATTTGAAGTAAGTCTTTTGTAGGCAGCATATATATGGGGCCTGTTTTTGAATCAATTTAGCCACTCTAGGTCTTTGAGCATTTACTCCATTTACATTTTAAGTAATTATCCATATGTATCAGTATGTTCTTGTTGTATACTCTCTTTTGTAATTTTAAAAAATTTCTACCTGTGGGGCTTCCCTGGTGGCGCAGTGGTTGAGAATCCACCTGCCGCTGCAGGGGACAAGGGTTCATGCCCCAGTCTGGGAAGATCCCACATGCTGCAGAGCGGCTGGGCCCGTGAGCCATGGCTGCTGGGCCTGCGCGTCCGAAGCCTGTGCTCTGCAACAAGAGAGGCCACAACAGTGAGAGGCCTGCGTACCACAAAAAAAAAAAAAAAAAAAAAAAAAAAAAAAAAAATTTCTAGCTGTGACCTTTTCTTTTCCACTTAGAGAAGTTCCTTTAATATTTCTTGTAAACCTGGTTTGGTGGTGCTGAACTCTTTAAGCTTTTGCTTGTCTGTAAAGCTTTTGAGTTCCCCAACAAATCTGAACAAAGACCTTGCTGGATAGAGTATTTTTGGTTGTAGCTTTTTTCCTTTCATCACTTTAAATACATTATACCACTCACTTCTGACCTGCAGAGTTTTCGCTGAAAAGTCAGATGATAGCCTTATGGGGGTTCCCTTGTATGTAACGTGTTGCTTTTCCCTAGCTGCTTTTAATATTCTCACTTTATCTTTAATTTTTGCCATTTTAATTACAATGTATCTTGGTATGGTCCTCTTTGGGTTCATCCTGTATGGGACTCTCTGCCCTTCCCGGACTTGGATGTCTGTTTCCTTTCCCAGGTTAAGGAACTTTCCAGCTATTATGTCTTCAAGTATGTTATCAGCCCCCTTCTCTCTCTTTTCTCCTTCTGGGACCCCTATAAGGCAAATATTAGTATGCTGGATGTTGTCCCAGAGGTCCCTTGAACTGTTCTTATTACTTTTCATTCTGTTTTCTTTTTTTCTGTTCAGCCTCAGTGATTTCCACTACTCTCTCTTCCAGCCTGCTGATACATTCCTGTGTTTCACATAGTAGTATACTCTTGATTCCTTCTAGTGTATTTTTTTATTTCAGTTATTGTATTCTTCACCACTGGTTGGTTGTTCTTTATATATTCTAACTCTTTTTTAAAACTTCTAACTTCTCACCCTGAGCATCTGTTCTTCTCCCAAGTTCTTTTGTCATCTTTACAGTCACTCTCCTGAACTCTTTATCAGGTAGATTACTTATTTCCACTTCACTTAGCTCTTCTTCTGGGGTTTTATCTTGTTCCTTCATTTGGAACCTGTTCCTCTGTCACCCTATTTTTGCCTAAGTTGCTGTTTTTATTTTTATGTATCTGGTTGGTTGCTTACATTTCCCGATCTTGGAGAAGTGGCCCTTTGTTGGAGATGGCCTATGCCTCCTATCAGTGCACTCCCCTTTCTTCACCAGTACTACTTGCTTTAGGGGTTACTCCTATGAGGGCTGTATGGGTCTTTCTGGGCTGACTCTATGGGTGGTCTGGTGGAATTTCATGGCCCCAGTCCAGTTGGTAGTTAGCCCCTACCTTGTGTGGAAGCTGTCTTTTGCTGGTTGGCAAGCCTGGGTCACAAGGCTGCTGACTGTGGGACCCTGGGGGCCATGGGGCTAGTGCTGCATTACTGGTGGACGGTGTCAGGGTGCAGGTGGCCCTCAGGCTGTTGCCTGCCCACTGGTTGCTGAAATAAGTACCTAGGGCTAGTGCCAACCTAATAGCTGGTAGAGCTGAGTCCTGGGGTCTGGTTGCAAGGGCCCAGGGTCCCAGAATTGGTGTTGTATTGCTGGTGGGAGGGACTGGTTCCTGAAACAGTTGGCTGCAGTTTCCAGTGTGGCCCCAAACTTGTGTTGGCATACTAGTGGGCTGGGCCAGGATCCAGCCAGTCCTAGGGCAGGTCTGGCCTCCTGGTGACCGGGCTCCTCCACAGATGCACAGCTGCAGTTTTCTTGAGGCTGGTTTCTGCTCCCTGGTGGGTGAAGCTGGGTCTGAGGGTAGAGCAGCCATGCTGTTGGGCAGGGCCAGGGTCTAGCTGATCCCAAGGCAGGGTTTGGCCTGCTGATAGGCAGACCTGGTCCACAGGCTATGGGTCTGCATTTTCTTGAAGCTGCTGTCTGCCCCTGGTGGATGAGGCTGGACCCAAGGCTAGAGATGATGCCCTAGTGGGCAGGGCTGGGGCACGGGGATTCTGGGGCTGGTACCTGCCCACTGGTGGGTGGAGATGGGTCCTGGGTTCTCTGGCTGGAGGGCTTTGTGAGCCCCATTCTAGTGCCTATGCACTGATGTGCCTATGCATATCCAGGGTGGCTGTGAGTTAAAATCTCCCACTATTATTGTGTTACTGTCCATTTCCCATTTTATGGTTGTTAGCATTTGCCTTATATATTGAGGTGCTCCTATGTTAGGTGCATATATATTGACAATTGTTATATCTTCTTCTTGGATTGATCCCTTGATCATTATGTAGTGTCCTTCTTTGTCTTTTGCAGTAGTCTTTATATTAAAGTCTATTTTGTTTGATATGAGTATCACTACTCCAGCTTTCTTCTGATTTCCATTTTCATGGAATACCTGTTTCCATCCCTTCACTTTCAGTCTGTATGTGTCCCTGGATCTGAAGTGGGTCTCTTGTAGACAGCGTATATACAGGGCTTGTTTTTTTTTTTTTTTTTTTAAAGAAGATGTTGGGGGTAGGAGTTTATTAATTTATTTATTTTTGCTGTGTTGGGTCTTCATTTCTGTGCGAGGGCTTTCTCTAGTTGTGGCAAGCGGGGGCCACTCTTCATCGCGGTGCATGGGCCTCTCACTATTGCGGCCTCTCTTGTTGCAGAGCACAGGCTCCAGACGCACACAGGTTCAGTAGTTGTGGCTCACGGGCCTAGTTGCTCCGCGGCATGTGGGATCTTCCCAGACATGAACCCATGTCCCCTACATTAGCAGGCAGATTCTCAACCACTGTACCACGAGGGAAGCCCCCCAGGGCTTGTTTTTATATCCATGCAGCCAGTCTGTGTCTTTTGGTTGGAACATTTAATCCATTTACATTTAAGGTAATTATTGATATGTATGTTCCTAGTGCCATTTTCTTAATTGTTGTGGGTTTGTTTTTGTAAGTCTTTTTTCTTCCCTTCCTTTTTTGTTCCCTTGTGGTTTGATGACCGTATTTAGTGTTGTGGTTGGGTTGCTTTTTCTTTTGTGTGTGTGTAGCTATTTTAGCTTTTTGGTTTGCATTTCCCATGAGGTTTTGATAAAACAGTCTATATATATACACAAAGTTGTTTTAAGTTGCTGGTCTCTTAACTTCAAGTGCAATTCCCATTTCCTGCATCTCCTCTTCTCACAGTTGTTGGTTTTGATATCACACCTGCTTTTACTATATGTTTGCCTTTACCAGTGAGCTTTCCCATTTGTGATTTTCATGTTTCTAGTTGTGGCCTCTTTTTTTTCCCCCTTTGCCTAGAGAAGTTCCTTTAGTATTTTTTGTAAAGCTGGTTTGATGGTGCTGAATTCTCTTAGCTTTTTCTTATCTGTAAAGCTTCTGATCTCTCTGTAGAATCTGAATGAGAGCCTTGCTGGGTAGAATATTCTTGGTTGTAGGTTTTTCCCTTTCATCACTTTGAATATATCATGCCACTCCCTTCTGACCTGCAGAGTTTCTGCTGAAAAATCAGCTGATAACCTTATGGAGATTTCCTTGTATGTTATGTGTTGCTTTTCCTTTGTTGCTTTTAATATTTTTTCTTTGTATTTAATTTTTGCTGGTTTGATTAACTTCTGTCTCAGCGTGTTTCTCCTAGGGTTTATCCTGTATGGCACTCTCTGTACTTCTTGGACTTGGGTGACTATTTCCTTTCCCATGTTAGGGAATTTTTCAGCTATTATCTCTTCAAATATTTTCTCAGGCTCTTTCTTTCTCTCTTCTTCTTCTGTCACCTCTATAATTCGAATGTTGGTATGTTTAATCTTGTCACAGAGGTCTCTGAGACTGTCCTCATTTCTTTTCATCCTTTTTTTCTTTATTCTGTTCCACAGCAGTGATTTGCACCATTCTGTCTTCCAGCTCACTTACCCATTATTCTGCCTCAGTTATTCTGCTATTTATTCCTTCTAGTGTATTTTTCATTTCAGTTATTGTATTTTTCATCTCTGTTTGTTCTTTAATTCTTCTAGATCTTTTGGTGTTGTACCAGTAACTCATCTTCCAAACCAAGTTTATGCCTATCTTCACCTATGTTTCATTTTAGAAGTTTCATAGTTTTGCATTTTTCATTTGGGCCTCTGATCCATTTTGAGTCAAGTTTTGCTTGAAGTGTGAGGTCTCTGTATAGGCTTATTCTTTTGCATATGGAAGTCCAGTTTTTGAAAAGATCATTCTCTTTCTGTTGAATTGCCTCTGTGCCATTATCAATAGTTAGTTGACTACATTAGTGAGTCTGTTTTGGGCTCTCAGTTCTGTTCCATTATCAATGTATTTATTCTTTTGCCACTATAATGCTGTCTTGATTACAGTGCCTTTAAAACAAATTTGAAAATCAGGTTTCAAGGATGAGAGTGATGACTTCCAAGTTCTTTACATATTGGAGCTGAATCTAGATATTTCATTATATTAATGTTTGCATATATTCAAATTGTCATAATTTAACGCATGTCCACACCGAAAGGAGGTACAGTTTTACTCTACCACCACTTTCTACCTTTTAGGATTTCTAATTTCCAATGACATTTCACATAATCTTTAATCATCCTAGTATCTGTGACAGTAAGGGAGAACTAAGTAATATATCCTTATTTTTCTGTTAAATAAATTAAGACAGAGATAAAGTAGCTGACTTATCCAGATTCATACAGCTAGAACATGGCAGAAAGAAGTTATTCTTTTAGAAGACTGAAATCCTGCCTTTTCAGAAATAAGAGAAATACAGCTCATTATCAAAACTTTCTTAATTCATTCTGTCATGTTGAATAAATTCTAATTCTTGTTTTTAATAGAAACACAAACTGGGACTTCCCTGGTGGTCCAGTGGTAAAGAATCCATCCTGCAATGCAGGGGATGCGGGTTCGATACCTGGTCGGGGAACTAAGATCCCACATGCCACAGGGCAACTAATAAGCCCATGAGCCACAACTACTGAGCCTGCACATTTCAACTAGAGAGCCTGCGTGCTGCAAACTGCAGAGCCCATGCACTCTGGAGCCTGTGTGCCACAACTAGAGAGAGAAAAACCTACACAACACAACTAGAGAGAAGTCTGTGCACTGCAATGGAAGATCCTGCATGCCGCAACGAAGATCCTGCATGCCGCAACTAAGACCCAACACAACCAAAATAAAAAATAAATTAAAAAAAAAACAAATATTAAAAAAAAATAAAAGAAACAAACTCAAGTCAAAATTCCCAAAAGTCTTACAGTGAACAAGTACCATTACTTTATAGTCACAACCCACAAATAATCATTTGGTTTTTCACAAAGTTCTTTCTGTGGTTATAGCACCAAGTGAAACATAATTTTATAGGTTAAACATTTAGGAGGTCAAGGAAGATAATCACCATTGGTTTATACTAGCAAAAATCCATTCGTTATTTAAAATATTTACTCTTCCCTGATTCTGAATTGCTCTGGATTTTCCTCTGGTGTCTAGATGTAGATTGCTGGCTGAAATACTGAGTTTTAAATTCACATCTTGGCAATGTTTGTAGAGAAAATTGAATCTACATCGCATTAGTAAGTTCACGCCCCCAAGTGCCTGGATATTACAGCTTTTGTACAGAATTGGGGAAATAAGAAACCTTGTTTACAGTCCTAATTCATTATGACATTGCTTTGGCCCAGCTGTAGGAGTTCCTTTCAATTAGCACTTTACCCAGAATACTAAAAGTTCTTCTACACTTTGAAATATATTATGGCATTTGACAATTTCTTTACATTTTTTAAAAATTAATTAATTTATTTTTGGCTGTGTTGGGTCTTCATTTCTGTGCGAGGGCTTTCTCTAGTTGCGGCAAGCGGGGGCCACTCTTCATCGTGCTGCACGGGCTTCTCACTATCGCAGCCTCTCTTGTTGTGGAGCACAGGCTCCAGACGCGCAGGCTCAGTAGTTGTAGCTCACAGGCCCAGTTGCTCTGCGGTATGTGGGATCCTCCCAGACCGGGGCTCGAACCCATGTCCCCTGCATTGGCAGGCAGACTCTCAACCACTGCGCCACCAGGGAAGCCCTTCTTTTCATTTTTGATCTAGTTTGGTATATACATCAATTTTCATTCTAGTTTGTTATATACATCAATGCATCAGTGTAATACAACTTCCAAACTTACGAAGGCGCCACCTATGACATTTCAGAAATACCTTATAATAGAGTATAAAGTTCAAGGTCTAAACTCCAGGCCTAATTACCATTGTATCCTAGAGCCTCAGTCTGGCATATAGTTTGTACCTAATATTTTTTAATAAATTATTTGGCACAGTGGATATCATCTAACCTGTCATTGTCTCTCAGTTCTAGCAAGAAGTTGATGGGTAGTTTTTAGAGATAAGTGAGTAGAGCCTGTATTTCATGGAAGACTCTAGGCAAGTTTTTGCTCTAGTCTTCTAAATGTTTCCAGTCAGTTTGGAATGTAAGATTTAGGATTGAAGAAAAATAGTAAAAAAAAAAAGAGATACTGAGACAATGGTGTAAACATTTTAGAGAATATAGTATATCTCTATGTTTTAAATATGTTTTAAATTGATGATAAATGTAGCATTAAGTTTAGAAAGAGGTAAATTTTACCTAGGTGAACATTAAGACTGTATGAAAATATTATTTTAAAACATGTTGATAAACCGTTTTTAAAACCTGTCTGCCACCCTTTCCTATTGCATTCCCCGCATAGCATCAGGGGCTCAGAATTTATTTTTTTTTACATAGGAGGAAGACAAGGAGAAAAAAAAGTTAATTTTCATCATTAGACTTTAAGATCCGAGGAACCATTTTAGACACGAAAAGAGTGAAAGCCACAGTTTAATTACAGGGAATTTTTTGTGTGCTGTTTTTGTAGAGGTATAGTTGATTTACAATATGATATTTGTTTAATGTGTACAACATAGTGAGTCAATATTTTGAGATTATACTCCATTTAAAATTACTGTAAAATAATGGTTATATTTTTGTGTGCTGTACAATATATCCTTGCAGTTTATTTTATACATAGTAGTTTGTGTCTCTTAATTCCATACCCGTATCTTGCCCCGCTTCCTTCTCCCCACTGATAACCACTAGTTTTTTCTCTATATCTGTGAGTCTGTTTAGTTTTTTCCTACCTTCATTTGTTTTATTCTTTAGATTTCCACATATAAGTGATAATAGAGAGTATTTGTCGTTCTATGCCTGACTTATCTCACTAAGCATAATTCTCTCTAGGTCCATCCATGTTGTTGTAAATGGCAAATTTTCATTCTTTTATATGGCTTAGTAATATGCCATGGTATATATATACCACTTTATTTATTCATCTGTTGATGGACACTTAGCTTTCTTCCATACCATGGCTAATGTAAATAATGCTGGTATGAACATTTGAGTGCATGTATATTTTTAAAATAGTGTTTTTGTTTTCTTTGGATATATGACCAGAAGGGAATCAATGGATCATATGGTTGTTATATTTTTAGTTTTTTGAGGAACGTCCATACTGTTTTTCATAGTGACTACATCAATTTACATTCTCACAGACAGTGCATGAACATTTCCTTATCTATGCATGCTCGTCATCATTTGTTATTTGTGGTTCTTTTTTGATGATAGCCATATGACAGGTGGGAGGTTCTATCTTGTGGTTTTGATTTGTATTACTCTGATGATTAGCAATGTTGAGTATCTTTTCATGTGTTTGTTGGCCATCTGTATGTCTTCTTTAGAAAAATGTATATTCAAGTCTGTCCATTTTTTAATTGGGTTGTCTGGTTATTTTGGATATTGAGTTATATGAACTGTTCATGTATCTTGGACATTAACCCCTAATGGTCATATAATTTGCAAATATTATCTTCCATTTAGTAGCTTGTCTTTTTGTTTTGTCAATGGTTTCCTTTGCTGTGCAAAAGCTTCTAAGTTTACTTACATCCCATTTGTTTATTTTTGCTTTTATTTCTTTTGTCTTATGAAACAGATTCAAAAAAATACTGCTATGATTAACGTCAGAGGGTGTTCTGCCTATGTACTTTTCTAGGAATTTATGGTTTTGAGTTTTACATTTAGGTCTTTAATCCACTTTGAGTTAATTTTTGTATTTGGTGTGAGGTAATGTTCTAATATTAATCTTTTACACATAGCAGTCCAGTTTTCCTAGTACCATTTATTTATCTGTATTTCTCCATTGCAAACCTTGCCTTCTTTCTCAAAAACTAGTTGACCATAAGTGTGTGAGTTCAATTCTGGGCTCTCTATTCTGTTCCATTGATCTATGTGTCTGCTTTTGTGCCAGTACCGTGATGTTTTGATTTCTGTAGCTTGTTGTATAGTCTGAAGATAGGGAGTGTGATATGCCCAGCTTTGTCTATTGGTGTTTTTTTTTTTTCTCCCTCAAGATTTGCTTTGGTTATTCAGGGTCTTTTGTGGTTCCAGACAAATTTTAGTATTATTTGTTCTAATTCTTTGAAAAATGTCATGGATATTTTAATAGAGATTGCATTAAATCTGTAGATAGCTTTGGGTAGTATGGACATTTTAACAATATTAACTCTTCCAATCCAAGAATACAGGATATCTTTCCATTTCTTTGTATCATTTTCAGATTTCTTCATCAGTGTTTTACAGTTTTCATAGTACAAGTCTTTTACCTGTTTGGTTAAGTTTATTCCTATGTATTCCTTTTTGATACAATTTTAAATGAGATTTTTTTTTTGCTTTCTTTTTCTGATAGTTTATTATTAATGTACAGAAAAGCAACAGACTTCTGTATACTAATCTTTATCCTGCAACTTTACTGAATTCATTTCTTAGTCTTTTGATGGAAACTTTAGGGTTTTCTATATGTTGTATCATGTCACCTACAAGTAGTGACAGTTTTACTTCTTCCCTTCCAATTTGGATGTCTTTTATCCTTCTCTGATTGCTGTACCTAGGGTATCCAATATTCTGTTAAATAGAAATGGTGAGCATGGGCATCCTTTTCTTGTTCCTGATATTGTAGGAAAGAATTTCATCTTTTCTCCATTGAGTATGGTGTTAGCTGTGGTTTTGTCATAAATGGCCTTTATTATGTTGAAACATGTTCCCTCAATACTAAATTTGATGAGAGTTTTAGCATGAATGGATATTGAATTTTGTCAAATGCTTTTTCTGCATCTATTGAGATTATTATGTAATTTTTATCCTTCATTTTGTTAATGTGGTAAATCACATTGAATTGCAAATGTTGAGCAATCCTTGTGTCCTTGGAATAAATACTGTTTGATTGTGGTTTATGATCCTTTTTATATATTGTTGAATTCAGTTTAGTAGTATTTTTTTTGAGGATTTTTGCATCTATATTCATTAGAGGTATTGGCCTGTAATTTTCTTTTTTATAGTGTCTTTGGTTTTGGTATGAGAGTAATTGTGCATCATAGAATAATCTTGGAAGTGTTCCCTCCTCTTTATTTTTTTAGAATAGTTTGAGGAGGAAAGGTATTAGCTCTTATTTATATGTTTGGTAGACATCACCTGTGAATCTGTCTGATCCTGGACTTCTGTTTACTGTAAGTTTTTAAATTACAAATTCAATTTTACTACTAGTGATCAGTCTATTCAGATTGTCTATTTTTTCCGATTCAGTCTTGAAAGATTGTATCTTTCTAAAAATTTGTCCATTTATTTTAGGTTGTCCAATTTATTGACATTTAACTGTTCATAATATTCTCTTTTGATTTTTTTTGTGTTGTTTCTGTGATATCAGTTGTAATTTCTCATGTTCATTTCTTACTTTGTTTATTTGGGTCTTCTCTATCTCTCTCTTTTTTTAATGAGCCTGACTAAATGCTTATTAATTTTGCTTATCTTTAAAAAAAACTCTTAGTTTCATTGATCTTTTCTATTCCTTTCTTTATCTTTATTTTTTTTTTTCTGCTATGGTATTTATTATTTCCTTCCTTCTGTCAACTTTGTCTTTGTTTGTTCTTCTCTTTCTAACTCCTTTAGACAGTTAAGTAGTTTATTTGAGATTTTTCTTGTTTCTTGAGCTAGGCCTGCATTGCTATAAACTTCCCTTTTAAAACTGCTTTCACTGCATCCCACAATTTTGGAAAGTTATATTTCCATTTTCATTTGTCTTAAGGTATTTTCTGATTACCTCTTTGATTTCTTCACTGATCCCTTCCTTTTTTAGTTACATGTTGTTTAGTCCCCATGTGTTTATGCTTTTCCCAGTTGTCTTCCTATATATATAATTTATTTCTGGTTTCATACTGTTGTGGTCAGAAAATATGCTTGACATAATTTCTATCTTCCTGAATTTGTTGAGACTTGTTTCTGGCCTAGCATGTGATCTATCCTGGAGAATGTTCCACATGCACTTGAAATAACATGTATACTGCTGTTTGGGGATGGAAGGTCATGTAGATGTCAATTAAGTCCAACTGTGTCATTTCAGACCATTGTTGTGTTATTGATTTTGACAGGATGATCTGTCCATTGATGTGTGGTGTTAAAGTCCCCTATTATTATTATTTTGTTGTCAATTTCTCCCTTTATGTTTAATATTTATTTTACATATTTAGGAGCCCCTGTTTTGGGTGTATATATGTTAATGAGTGTAATTTCTTCTTGTATTGATTCTTTCATCACTGTATAATGCCTTTTATTTTGTCTTTTGTTACAGACTTTGTAAGTATTGTTAACCCTACTTTCTTGTCATTTCCATTTGCTTGAAATATCTTTTACCATTACCTCACTTTTGGTCTGTGTGTGTCTTTTGCTCTGAAGTGAGTCTGTTATAAGTAGCATATAGATGAGTCCTGTTTTTTAATCAAATCACCACCACCTTATGTCTTCTGATTGGAACATTTAGTCCATTGACATTCAAAGTAATTATTAACAGATATGTCCTTATTGCCATTTTATTATTCGTTTTCCTGGCCATTTTTTGTACTTCTTTTTTCTTCTTATTTCTTGCACTTTTTTGGATTATTTTCTAAAGTAATATGCTTGTGTTCCTTTCTCGCTAGTTTTTGTGTATGTATTGAGGGTTTTCTATTGTGGTTACCATGGGGTTTATATATGTTGACCTATAACTATATCTACTTGCTTTAAACAGGTAGCACTTTAATTTCAAACACATTCTAAAATATCTACAATTTTAATTTCCCTCCCCCACGTTTGTTTTTTTTGATGTTGTATTCTACATCTTCATGTTTTTCCCTTTGCTGATTGTTGAAGTTATATTTGATTTTACAATTTTTTGTCTTTGATCTTTGGTCTGGCTAATTTAAGTTGTTGTTCTTCAGCCTTTACTATGTATTTGCCCTTACTAGTGGGATTTTTTATTTCCTATGGATTCATTCTCTGGTAGCCTTTTCTTTTCCACTTACAGAAGACCTTTAACATTTCTTTGTAGGTAGGTTTACTATTGATGAACTCTTTTTGTTTTTTCTCGTCTGAGAAGTTCTTTATTTCTCCTTCACTTCTGAATAATAATGTTGCTGGGTAGAGTACCCTAGGTTGTAGATTTTTCCCTTTCAGCACTTTGAAGATAACAGGCCACTCCCTTCTGGCCTGTGAAGCTTCTCAGAAAAATCAGCTGACAGCCTTACATGGGTTCCCTTATATATAACTCTTTGTTTTTCACTTGCTGCCTTTAGAATTCTCTCTTTCACTTTGCCATTTTAATTATAATATGTCTTGATGTTTATTTCTTTCAGGGTTCATCTTGTTTGGGACTCTCTGTGCTTCTTATACCTGGATATCTGTTTCCTTTTACAGGTTTCAGAATTTTTCAGCCACGATTTCCTCAAATACATTTTTGACCTTCTATCTGTCTTCTCCTTCTGGGACACTATGATGCATATGTTAGTCCACTTAATGTTGTCCCACAGGTCCCATAAATTGTTTTCATTTAAATTTTTTTTCTTTTTGCTTTTTGACTGCATGATTTCCATTATTCTATCTGCCAGATCACTTATACGTTCTTCTATATCACCTGGATTGCTATGAATTTCTTTTTGTGTGTTTTTTGTTTCAGTTATATTCTTCAGTCCGACTGGCTCTTTTTTATATTTTCTTTTTCCTTGTTAAAATTCTCACTGTGTTCATCTATTCTTTTTCCCTAATTCAGTTACATTCTTATTACTAATGCTTTCAGTTATTTATCTGGTAAATTTTTATTTCTGTTTCATTATTCATTTTTTCTAGAGGTCTTCTCTTGTTTTTTCAAATGGGACCAATTCCTCTGTCTTCTCATTTTGCTTAACTTTCTATTTCTCTATGAAATTAAGTGAAAAAAAACTTTCCTATTGTGGTCTTGAAGGGGTGTACTTCGGTGGGAAAGTTCCTCTACAGTCTGCATGTGCCCAGTGACTTCGGTGACAGAGCTGGATCTGTTGTGAACACAAGTCACATCTTGATCAGAGTGTGCTGGCAGCTGTAATGTTGGTAGGAGGTAGGGTTGGAGATAGAGAAGCTAGGGCTATATCCAGGTGTGAGCCAGGATTTCTCTTCTGCTCGGTGTCTGTCACTCCCCTATTGGTAATGTGAGAGAGTCTCAAGTCCCTGGAGCAGTAGCCGTGAGGGTCAGGTCCAAGCTGACTCTGTTTGCTTTGTTTATCCTCCCCCTGCTCCCAGCCACAGTACCTTCACTCCAGAGGGGAGTGGTGCTACAGCAAGAGGGGCTGGTGTGGGCACTTGGAGTATGTCAGGGCACATGCTTAGGTGGTCCAGCTGGGGTTGGAGATCTACACTACTTCTCACATCCTGCCTGTTAATTGCAACGAATGGCTGACCCTGCCCTGCTCAGATATCTCTTCAGGTCTGAGTTTCCTTTGTCCATCCATGCTCACCACCAGGGACATGCACGAGAACCAAGCCTTTGCTTTAGGATAATCTGTCATCATTGAGATCCCTAGAAGTTTTCTCTGGAAGAGCTCTACTATCTGCCATTTTGATCGCTGTCTAAAGAAGGCATCCCACACACAGCTGTTATCACTGATTAATCATTCACTTCTAGTAACCTCTCCCTGGACATAGTTTTGTAAGCCTATCTGAATTCTCCTGAGTGATGATTTTCCTTAAGCAGGAATGAATGCAAGATACCCAGAGGGAGTAATAGTTGTTAAAATGGAAAAACATGGTCTGTCACCTCTGCTGGTTCTGCTTTACCACTCATCAGTTGTGTTTATTGTTCTGTATGCTTTATTTTTCTTATTTGGGCTGAATTAGTTAGAATCATTCCCACCCCAAAATAGACAAAGATAAAAATCTATCCCATGTGCAGGTATCCAAGTTATATCTGTTGCAAAAATGTGACACAGTGAGAAAAGTTGAGTACCTCTGTCTATTCCTTCCTATTAATTTAAAATTTGGAAGCATAAGGATCCAGGAGCCCCAGTACTTACCTTATTAATATAATGAGACCAATAACATGATTCATATAAGCATTTTGAGGAATAAATAACTAAATATATACTTAATAGCTTAGCAGTGTTCAACACAAAGAACATATTAATTAAAAATATGTACACCTCTCTCATTCCCCAACAAAGAGATGGAAGTGAAATAAGCTAAAGGAGTAAAGGGAAATCCACAGACAGCCTAATCAAAAGTCCATTGGGAAAGGGAAAGAGAGGAGGAGTCAGAAAGGCTTCTCTCCTTAACACAAATTGCCCAATCCGAGATACAACCAATCCCTTCATTTTGGTTTTCTTCATTATCTGCAATCTCTGGGCCGAACAGAATGGGCTTCCATGCACTAACTGTGAAGACAAATGAAACAAGTGAATTGTGTGAGCCATGGTCTGTTTGTTTTATGCAGTTAGGCATCAGCTGTTCTCCCAGAGAACAACCCACGACCAAATAAAGAATGTGACGTTTTAAGTAGAATTCATCTAAGAAGCACCATCTCCCTGACCGCACATCACAAACAGGTGGCATTCATTTTCCATTACCCTTCTGAAGTCACCAAAAACATCATAACATTTCATTTGAGCTGCAGTTGAGAATAAATGTCCATTTTATTATCTCTTTAAGCATTAGTAGATGAGCAAGGAGGGGAGAATTTAACTGTCTGCTCTTTTCTTTTTATAGCCTTTGACAGAAGTAGAACCTTAACCAACGGATAGACAGTGGCACAAAGAGGCACTAAAGTTATATTAGTTATGTTTGCATCTTATTATTCAGGTCCCATCATGAACAGATGTCTCAGCATCTTCAAAGGGGATTTAGAGCATTAGAAAGCAGTGCAGCAGTCCACGTAAAGAAAGATCTGTGAGAAGTCAAAGTCACAGAAAGATCTGTGAGGAACATAAGTCAACCCAAACATTATCACTAATTATCACATGTGCTGGCTAAAGTCATAGTTTCATTATTGGTATTATTCTAGAAAGTTACAGATAATTTACAGAACTTAGGAGAAACTTGAATTATGTAACAATCTTTAACCTACTGCATGAGCAACAGTTGAATTTGCCAGAGTCTAGCAAACACAGTGATGGGACAGGGGAGCTGGTAGTGATAATGAGTAATGAGGGGAGATTGGGGGAAATCCAGCAATCATTTTTTATTCCCACACCCCAGTAACTACTTTATTTTCATTATATTTAGAAAGGAAAAGAAAACCCTGGCATCTGGTCTGCCTTCACACTCTGTGGGATTATGCTCGGTTCTAGGCCTTCAGCATAATCACATTGGCTGATTGAATTTGGAGGTCTGTGGACCATCTTAAAATATTTAGAGTTCATCTTAGAGGAAAGCTCTTTTTAAAAAAATTATAATCGTGAACATTTACTATTGCTACTGAGGCCTGTCACGTCTGTGAACTCTACTTTATCCCTTATCACTTAGACTCATTATTCTGGATACGTTTCAGTTTTCTTATCTATGTGTTAGAGAATAAAAATAGTAAACACTCCTACTGTGATTGCTATTATTAAGTGACTATATTCATATAAAGTGCTTAGCACAGTAAGAGGTATATAAAAGCACTATTATTATTATTTTTGGTTATTGTGAAAATCCTATGCCACTACAAAACATGACTGAACATCAAAGAATGTTCTTTTTTTTTTTTAGGAATATTATTTCTCATGTCAATCAGAGTCCTACCTGAAGATACGTAATCTTTTTCTGAATGTTATGTTGTCCCTGTGGACATTCTAAAATTTAATATGCTAATCCTGTTTTCTGTAAAGTCTCTTAAGATTTTATGTTCTTTCCAGTATGGTTAGAATTTTATAATACAGTATTGAAATTGTAGTCTGCGGCTTAATAAAACCTCCAAGGGCATCTAAGATAACTATATGTGTGTATGTGTTGTTGTAGTAGTAGTAGTAGTATAGTATAGGAGTAGTAGCAGTAGTAATAATTGTAATAGTGTTTTTCTGTTTATGCCCTGAATAGGACAAAAAAGGTGCTTCTACTATTTAAGAAGAAAAGAAAAGAAAAAATAAAAATGCCACCATAATCAGTAGACTGGATTGAAGAGGGCAATGATTACAAATAGAGTTTTGTGGGCTACTTTTAATGTAGCCTATCACATACTATTGAAAGCAATTTATGTTCATTGACAAATTTCTGAAGCAAATTTGTGAAAGATGCCACCAGTAAACCCCACATATGTGAAACCAAGTGAAACCTTTAGGGTGTGCTAACTGCCTTCTTCCCCTTTTCTATCTCCAAGGGTCGTGTATGCTCTCTCCACAAAGTCAAGAGAATCGTAGGGGGAATGTAAAGAAAAGAGAAGGAGTTTTCAGTGCAAAGGAGACCAAAATTTAAAAAAAAAAAAAAAAATCACCAGTCATGGAAATTTAGCATTACACAGCAAAGAAAACTGTTTAGAAGACCTGAGTGGTAGCTCGGAAATTCCATTCACTTAATTTTGATGGCATTATTTTTATTAGTTTTTGTTAATGTCTCTAGTTTGGAATGGATGCAAAATATGCCATTTTCCATTCTAGAGTGTTTAATATTGTTCTGAAAGGTATTCAGACTTATGAAAAAGTGAGATAGAGTGTTTGCTTTTTTCATCTCATTTTCTTCTTTCTCTTCCTTCTTCCCATCTACACATTTAATTAACAGTTTTTATGGACTCTTTAGGGTTTTCTACTACTATGTCATCTGCAAACAGATAATTTTCTTTTTCCAAATTTAATGTCTTTTATTTATTTTTTTCCATTTGTCCTGGCTAGGAATTCCAATACTGTGTGGAAGAGAAGTGTGGAGAGTGGACATCCCTGACTTGTTCTTGATTATAGCAAAATTTTCAATGTTTCACCACTGAGTATGATGTTAGCTATTGGCTTGTCATATATGTCCTTTATTATGTTGAGGTGCATTTCTTCTATACCCAGTTTCTTGAGAGCTTTTATCATGAAGGTGTATTTAATTTTATCAAATGCCTTGTCTGCATCTCTTAGGATAATCATGTGATTTTTACCCTCTGTTCTGTTAATGTGGCCTATTGTACTAATTGGTTTATATATATTGAACCATCCTTGCATCACCCCCATAAATCTGACTTGACAATGTATTGGCATCTTGATTTCATTTAGTTCTCTCTCTGTGTTCTCTTATAACTCACTGAGCTTTTTTAAGATGATTACTTTGAATTCTTTCTCAAACAATTCTTAGGCCTCCACTTTTAAGGATCATTTACTGGAGATTTATTTTGTTCCCCTTTTTTGGGTCATATTTCCTAATTCTTCATGTCACCTGTGGCTTTGCATTGATGCCTGTGCATTGGAAGAACAGTCACCTCTCTGAGTCTTTACAGAATTGCTTCATCAAGGAAAGACCTTCACCAGTCAGACTGGCTAGAGATTCTGGGAAACTCTTGAAACTTTTCTATGATTGTATGCATTTTATTCCTCTTCTTTCCTCCTGGGAGATTAAAGGTGTAACTTTTCTTAGTCTCAGAGATGTGCTGGTCACAGAAAGCCTCCTACCCCTTTCCTGAGGCAGTACACTAAAAGACAGGAACAGTGGATGCACACTCAACTCCTCTCCCTCCCTTGTGATGACCAAGTCTTAGCATTGAGCATCTTCTCCCAGTATCACAGAACCATACTGGCTGCTGGGAGCCACTCATTCCTTTTCCCTAGGTCAGTGTACTGAAATTCTGGGACATTGAGTGGAAGCTCCACTTCTCTTTCTCCTGAAGGAAAAGTCTCAAGGTTATGTACCCTCTCCCAATTTTGCAGGGCCATGCCAGCTGCTGAAAGCTGTCTGCCCCTTTGCTTTGTTCTTTGTCTCCAAGTGTTGCAATTATGCCAGTTCCCTCAGCATTCTCGGTGAGATTATACAGTAACAGGTCTCTCTGAAATGCCTTGAGACTTGTTGCACAGTTAACTCTTTCCACTTATGGAGAAATTGATGGCTGAGGGGATCTATCTGGCTGCTAAGTTATGCTGGTTTAGTAGAAGAGCTGACACAGGTAAAATGCAGCTACTCTTAACTATTTCAGTGTGACTATTCTCAGTTTTGAACTCATCTAATGTACTGCAACTTCTTAACTGGATTCTGGAGTTTTCATAAAGGCATTTTGTTCCTTAAAGTGTTATTAAATTAGTGCTTCTGTTGGGGGGTGAGGGCTGGGACTTCCTATTCTGCCATCTTGCTGATATCACTCCCTCTAATCTAACTCAGTTTCTGCTCTTCCAATCAGAAGAGTCAGGGAATGTCTGTAGTGAGATATTTAGCATAGAAATAAGAGAAAATAAGGTTTTGTTTATTTTATGATATTATATCAAATATTGTTTTGATAGGTGTTTATTTTTATCTACTTTGAATCTGTTTATAGCCTCTAATACAGACTTTTAATGAATCCTAATTGAAATTAACCCTACTCATCATTAAGAGAAAAAAATATTTTTTCACCCCACAGCTCACTTTGAGGTAGAATAACACCTCTGAAAATGTAATTACCAAATACCCTTTGAGTGAAAAAAATGGCCCACTCCTTTGTTCATTAATCCATCTCAAGTGCATGATTACCTATATATCTGAAATGAGTTTATACACTTTTGATATTCCCTCTGAACATACCAAAACTCTACAACTGGAAAATCATATTGCTACTATGCCATCGAGGTTCACACAGATTATTTTGAGAATCAGAGCAGAATAGGATAAGCATTCTTGTAGAATTACAATGATTCTACAATTACAGTAAGGACTCAACCCACATGTTTCTGAAAATATGTAGGTGGAAATATTTGTATGATAAACGTCATTATTGAAGAAAAACTCATAAGGTCATATAGTCCTATATTTTCTGATCTTCAAGGTGTAAAGGTTAGTCACTGAGTTTCTATATAAGATGACTCACAGCTTATCTAAATGAAGCAGAAAGCCACTGTCATGGACCAGTGTTTCCACAGAATACCTGAGATGCTTCAGGCCACCACATTTTGGGGAAACTGGACTTAGGCTTCTGTTATGGTGGACCAACAGACAAATCAATTCCATATTTTTGTACTGAAGCCAGTTATACTTATTACTGAATAGAGTATTCAGTGATTCCACTTACGATAGCATTAAAAAGACATGTCAAGGAAAAAATATTTTTGGAAGTAGAATCGTTTTTTGTTGTTAACTTGAATTATCACCAAATTTCATGACCTCAATTCCATTATGAAAGTCCATTTTTAACAGATTTAGTAATTGGAAAATTAAAGTTCAACCATTACCAGGTTTAATAATTTATTCAGTTCAGATCTTAAATATTTTAATTATTCAATATGTTAAAAAAATCTGTGCAAGAAAATGTCTTACAAGATATAAATCAAGAACTCTCTGCTAAACTATGTTTTAAAAGCTGTATCTTCTACCTACTCAACTGCCCATTCTCTCACTCCATACCAACTCACTACTTACCTCTGCCCACAACCACTCCATACTCCCCTCTTTCAAGTTTCTAAATTAGACTCTCTTCTGAACTGATAAATATCAGGATTATAGTTAATTCCATAAAGAGCAATTTGCTCTTATATACACGGACAAAGAACTTTGTGTATTTATTTTTCTACAAGGGAAGCATTTGTAGGAAAGTCTCTAGATGATGTCTTTAACAATTTTTTGTGTCCTAAGATGATATCTTTGTGGTTTCACCTGTGTGAAAGTTTGTGGCAGTCACGTTGAACATTTATATTTAGGAAGAAAAAAAAAACATAAAAATAAAACTGTTAGGGGAACACTAACTGCCAATTCTTATTTGAGCTGACCTTCCCTGTCCACAACATGTGTTGTTCAACACAGTCTAGTTGAGAATTGCTGAGTAATGATGGAGTTCTTGGCTTTTGTCATCACCTCATTGCTGGTGCTCTGGAACTCTCTAAGAAGCCAAGTCCTTCATCCTTACCTCATTACTTAATGAAGTCCAAACGCTCATAATTGGTCAATATACTTTTGAGAAATGGAAGGTCATTTTTTCCTTTTATTTTTTAAATTTTATTTTATATTAGAGTATAGTTGATTTGCAGTGTTGTTAGTTTCAGGTGTAGAGCAAAAGGATTCAGTTATACACACACACACATACACACACACACACACACACATATATACATTCTTTTTCGGATTCTTTTCCCATATAGGTTATTACCTAATATTGAGTAGAGTTCCCTGTGCTATACAGTAGGTCCTTGTTGATTATCTATTTTATATACAGTAGTGTGTATATGTTCCCAAACTCCTAATTTATCCCTCCCCCCACCTTTTCCCTTTTGTAACTGTGAGTTTGTTCAAAGTCTGTGAGTCTTCCTCTGTTTTGTAAATAAGTTCATTTATATCACTTTTTAGATTCCACATATAAGTGATATCATATGATATTTGTCTTTCTCTGTCTGACTTACTTCACTCAGTATGACAATCTCTAGGTCCATCCATGTTGCTGCAAATGGCATTGTTTCATTCTTTTTAATGGCTGAGTAATATTCCATTGTATATATGTACCACATCTTATTTATCCACTCCTCTGTTGATGGACATTTAGGTTGCTTCTGTGTCTTGGCTATAGTAAATAGTGCTTCAGTGAACATTGGGGTGCATGTATCTTTCCTAATCATGTTTTGTTCTGGATATATGCCCAGAAGTGGGATTGCTAGATCATATGGTAATTCTATTTTTAGTTTTTTAAGGAACCTCCATACTGTCCTCCATAATGGTTGCTCCAATTGACATTCCTACCAGTAGTGTAGAGGGTTCCCTTTTCTTCACACTCTCACCACCATTTATTTATTTATTTATTTATTTTAACATCTTTATTGGAGTATAATTGCTTTACAGTAGTGTGTTAGTTTCTGCTTTATAACAAAGTGAATCAGCTATACATATACATATGTCCCCATATCTCTTCCCTCTTGCATCTTCTTCCTCCCACCCTCCCTATCCCACTCCTCTAGGTGGTCACAAAGCACTGAGCTAATCTCCCTGTGCTATGTGGCTGCTTCCCACTAGCTATCTGTTTTACATCTGGTAGTGCATATATGTCTTCAGCATTTATTGTTTGTAGACTTTTTGAAGATGGACATTCTGACTGGTGTGAGGTGATACCTCACTGTAGTTTGGATTTGCATTTTTCTAATAATTAGTGATGTTGAACATCTTTTCATGTGAGTTTTGGCAAAAATGACTATACCACCCAAGGCAGTCTACAGATTCAATGCAATCCCTATCAAATTACCAATGGCATATTTCACAGAACTAGAACAAAAAATTTTACAATTTGTATGGAAACACAAAAAACCTTGAATAAGCAAAGCAATCCTGAGAAAGATAAACAAAGTTGGAACCATCAGGCTTCCTCACTTCAGACTGTACTGCAAAGCTGCAGTCATCAAAACAGTATGGTACTGGCACAGAAACGGAAATATAGATCAATGGAACAGGATAGAAAGCCCAGAATAAACCCACACAGCTATGGTCAATTAATCTCTGACAAAGGAGGCAAGAATATACAATGGAGAAATGGCAGTCTCTTCAGTAACTGGTGCTGGGGAAACTGGACATCTACATGTAAAAGAATGAAACTAGAACATTCTCTAACACCACACACAAAAATAAACTCAAAATGGATTAAAGACCTAAATGTAAGACTGGATACTATAAAACCTTTAAAGGAAAACATAGGCAGAAAACTCTTTGACATAAATTGGAGGAATGTCTTTTTGGATCTACCTTGTAGAGTAATGAAAATAAAAACAAAAATAAACAAATGGGACCTAGTTAAACTAAAAAGCTTTTGCACAGCAAAGGAAACTATAAACAAAACGAAAAGACACCTCACAGAATGGGAAAAAATATTTGTGAATGAAGTGACTGACAAGGGATTAATCTCCAAAATACACAACAGTTCATGCATCTCAGTATCAAAAAAACAAACAACCCAATCAGAAAATGTGAAGAAGCTCTAAAGAGACATTTCTCCAAAGAAGACATACAGATGGCCAAGAGGCACATGAAAAGATGGGCAACATCACTAATTATTAGAGAAATGCAAATCGAAACTACAATGAGGTATTACCCCACATCAGAATTTCACCATTTAATATTGGAGTAATTACTAGGAGTAGAAGTGTTAGTCTTGTTGGAAAGATAGACATATAAACAGATATTTTTAACCTATGAAAAGCAAGTTTGAGATGTTATGGCTTAGAAAAGGAGCACCATTGCTTGCTATGTTAGTATTGAGGGTAACCAAGAGTACCTTAATGTTCCCTTCAGCTTGAATAAATTTAAGACAGCTTTCTTCCTGACTATAAGCCCCTGACTTCCTTTTTCTTAGTGTATTTACTTTAGAAAACTCATGATTGTAAATCCTTTCTCTGTCCCTACAAGGTATAAATATTCTCACAGCCATTTTACAACCCAGGTATGTCTTTGTCAAGGACCTGGGCACCATCCCTTTGAAATGTAATCATCAAGGAAGACAGAACCCCCACCTCCCAGTCTCCATAGGGGAGTCCAAGTCTATCTTAGATCAACACCAATTAGCCAACACAGATGGCCTAATTATATTGACCAACCCCTCCCATTAAAATCTTCCAGCATTTATCCACTAGCTCACCCCAGCATTTCACAACTCTCCCACTTTTTGTTTCAGGGGAGTTGAGTTCATTCTTTCTCCTTTATTGCAATATATTGAATACAGTTTTCCTTGCCTGTTTAACCTGTCTGGTACAATGAATGACCAAATACAAGATCCCAGAAGAAAGTTTAGAAACTAGTGAAAGCAGGATAAATAAGCATTATCATGGTTGTATGAATTTGGCAATTTCTAGGGTCTGGGTCAATGCTTCCTGCTTTTCTGAGAATGGCACAAAGCACTGATGATTACAGGTAGAACCATTCTATGCTTCCCAGCAGCTACGAAGGAATTCTCTAGTATGACAAGGGGAGAGAGTCCTTCAGCCTGTACATGGATTTTCCTTTAACATTCTTCTCTGTCCACCCTTATTCATTCTCTCTTACAAGCCAGTTGTAACACTCTTTTGCTATTTCAAGCTTCTTTGTCCTTCCCCTTCTGTAAAGTTTTAAAAATTAAAATATTTTTTTTTAAAAATTTGAACAATGTATTAAGAAATTTTACATTTTATTACATAGGCTTGGTTATAAAACTGCATTTCATCCATCCCCATACCTCAAATCATAACATATCCCTTTACCCTGGCCCTCTTTAAACAGAAGGTAGTGTAAACATTTTCTAAGGCTTGTCTTTTCGGGAGGTCAAATTCTAGCACATGATTGCTGAAATGCAGTCTTAGACAATCTACTCCATAGTTTTAGACTCTCTGCCTGAGGGAGTCTCCATTCTGATTCCTCTTCCTAATACCATGCCAGCCTTAGGAGAATATTGTTGTCCCTTTCTCTATTTCTTCAAATGGGCAAAAAACTAAATGCTCCTTCTTTTTCCCTCATCAAATAAAAGATGTACAGTCCATGGGAAACCAAAGGGGAAATTGACAGCAACAAACATTTAAACAGGATACAGCTGTTCAGTTTGTATTTTTTCAAATTTGAATTTCATTAAAATTTGTAAAATATATAGAAATGGATTACTCTCATTAAAGTCAAGTTATCTAGAGCTTCGCCTCCTTCTTGGTCTCCCTCCTGTACCCTGTTATAGTCCTGAGAATCTTTCATTAAACTTTAGGTCTTTGAGAAACTCAAATTGAAAACTATTGATCTAGAAGATTGGAGTCATTGTGGTTTTCAAACGTTAGGGTGCAAACAATCATTGGGAATCACTTGAAAGTGAAAATTGGAATAGACCATTATAAAATGGGAATGCTGAGACTATCTTAATAGGGAAAATCATGAGAAATTTAAAAAATTTGAGGCTTAGGTTATTCCTGTGGGGGGGAAACATTTTAAAGTTAAAATTGACTTTGAAATTGAAGGGAAACATAGACAGCTGCAAAAATTAGTAATTAGTTAAATTACACTCTTCAAATGGTTAGCAAGTTCATCTTCAATTCTGCTGAATAGTGCCTGTTTCTCATTTTGAGTTCCAGGGATCCTAGAATGCTATCTTTTCTAACATTAAAAGAATTACTTTGGAAATACAATTTAGACATCTAACAAAGAGCAAGCATCCTTTATTCTTCTTCCTGCCTCCATTTCTGTGCTTTAAAAAAATGTTGCTGACAGTTGGCTTGCCATCTGTTCTAGCAGAGCAAAAGAATAAAATTTTGAGATAGTTTTCAATGAAAGCAGTTGATTATAGATAACATTATTTTCAGAAAATATGTCTGTTAATGTCTCATTAATAACAAAGCATTTAATCTGAAAAGAAACTTCAAGAACAAAGTTGGCACATTTGTTCCCAAGGTATCCATAATTTTGTTTTTCATGTTAAAGCTACTAAAACTTTGAAACATATGTTTGGGCAAAGTTTAGGGACAGCGGAGTGGTACACTCTTGTAACTCCAATCTGACATTTTTGACTGCATGGGCTGAAGACTAACTAACTGGTCATTATTATTATACTGAATATTATTATAATGGTGGAACAGGGACAACTGGTAAACTGTTGTGGGATGATAAGTTCTTTGGTCATTCAATGAGAAAATGGAAAACGTAATTTCTTCCAAGATCATTTTGTGACTAGTAGCAACTACTATTTATTTTAAGCCCTCTGGAAAATTGTGTAGTGAATCCACTTTCTAGATCACAGTTTTCTCTCCTGTAGAATGGGAATATCCATGTGCACATTTTGCCTTTATTCTACTATCAAAAGAGAGCCCAGTTACTCAGCCTTACTGATCTTTCCAGTAGACTCAGAAATATGACTCTTACCTGCAGTCTAGGTATATGGTGACAGGAGGTCCACAAAGTCATGTAGTGGGACTCAGGTCAGCTGACAAACCATGTCAAGGGTGCAACTTATTTACATGTGTCCTAATGGAAAACACACTGAGAAGAGACTCCACAGATATTAATCCTTAGCCCACTCCACCCATTTTTCCCCATAATTAACTACTAGTTTCCCACTTTCAGTTATTTAAGATATTAGTATCAAGTTATTGGCATGGTAGAACTTGGAGAAAAAAATCCATCCTTACTACCAAACCATCCTAGACTGATGCAGTCATTCAGTTTTTCATGTCCTTGTCCAGTTTCACCAGTAACAACTTTCTCTGTCTTGCTCAGATAAATTTTAAAACCATGGTCTATAACCAGAATTCTTCCTATTGGGTTTCCTCTTATTCTGTTATCAGTGCTGACAGTGGAGAATTTTCACTGCAAGTCTCCAAGCAAGATTTTAAAGTGGATCCTTTGCCCTTAGTTAATTATAAAATAAGTACTTCTCTTCCTTTAAGTGCCCTCCTGTCCAGCAGGGATTGTGTTGGAGGAAAGCACACCCCAAGAGTCACTGTTCTCTCTCTGGGAAGTCTCCACTTATGTGAAGAACATTATTACTTTGCCCTTCAAGTTGCTTCTCTCCAAAATGAATAAATTCAATTTCTTTCATCTTTCCTCTAGGGCTTTCTTTTCCATGCATTTGTCATCTTCTCTTTGTGTGAGACGTCCAGAAATAACAATCTATGAGTGAACAAAGCCGAATGTTATAAACGTACAATTAATATATCCAATTAATTCCTCAATGCTGTGTGGGAAAAAGTAGCTTAAATGTTATTTTGCTTTACTTTCAGAATATTCAAACTAAAAAATACTGTATTTTTGTTGTTTATACATTAGTATTAATTTTTCCCTAGCCAAAAATATCACTTGTTATGTTATTAATCTCTTGCAATCTGTTTAAAGTAGAGCAGGATTGTTTAACTTCTGTCCCTCTTGACCTTCTGTGTATAATGGTTTATTTACTGAACAAATACAGATCAGAGATATTTAGTCTTCATTAAAGCCTGTTGGCTCAACAAAAGTGTAATAATAAAAAGAAATCTGATAACAATGGAAGTGAAGAAAAGAAATCAAAATTTATTACTCTGTTAATGTGCTGGCACTCCCTAATGAAGACAAACTCTTCCTGGCCAACTGAAGGTCAATGTCAACTTGAATCTCCTGTATTTATATATGTCCCTGGAACCTATAAAGACCTTGGGAGACTTGAAGGAATAATTTGTGTGTTACTATGTAGAATAAAGTCTAATAACACTCTAAATCTTACTTCTAACCCTAAGTAACCAAGACATGACGTGAGGATAGACTTAAAATTGTTTTCCCACTCACTCTCTAACAATACAGACCTGCTGCACTTACACCGCTGTAGATCTGTTCCAAGCTAGTATTTTAAACCTTCAAATGCCTGAAACAATAACCGTAAAAGTGTATAGAAACTTGTATAAATATACACCAAAAGGTCCTTAAGGGCCCACAAAAACATTTAACAGTGGCCGCCCCCTTTAAAAAAAAGGAGTAAAGTGTGTAGTGGGAAGAAGGGGATGGTGGTTGTGTCTGATTAAAGGGGAATTTTAATTATTAGTTAAAATATTTCAGTATTTTTGGATTCTTTTATTGTAATACTATATCAATGCATCATTTTGTACAATTTAAAAATAATGTAAAGCAATAACCTTTGAAAAAACTAACATTCTCAAGTAGTTCAAAAAAATCCCCATAAGTTGATTAAAATTTTTACTTGAAATACAGTACCCATTAATCCTAGGTGTTTATAGTTTTTCTTCTTTTCTGGTATACCTTTGTGTAAGCTGAAAACTAACAACAACAACAAAATTTGGATGTACCTGCATATCCCCAAATGTCCAACATTAAGAATTACATTCCTGGAAGTAGCAGGAAAAAAAGCCATCATACATCCCAGATCAATTCAATCACCAGAAATAAAATCTCTGGCTACAATTCTGGTTAATTGATCTGTATGCATTAGCAACTGGCTTAATCTCAAGACTGAGTCTGTCAAATTCATATATTCTGTCTCAGGGTATGTAGTTCTTTTTTTAGAAAACATTATTACTAGATACCTTAAAATACTGCCTAATAAAAATGAATTTTGTTACTCTCTTCACACTGTTTAACTGAGAGGTAGGCCAATATGCCATCAAAGCAATAAACAAATTGCTACCTTTAATGCAAGATGTTCCCTGACACAGACCTTATTCAGCAGGTGCTCCATAGAACCGTTGGATGGTGACATCCAACGGTCAAATCAATGATTTGCAGAGTTTCAGCTGCTCAGTAGCAGGGCCTTCCCTCAGGTGGTATCTGTCCCTCTTGGCATCACCCACATGTGGTGTCTTCTCCATAGCAAAAAGATTAAGTATAGTCTCCTTATATGGAGAGAGGCATGAAGAAACCAGAAAAAAAAACCCCAAAAAATCCAGAATGGGAAATGGAGAATAGCAATCTTTGAATTATCTTGCAAAGGCAAACTCTGAAGGAGATCATTTCTGTCATGAAGCCTCATGGGAAATCTCATTTAGATACATGTTTCTATGCTTCAGCTACATTTGGTGTGAATACTGCGTAGATGATAAAGTTTTGATGATTATTAGGTTTTTTGAAATCAGAGGATCCCATACCACAAGTTAGAAATATTTGAGGAAATTGAAGACCCAAAGACACTATTGTAAAATACACCTGTTCTTGGGGTGGATGAGTTCTGTTCCCTGATTTTGTTACAGTTACATCACGTCCATTAACTCTGATAACACAGTTGCTAACTTCCAGAATGACTGTTACTATATCATTTTCTTCTTGGTTAACAGCCTGCTTCATTACCATTACCTTAAAGGTGGCTTGTGACAAATTAAGAATGAATCAACTGTGAAACAAGAATGAAAAATGGGGGGCTTTCCTGGTGGCGCAGTGGTTGAGAGTCCGCCTGCCCATGCAGGGGACACGGGTTCATGCCCTGGTCCAGGAAGATGCCACATGCCGCGGAGTGGCTGGGCCCGTGGGCCATGGCCGCTGAGCCTGCGCGTCCGGAGCCTGCGCGTCCGGAGCCTGTGCTCCGCAATGGGAGAGGCCACAACAGTGAGAGGCCCACGTACCGAAAAAAAAAAAAAAAAAAAAAAAAGAATGAAAATGGGGAATGTTTTGTGTAGCTCCTTTGCACCTGTTCTGTGAATATGTTGTGTGCTTTTACAGTCTTTGCCTTTGCTTTTCCTGATCCCTAAGACTGAAGTCATATTCTTTCTACTTCCAACAGGCTAAAGTCAGCTCATACCATAAGTTATAATTTTATATATTGTTTCCACTTTATTTTTTATGAAGTATAGTTGATTTACAGTATTTTATTAGTTTCAGTATACAACATAGTGACTCAGTATTTTTACAGGTTATAATCCATTTAAAATTACTGAAAAACAATGCTTATTTTTCTCTGTGCTGTACAATATATCCTTGTTGTTTATCTATTTTTTACATAGTGGTTTGTATCTCGTAGTCCCCTACCCTTGTCTTGCTTCTCCTCACTTCTCTCTCCCAACTGGTAACCCCTAGTTTGTTCTCTATATCTGTGAATCTGTTTCTGTGTTTATATATACATTTGTTGGTTTCCTTTTTTTAGATTCCACATATAAATGCCAACAATATTTGTCTTTCTTTGTTGGACTTACTTAACTAAGCATAATACTCTCCAGATGATCATGTTGTTGCAAATGGCAGAAATTCATGCTTTTTGTGGCTGAGTAATATTCCATTATACATATATACACAATATCTTCTTTATCCATTCATCAGTTGACGGACACTTAGGTTGCTTCCATATTTTGGCTATTATAAATAGTGCCATGAACATCGGGGTGCATGAATCTTTTCGAATTAGTGTTTTTGTTTTTTTTCAGTTACATACCCAGGGGCGGAGTGGCTAGGTCATATGGTAGTTCTATTTTTAGTTTTTTTGAGAAACCTCTATACTGTTTTCCACAGTGGCTGCACCAATTTACATTCCCACCAACAGTGTGTGAGGGGTCCCTTTTCTCCACACCCTCACCAGAATTTGTTATTTGTGGTCTTTTTGATGATAGCTATTCTATCAGGTGTCAGGTGATATCTCACTGTGGTTTTGATTTGCATTTCCCTGATGATTTGTAATGTTAAGCATATTTTCATGTGCCTGTTGGCCACCTGTATGTCTTCTTTGGAAAAATGTCTACTTAGGTCTTCTGCCTGTTTTTTATTGTGTTTTTTTTTTTTTGATATTGAATTGTATGAGCTGTTTATATTATTTGGATATTAACCCCTTAAGTCATATCATTTGCAAACATCTTCTAGTTAGTAGGTTGTCATTTAGTTTTGTTTATGGTTTCCTTTGCTGTGCAAAAGCTTGTGAGTTTAATTAGGACCCATTTGTTTATTTTTGCTTTTGTTTCTTTTGCCTTGGAGACAGATCAAAAAAAAAATATTGCTATGAGTTACATCAAAGAGTAGTGTGCTTATGTTCTCTTCTAGGAGTTTTATGGTTTCACGTATTACAGTTAGGTCTTTAATCCATTTTGAGTTTAGTTTTGTATATGGTGTGTGAATATGTTCTAAGCTCATTCTTTCACATGTAGCTCTCCCGTTTTCCTAGCACCACTTACTGAAGAAACTGTCTTTTCTTGATTGTGTGTCCTTGCCTCCTTTGTCATAGATCAATCAACCATAAGTGTGTGAGTTTATTTCTGGGCTCTCTATTCTGTTCCCTTGATGTATGTTTCTGGTTTTGTGCCAGTACCACATGGCTTTTATTACTGAAGCATTGTAGTATAGTCTGAAGTCAGGGAGCATAATACCTCCAGCTTTGTTCTCTCTCAAGATTGCTTTGTCTATTCGAAGTGTTTTGTGATTTCATAAAGTTTAGGATTATTTGTTGTAATTCTGTGAAAAATGTCATGGGTATTTTAATAAGATTGTATTAAATCTGTTGATAGCTTTGGGTAGTATGGACATTTTAACAATGTTAAAAGTCTTCCCATCCAAGAACATAGGATATATTTTCATTTCCTTATATCACCTTCAATTTCCTTTATCAATATTTTTATAGTTTTCAGAGTGTAAGTATTTTAGCTCTTAGGTTAAGTTTTTTTCCTGGGTAATATATTTTTAGATGCAGTTTTAAATGGGATATCGTTTTTTACTTTCTCTTTCTGGTAGTTCATTATTAGTTATAGAAGAGCAACAGATTTCTGTATTTTAATCATGTGTCCTGCAACTTTACTAAATTCATTTACTAGTACTAGTTTTCTGGTGGAGAGTTTAGGGTTTTCTATAGAAAGTATCATGTCTCCTGCAAATAGTGACTGGTTTACTTCTTCCCATCTGATTTGGATGCTTTTTACTTTTATTTCTTGTCTGATTGCTGTAGCTAGGACTTTGACGACCATGTTAAATAGAAGCGGTGAGAGCGGGTATCTTTGTCTTGTTCCTGATTTTAGAGGAAAGGCTTTAAGCTTTTCCCAGTTGAGTATGTTAGTTGTGGGTTTGTCGTAAATGGCCTCTATTATGTTGAGGTATGTTCCCTGTATAACCACTTGGATAAGACTTTTTACCACGAATGGATGTTGAATTTTATCAAGTGCTTTTTCTGCATCTGCTGAGATGATCATGTAATTTTTATCCTTCCTTTTTTTAGTGTGGTCTATCACATTGCTTTTGCAAATTTTGAACTATCCTTTCATTCCTGGAATTAATCCTGCTTGAATATGGTGTATGATCCTTTTTACGTATTGTTGGATTTGGTTTGCTAGTATTTTGTTTAGGATTTTTGCATCTAGATTCATCAGAGAAATCGGCCTATAATTTTTTTTTTTTTGTAGTGTCTTAGTCTGATTTTGGTATCAGGGTAATTATGGCAACCTAGAATGGGCTTGGGAATGTTCCTTCCATTTCAATTTTCTTGGAATAGTTCAAGAATGATAGGTATTAGCTCTTCTTTGGTAGAATTCGTCTGTGAAGCCATCTGGTCTTGGACTTTTGTTTGCTGGGAATTTTTTAAATTGCAAATTCAGTTTCATTTCTAGTGATCACTCTTTTCAAATTGTGTTTTTCTTCTTGACTCAGTCGTCAGACTGTGTGTTTCTAGAAACTTGTCCGTATCTTCTAGGTTGTCCAGTTTGTTGGAATATAACTGTTTATAGTTTTCTATTATGATTTTTTACATCTCTGTGATATTGATTGTTATTTCTCCTTGTTCATTTCTTATTTTATTTGGGTCTTCTCTGTCTTATTCTAGGTGAGCCTGGGTAAAGGTTAATTTATTTCAACCTTATAAAATTATTTGAATTTATTCTCATTTTTTAACTTTGTTTTTCTTTTTGCTGTTCTGATTGAGTGATTTTCATTATTGTCTTCCAGATCATCTATGCATTCTTCTATATCACCTAGTTTGCTATTAATTTATTCTAGTGTGTTTTTCATTTCAGTTATAGTACTCTTCATTTCTGATTGGTTCTTTTTTATGTATTCTGGTTCCTGGTTGACATCTCCCTGTGTTCATCTATTCTTTTCCCTAAATCAGCTAGCATTCTTATTACTGATGGCTTTGAATTTTTTATCTGCTAAATTGTTTATTTCTGTTTAGTTAGTTATTTTTCAGAGATTTTCTCATAGTGTTTCATTTGAGATAAGTTCCTCTGACTTCTCATTTTCCTTAATTTTCTCTTTCTTTATAAAGTTATGTGAAATACTAACCTATTGTGGTCTTATAGGGGTGTTCTTATGTGGGAGCTTCCCTATCCAGTCTGTCTGTGCCCGTTGGTTTTAAGAGCTGAATTTGATTTGAACACAAGTCATGTCTTTCTTCAGGGTGTGCTGGCGGCTATCTCCTTGGTAGGCAGTGGGGCTGGTGATGCAAGGGTTTGGCTGGAGCCAGGTGTGAGCACAAACTTCTCCTTTGCTTGCTGGCTGTCATAGCCCTATCAGGGGACGTGGGCAGGTCTCAAGTTACTGCAGCAGAATCCCTGAGTGTCAGGTCCCTTTTATGGTACGTTTCCCCCCTCCAAGTACCTGCACCTCCACACCATAGGGGCAGTGCTGGAGCAGTAGGGCTCGTGTGGGCACTCAGCTTATGTCTGGGTGCAGGCTTTGGCAGTCCAGCCTGGGACGAAAATCTGGATTGCTTCTGATATGCTGCCTGTGTAAGTACCAGCCATGGCTGCCTCCACCCTTCTCAGATGCCACCTTGGGCCTGAGTCTCTTTTGTTTTTCTCAGCTGGACTCTTCCCCCCAGCCTCTGGTACTGTTCTTGCCCTAGTGTGGGCCATGCTGCATGTTAGGCTGGGCCTGTGTGGGCTCTCAGTGTGTCAGGGTGCAGGCTGTGGAGGTCTGGCCACAGACAGAAATAGGGATGCTTCTGATGAGCTGCCTGTGTAAGTGCCAGCTCCCGCTCAGCTCAGACACCACTTTGGGACCAGCCGTATCTGTATCTCACAGCAGCATTCCCAAGCCGGGTTGGAGAATTTGCTCAACTCAGGCTGATGTATGCCCCGGGGTGGTTGCAGGAAACTGAACAGCCACTCATGCAGGCTTCTATCCACTACCCCCACCTGACTCGCTAGTAAGGATGCAAGCAAGCACGTGCTCCTTACGAGTGGAATCCAGGCTTCCCAGAGCCCACCTGCTATTCCAGTGGCCCTCCAACCAACCAAGGGACTCGTCTGCCCTGTGTTGGACCCTAGTTCTGGGGCGCCCAATATATGGCTTGAACCCTCCCCAAAGAGGGTCTCCACCCATGTAATCTTCCTTTTCCTCTGTGTCCCTTCTTAGGGGCACATGTCCTGACCTGACTGCTTCTCTTCCCTTCCTACTGATTCTCTGTGGATCCTTCTTATAGCCTTGATTGTATAGGAGTCTTTTTCCAGTCTCCTGTTAGTTTTCAGTGAGAATTGTTCCACATGTAGATGTATCTTTGACGTGTTCATGGGAGGAGGTAAGTTCCTTGCCTTCCTTTTCTACCATCTTCATCCCTCCTGATAATTCAGTAGTTTAATACAGGTTTCTCGAACCAATCTATTAGGAGTTACACATTCTTTCCTAGGTTGAGCGAGAGCTTTGTTTCCTCACTTTCTACCAATTTCCGTCACATTTTACCCTATGTATCAATTCCCAGCTCTCAATTTTGAGATTTTCAAGAGCAAGAAGCAGATATTATCCACGCCTGGGTCTGTCATAGTAATTCAGCAGGTGCTCGCATCATGCTGGTTTAGTTGATGTGTTCACATTATTACATGGTCTTGTCTGTTCTCGGTAGTCATATTTCTAGCCTGTTAACAACATTAACACATTGGATTATTTTTCCCTGTTTGGAACACTTTGTTCATTTGGCTTTCAGGACAACGCGATTTCTTGTTTTTTTGTTACTCTCACTGGCTATAATTTTTATTGGTTTTGGTTCATCGCTACAGCTTCCAAGGTGGTGGATTGAAGATTCTACATTCTCTACCTACATCTGTTTCTTTGGGAGACTCATCCCGTCACAATATATTAAATTGTATCTATATTTTGATGAATATCACATTTCTGTTTCTAGCCCAAACCGTACTTCAGACCCCAGGTAGTCATCTGAACTACTGATCTTCATCCTGAAGCATTCTTCTCCTGTTGTCTTTTTGAAAGCAGCAAACGGGCAGTTCTACCTTCTGGATGCTTAGGCCAAAGCCCTTGAGATGATCCTTGCCGTATGTGCTTCATTCACAGTGTACAGTGATCCATCATGAAATCTGGTCGGCGCACCTCTTTTCTCACCTGTCCAAACGCTATAATGTTTAATGTGGATATAGCATTAATCCTTGAACTTGTCTTTCTGCTTCTGCCATTATCTCCATTCAGTTTGTTTTCAACCCAGTAGTCACAGAGATTCTTTTACTATAAGCCAGATTAGGGAATTTTTCATCTTCAAAACCCTTCAGTAATTTCTTTCTTAATCCAAAGTCCTGCAAGGCCCAGTATAGTCTAACCTCCTTGACCTCATCTCCTTCTACTTTTCTCACTCATTCCTCCTCAGACTTACTGGCTTGCATTTCAAATAACTTCTACTTCAGAGCCTTTGCATTGCTTTTTCATTTTCCTAGAATACTGTTCTCTCAGAGAGACATAGCTCTCTCCCCTACTTTCTTGTCTTCCCTCCCAAACATCACCATTTACAATATTTGATATTGTCTGTCTCTACCTGGTCACCACATGAAAATAGAACTTTTTGTTTGTATTGTTTTATTTATTGCAAATAAGTAATGATATTTATTATCCCTAACACCTAGAATAGTACACAACAAACAGAAGGCACTCGATAAACTTTCCTCGAATGAAAGAATGAATGAATAAATGATTGAAACAACATATTTGCTCAGTTTTTCCTTGTGTTCCTAATACTAGGTAGAAGGAGAACCATGACTGGACTGTCCTCAAAATACATTCAAACAACTACTTAGAAACATAACGGATGAATACATCTGCCTCTTTGCAATTTAATCATTTCTTTCCAAAATCCTAGGGCAAGACAATCTATACATTATATTTTAAATATATAATAACTTATGCAGTTATATAAATTGATACTATAAATTTCTATTATATATTAAATATTTTCCATGATTTTTGTTAAAGAAAAAATGGTGATTATAAAAGATTATATACAGCCATTTTTCTTCGATGAATGGAGTAGAAAGGAGGAAGGAAATAAAGAAGCCATTTGAAGATTATAGACCAACATGTTATCAAAAGTTATCTATGTGTGGTAAAGTCATTTACTTCTTTTTTTCCCAATTTTCCATTTTTTATACATTTTATAATGAGCAATGTTAATCAGGAAAAATGTGGAAAAGCTAAAGTTTTATACTGAAAGAGATCATGAATTCTTGTGTTTGGACTACCATTTTTCTTATTTAAACAAAGTAGAAGGAATAGCTAGTTGAATAGGGCCTTATTCTTAAAATAAAGTGAAAACAGACTCTTTTACTTTTTCCTTCCTTTAGAAATTCCTGTTGGATCCTCACCTTCACTCGCTTATACATTTTCTTCTACATTCTGCTTTTGGTGGAAGTTGATACATACTTCTTTAGCGATCTGAGATTTAAGACTTTTACTCCTTCTCTCTGCTTACTTAATTACTATAGGAACAGTTGTATTTCTTGTCCATTCCATAGTTTGCCCCTCCAAAAAACCAACCAAACACACAAAAAGCTCCCACAAAAAAGGAAAAATACATAATAAAGTCACAAATAGCTTTCTGATGAAACACTTTTTTTAAAACCTCAATACTTGTCAAGGCAGAGCCTGATCATGCCAGAGAAATAATTCATCTCAATATTTTTTGAGAACCCAGCTTGCTTGAACAGTAATGAAGAAAACAACTGCCATCTCTTCTGTTCTAACAATTAGATTTATTTACTTAATTCACTTTTAATTTTAAAACAATATGAAAGTAAATTTAATTGTCATTAGCATGGATCTCATATTAACTAATGAGTATTTTCTGGGTGGCATTGTTTTCCCTTTTCAGCATTTCTCTGTAATATTTACTTTTCCTCTCTTTTCATACTTTGCTTTTTGCATTTTGCCTTACAATTTTACATCTTTGTTTTTATGTCAATAAGAAATCCTTTTTTCTGTGGTTTTATTTGTTTGACTACACTTTTGTCTTTCTTGAGCATTGAAGCACTTTGGCATTCATCACTTGAAACTGTAGGGACTAGTTAGGTAATGAATGAAGCTAAAATATCAGACCTATAACAGCAGAGGATCATTTCTTGTTCAGGGTATTTATCCTGTTGACCCTTGAACAACAGAGGTTTGGACTGCATAGGTCCACTTTTGTGCAAATTTTTTTTCAATAAATGTGTATTATATGATCCCTGGTTAGTTGAATCTGCAGATGTGGAACCATGGATATGGCGGGTCAACTATAGAGTTATACACAGATTTTTGACTGTGCAGAGGGTGGGTTGCCCTAACCCTGGTGGTGTTCACAGGTCAACTTATGTATGTATATATATATACTTCTACATGTTGTCTTCATTCTAGTATCCAATTTGAGTAGGAAGCCCTTATCTGGAATATGGCTGGGCTTGTGTTAAAAGAAACATGGTGGGGAATTTCCTGGAGTTCCAGTGGTTAGGACTCCACACTTTCACTGCCGAGGGCACAGGTTCAATTCCTGGTCAGGGAACTAAGATCCCACAAGCCGCATGGCACAGCCAAAAAAATAAAACCCCAAGAAACAAAGAAACATGGTGAAACACTGCAGGCTTTTTCTTAAAATTTCTACCTGGAAACAGCACATGTCATTGGGGCTCTCATTCTATTACCAAAGTAAGTCAAATGACAACTTACAAGTTCAGTAAGATGGGGATGTATGATACTTGTACAGAAAGAAACAATAAATGTTCATTGCTTTATAACTTATCACTTACCCCAAGTCTAGGAAAATATCTCAAGTTTAGGAAAATAAATCAGAAATGGAGTTCTAGTGGAGGTGAGCTTGGAGTAGGGTTTTTAAGAGGAATCACTAAGTTATGATATAAAGGGTCACACATAAAGGCAGGGGAAGAGAAAGTATAGGAAGGAGACCAAAGTAGAGAGTTTTTTCATGGCATGTGACTCTCTAGGTTATGAAAATTAGGTGGTTGAGATTGTTAGTAAAGGAAATGGGACTGGTAAGGACTTAAAGGTTAGCAGTATTCACACAGAAAAAAAAAATGGACCACAATAATCTTTTGTGTATTGAGCTGATGTAACTTTAAAATAGCACTATGATGTAGGCATCTAACATTCTGTGAGTATAGGCAGTGAAGTTAAGGTGCTTATTTATCAGCTGGTGACTTCCAGCATGCTGTGTTTGTCTTTGGATGTATGTACTTCTGCAAATGTGGTGTATGTTTACTTGGAGTTTTGTGATGGATAACTACCACTGAGTGACTGCTGTGACTATAAAAATACTCTCCCTGTCTAAGTTAAAAGGTTTTTTATCTTTCATTTTTTTGCATTTTTTTCTTTTTTTTAAGGAAGTATATTTGATTTACAATATTATATTTGTTTCAGTATACAACATAGTGATTCAGTCTTTCCATAGGTTATAATCCATATAAAATTATTATGTCTGCCAGAAAAAGACATACTCTGTTATCACTTACATGTGGAATCTAAAAAGTAAAACAAACATGTATATAACAAAACAGAAACAGACTCATAGATATAGAGAACAAACTAGTGGTTACCAATGGGAAGAGAGAAGGGGTGAGGGGCAAGATAGGGGTGTGGGATTAAGAGATACAAACACTGTATAAAACATATAAGCAACAAGGATATATTGTACACCACAGAGAAATATAGCCATAATTTATGTCAGAGTGTTTTGACTATGTTCTCGTCTAGAAGTTTTATGGTTTCGGGTCTTACATTTAGGCCTTTAATCCATTTTGAGTTTATTTTGTATATGGTATGAGGAAATGTTTTAAACTCATTGATTTACATGCGGCTGTCCGGCTTTCCCAGCACCACTTGCTGAAGAGGCTGTCTTTTCTCCATTGCATATTCTTGCCTCCTTTGTCATAGATTAATTGACCGTAGGTGTGTGGGTTTATTTCTGGTCTCTCTATTCTGTTCCATTGATCTATGTGTCTCTTTTTGTGCCGGTACCATACTGGTTTGGTTACTGTAACTTTCAAATATATTCAGAAGTCAGGAAGGGTTATACCTCCAGCTTTGTTCTTTTTTCTCAAGATTGTTTTGACATTCAGGGTCTTTTGTCATTCCATATCAATTTTAAGATTTTTTTTTATAGTTCTGTGAAAAAATGTTCTGGATATTTTGATAGGGATTGCATTACATCTGTAGATAGCTTTGGTAGTATGGATATTTTTAACAACATTAATTCTTCCAATCTAAGAGCACAGTGTATCTTTCCATTTCTTTGTATAATTTTCAAACTCCTTCATCGATACTTCATAGTTTTCAGAGTATGTCTTTCACCTCTTTGGTTAAGTTTATTCCCGGATATTCTATTCTTTTTGATGTAATTTTATATGGGATTGTTTTCTTTCATTCTCTTTCTGATAGTTCATTTTTAGTTATAGAAACCAACAGATTTCTATATAATTAATCTTGTATCCTCAACTTTACTGAATGCATTTATTCTAATAGTGTTCTGGTAGGGTTTAGGGTTTTTGATATAGAGTATCATGTCATCTGCAAATATTGACAGTTTTCTTCCCTTCCAATTTGGATAGTATTTATTTCTTTTTCTTGTCTGATTTCTGTGGCAAGGAAATACAACACTGTGTTAAGTGGAAGTGGAGAGAATATGCGTCTTTGTTTTGTTCCTGATTTTAGAAGAAAGGCTTTCAGCTTTTCACTGTTGAGTATGATATCAGCTATGAGTTTGTCATAAATGGCTTTTATTATACTGAGATATGTTCCCTCTTTACCCATCTTCATGAGAGTTTATTTTTTTTTAAACATCTTTATTGGAATATAATTGCTTTACAATGTTGTGTTAGTTTCTGCTGTATAAAGTGAATCAGCTATACATATACATATATTCCCATATCCCCTCCCCTTTGTGTCTCCCTCCCATCCTCCCTAGCCCACCCCTCTAGGTGGTCACAAAGCACTGAGCTGATCTCCCTGTGCTATGCGGCTGCTTCCCACTAGCTAGCTATTTTACATTGGGTAGTGTATATATATCAATGCCACTCTCTCACTTCGTCCCAGTTGACCCTTCCCCCTCCCTGGGTCCTCAAGTCCATTCTCTACGTCTGCGTCTTTTTGATGAGAGTTTTAATCATGAATGGATGTTGAATTCTGACAAATGCATTTTTTTTCTTCTTTTATTTGTTGGGATGCCGTCGTGAGTTTTCCCTTAGATTTGTTAATGTGGTGTATCACATTGATTGATTTGTGAGTGTTGAACCATCTATAGAATAAATCCCACTTGAATATGGTATGTGATCCTTCTATACAGCGCTGGATTTGGTTTGCTAATATTTTGTTGTTGAGGATTTTTACATCTGTATTCACCAGAGATATTGCCCTGTAATTTCCTTTTGTGTAGTGTCTTCGTCCGGTCTTGTAATCAAGGTAACGTAGCCTCATAAACTGAATTTGGGAGTGTCCCACCCTCTTCAATTTTTTTGAATAGTTTGAGACTAAAAGTTATTAGCTCTTCTTTATAAAGTTGGTAGAATTTCTCTGGACTATTTTTTTTCTGCGAGTCTTTTAAATTATTAATTCAATTTCATGTCTAGTTATCAGTCTGTTCAGACTGTCTCTTTCTTCCTGATTCAGTCTTGGCAGGTGGTACAACTTCTAGAAATTTGTCCATTTCTTCTAGGTTGTCCAGTTGGTTGGCATATAACTATTTGTAGTAATCCCTTATGGTTTTTTTGGTATCTCTGTGGCATCAGTTGTTATTTTTCCTCTTTTATTTCTTATTTTGTTTGGCTTTTCTCTCTTTTCTTCTTTAGGCTGGCTAAAGGTTTATTTTGTTTGTCTTTTCAAAAACAAAGGTTTGATTTCATTGATTTTTAAAAATATTTCTGTATTTATTTACTTTCCAATCTTCATTTTTTCTCCCTTCTGCTGGGTTTGGGCTTTGTTTGTTCTTCTTTTTCTAATTCCTTTAGATGATAGATAGGCCTAGCATGTGATCTATCCTAGAGAACGTTCCATCTGCACTTGAAAAGAATGTGTATTCTGCTGTTTTTAGATGGAATGTTCTCAAATACCTATTCAGTCCACTCTATTGTGTCATCTAAAACTTTAGTTGCCTTTTTGATTTTCTGTCTGGATAATCTTTCCACTGATGTCAGTGGGGGTGTTGAATTCCCCCACTATTATTATGTAACTGTTAACTTCTCCCTTTTTGTTTTTTGGTATTTGCTTTATATATATAAGTCTTCCACTATTGGGTACATATATGTTATTGAGTATAATATCCTCTTCTTGTATTGATCCTTTTATCATCATATAATGCCCTTCTTTGTCTTTTGTTATAGACTTTGTTTCAGTCTATTTTATCTGAGATGAATATCGCTATCCCTAACTTCTTGTCATTTCTATTTGCGTGAAATATCTTTTTCCATTCTCTTACTTTTAGTCTGTGTGTGTCTTTAGTTCTGAAGTGAGTCTCTTTTAAGCAGTATAAGATGTACATTTTTTATTTCCCTTCCCCACATTTTTTGCTTTTGATGTCATATTATACATCTTCAAATTTATCCCTTTACTATGTATGTTAGTTATAGTTGCTTTTACAATTTTTTTCTTTCATTCTTTATACTAGCTTATTTAAGTGGTTAATCCTCAGCCTTTACTATATGTTTTTCTTTACTAGTGGGATTTTTCTGTTCCTGTGGATTCTTTCTTCTTGTTAATGCCTTTTGTTTTCTCTTCTTAGAGAAGACCCTTTAACTTTTCTCTAAAGTAGGTTTAACATTGATTAACTCTTTTAGTTTTTGCTTGTCTGAGAAATTTTTGTCTCCTTTAGTTCTAAATGATAATTTTGCTGGGTAGAGTATCCTAGGTTGCAGGTTTTTCCCTTTTATTTTTATTTTTTTTAAATTGCAACTTCAGGAAAAGTTCCTGCTTTATTATTCCAAATAAATTTTCGCATGTAAAATAAATGTCCAATAGTTCCTGGTATGTGGGAAGATAATGTTTGTTAAAGTCACAATGAAGCCTTATTGACAGAAGCTTGGCTATATAAACAGCACAAGTTGAGAAAAGGTTTAATCTCCAAACCTATTAGACTGGATGAAGTAAGATCAGTAACGGCCACCTTGCAACATTACAGGAGGTCTCATTCCTATAGGAGGTTGAGGAGGCCCACCTTGGTAAGGGGGCACCATTGGCAGTCCCTGCCCATACGGCAGCATAGCACCAGGAAGATAACCTGGTATGCCTTGATGATGACCACCATACTGACCATGAGGTGGCATTGGGGGTCTCATTCTTTGTTGCTGTGGGATGCCTGGCTGTGGTGGCCTCATACATCCAATTGGTCCAATGGGTGGATTACCAATGGGAGCCTCTCCTGGTCGAGGAAGATTACGTTGATATTTAGGTAACTGTGCTCTTCTCTCTTCCAGCAATATATCCTCATCTGGATGAGTCAACTTACTGGTTGCACTGGTCGTCATAAGTGTAGCAGGCTTACTTGTTATTGAAGCTGCTGGTTTAGCTGCAGTGCTATTTGTTGTACTAGTGGTTGAAGCTGTAGACTGTGTATATGCAGGGAATGTAGGCTTTGGGGGTTCTGTAGTTGTTGCAGGGGTACTATTTAAGGGCTTGAAATCTGTACCAACAGGCCCTTGGACAGCTGCCTGAGCCTGTCTCACACTGGGGAAAAGAGGCTTAGTAACTGGAGGCTGTGGAGCTGGAACTGTTGCTATTGGTGTAGGTGGTCTGTAAAGAATATCTGGCGCTGAAACAGCCTGTGCTTGAGTCATTGGAGGAATTCCAGGACATGGAACAGGAGGGGGCGTACCTGGTGGCATACCAGGCATCAGAGGTGGTATTCCCGGTCCAGGTGGCATCATTCCACCCATTGGATCATTCCAGGTGGCATTCCCGGTGCTCCTGGAACTGATGGTAGTCCTGGTTGTGCCATTGGGGGGATATAACCTTGTTGAGGTTGAACAGGCTGTGGTTGAAATGAAGTTGAAGCTGCAGAGTCATCATCATCATATTCATCATAATCCTCTGGTTGCTTCTTTTTTTGACTCTCTGCTTGTGTTTTCTGTTCAAGAAGTCATCTTCTTTCATCCATGTCTTTTTTTGGAATACTTTCCATACCATATATTTCCAACTCTATGTCTGTTCTCCCAGGTATTGCATTTGGTACTGCATCTATTGTCTCTTTATGCACCTGCATGCAATGAATAGCTAAGCCAGGTCCTGTATACAGTTTCTTATGACATATGTGACATTTAAAATGCTTTGCTTTTTGGTGCTGTATAAGGATCTTGTCATCATCAAAATCTCTATTACAATACCAGCACCATGGCTTCAGCTTCTGCTTCTTCTTGTGACCCATAACTACGCTCTACCGACCAAAAAAAGGGAGGAGAAAACAAGCAGGAAAAACTAGCCGAAGAGTCGCTCACTCTTCCGACCCAACCGCCACCACCGTGTCCCACAGGAAAACCAGGTTTTTCCCTTTTAGCACTTTCAATAATGATGCCTGTCCCTTCCAGCCTGCAAAGTTTCTGCAGAAAAATCAGCTTATAGCCTTATGGTGGTTCCTTTATATATGACTCTTTGTTTTTCTCTTGCTGCCTTTAAGTTCTCTGTATCTTTAACTTTTGTTATTTTAAGTACGATATGCCTTTGTGTGGATCTGTTTGGACTCATCTTGTTTGGGATCCTCTGTGCTTCCTGGATTGCATAGCTGTTTTCTTCTGAAGTTTTGTGAAATTTTCAGCCATATTTTCATCAAATATATTTTCAATCCCCTTCTCTCTCTCTTCACCTTCTGGGACCCCTATAATGTAAATGTTGGTATACTTGTTGTTGTTCCAGAGATCTCTTAAATTGATCTCATTAAAAAAAATTCCTTTTGCTGTTCTGATTGGATGATGTCCATTATTCTGTCTTCTGGATCACTTATGCATTAATCTGTATCACCTTCTCTGGTATTAATCCTTTCTCGTGTATTTTTTATTTCAGTTATTGTATTCTTCAATTCTGACTGATTAAAATTCCACTGTGTTCCTCTATTCTTTTTGCTAATTCAGTTAGCATTCTTTTTACTAATGCTTCGAATTCTTTATCTGATACATTATTTCTCATTATTTGTTTTTTCAGGGGTTCTTCTCTCGCTTTTTCAAATGAGACCAATTTCTCTTTCTTCTCATTTTGTTCAACTTTTTTGTCTCTAGAAAATTTGGTGAAACAGTTCCCTGTTTGAGATCTTGAAGGTGTGCCCTTATGTGGGAGCCTCCCTGTACAGTCTGTGTGTGTCGTGTGGCTTTGGTGGGAGAGTTGGATTTGATGTGAACGTAAGCCATGTCTTTGCTGTTTTGCTGGCAGCTATCATCTTGGTGGGAGGTGAGGTTGGAGAAGGGGGAGCCAGGGCTTGAACTAGATGCCAGCTGGGGCTTCCCCTCCTCTGCTCAGTGGCCATCATCACCCTATCGGGGGCAGGGGCCCATCCCTCGTTGCTGGAGCAGAAGCCCTGAATAACAGGTCTAAACTTTCTCTGTTCTCTTTAAGTGTGTGATCTCCCCCCTCCTAGCACCAGCAAACTTGCCCCATAGGAGAGAAGTGCTGGGGCAAGTGGGGCCCATGGAAGCACTTGGTATGTGTTGGGGCATGGGCTGTGGTGCTCCGACCACATACAGAAGTCTGAGCTGCATGTGATGCACTGCCTATGCAAGTGCCAGTGCCTGGGTCAGCTGCCTATGACCTGCTCCACTCAGGTGCTACTTTGGGTCTGAGTCTCCTTTGTCCCTCACAGTTGATCTCTCGTCTTTGCCTCTGCTACCCCTGCCCTGGTTTGGAGCTGCACTGCAGTGCAGGCAGGGCCCATGTGGGCTCTTTGTACGTATCAAGGCACAGGCTGTGGCGGTTTGGCCGCAGACAGAGTTTGGGCTACTTCTGATGCACTGCTTGTGCAAGCACCGGTAGTGGCTGCCCCAGCCCTGCTCAGATGCTGCTTCAGAGTTGCGCTGCCTCTGTGTCACGTGGTCGAGCGCTTTTCCTTAGGCGTAGAGCTGTGATGTGAAGTAAACAGGCTGGAGCAGTCCCTTGGCTCAGGTTAGGGCTCACGCTGGGGATGTCATGGGAAACCAGTCAGCCTCCTCAGCAGTTTCAATCTGTCCTCTTTGCCCTGTCTTGGGAGCAAACCAACTCATGTGTGCTCCTCGTGAGTGGAGTCCAGGATTCCCACAGCCCTCCTGTTAGCCCCACTGACCCTCCAGGCAGCCAAGGGGACTAGCCTTTCCTGTGTTGGACCCCAGGACTGGGGTGCCCAATATGTGGCTGGAACCGTCCATTCCCTAGGGAGGATCTCCACCTGTGTAATCTCCCTTTTCCTCTGTGTCCCCTCACAGGGGCACAGGTCCTGACATGATTGCTTCTCTTCCGTTCCTACTGATTGTGTGTGGACCCTTCTTATAACCTTGGTGTACAGAGTTTTTCTGCCAGTTTCCAGTGGGATTTGTTCCATATGCAGATGTATTTTTGATATGTTCCTATGGGGAGGTGAGTTCCACCTTTTCCTCTTCTGCCATCTTCATCTCCTCTCTCTCCCAAGTTAAACATTTTAAGAAACAGAAACTGACTTAGGATGGATTAAGCCTAAAAATATTGACAAGTTTATTGTAAGTATATTGGGCAGCTAAAATCAATGGGAGAGCTGGAATACCAGGAGAAATGGCCAGAACCACATCTCAAACCTGGGTTGATGTGGAAAATTCTCCCTTCACTACCTCTGCCAGGAAGCAACCACCTAAGCCCTTGGTTTTTGCTGCATTTAGCTCCTGAGGCAAAGACCAGAATGCATGTATCGAGTGCTATAGCCAAAGATAATGCCAGGGCCTAACTGCAGGAAAGTCTCATAAGCAAGTGCCTGGCAACTCGCTCTTTAAAGAGAGACGCTTTTCCCATGTCAAATCAGACGCTGAAAGTGTGAAAACCCTAAATATCAAGAGGCATTTAGATGCTAATTTGTCAAAATGAAGGAAAATACCCATACAGGTAGAAAGTAAAGAAGTGACTGATATGAAAAGAAATAAAAGAGTTGATTGGGAAAATGGGTATTGAGAGATGGCAAGAGGAGATCTGGAATTAGTTTGGGGAGTGTTTGTGCTAAGGGACCAGGAAGATACACATACTTCGGTGGCAAGAAAATCATGACCTTTGGAGCCAAAGAGAAGGGAATTTAAACCCTTGTCTTGATGCATATTAGATGTGTGTCTTAGTCAAGTTAGTCCAGGAACATCAGTAAATTGGAGATAACGATATTAGTATGAAGATCAAATAAAATATGTAAAGGTCTGTCATTCTGTCTACCATATGGTAGGTACTCAACAAACATTACCCACCCACCTATTCCCCCCAAAGCTTTAGGATAAAAGCAATGAGGAAAGTCAGTACAAAGATTTCCATGTTGTTCTAGCATCTAATGTCCTGAATTCCTCAGGAGATGATGGTTGGTAAAGGAACAATAAGAGAATAAAATTTAGAGGTAAGTTTTGTTACTGGTAAGGGATAGAATCTTTTCTGGAACCTAGCTGGATCACAGGTTGCCCTATGGTTATCTTTAGTTTTCTCTCAACCAAGGTGCTGAAGACAGACTAGTCCTTGAACAGTCTTAGTGAGCAGGTGTACCCCCTGGAGTTTCCTCTGCTTCTGCACCATTTCTGTCCAAGTAGATCTGGATTTCCATCCAGTCTTACCTTCTTCCTTCTTTTGAGTCCTTTCTGGAAGGAAAAAATAGGAAGCAGCCAATCTAAAGGGAATTCCAGTTAAAAGCATTAAGAGTCATAAAAGGTCTACAAAAGGGCCCAAATTCAAATATATTGATAAACATTAGCATCATCCTTGGACAAGACAATTGTAAGTAGTGAGTTGATAGGACTGAGGTTTGTTTGAACTTAAAGGAATTCAAATTCAAATTGCTTATAACTCAAGCAAAGTGAAATATAAATGAAGGCAGATCGCTGTCAGGTTACAGATCCTAGCCTACATCTGGGGTTTCTTCTCAGAATCCTCTTGCCTCTGAGGAAACATGGGTTGGAAGACCCAAGGTGTGAAGACTTTCTGTTTTGAACTCAAGCAGCTTTACGTTGCATCTCTCATTCACACTGAGGTCACACAAGATATTATTTGAAAACAGGGCTGTGTGGCTAAAAAGGACATTTAGACCGTGATGCTCTTTTATGCAGATTTGCACGACTCTCTCATCAGATTTATAGTAAGTGAAGACTACACTTTTCCCAAAGCACTTCCACATATAGTCTTTCAATGACCCTCTTAAGAACCTAGTGAGGAAAGCATATGACTTGAATATTGGTGATCAAGAATATAGCCACATATAATTTTCAGTCAATGGAATAAAACGATGATTTTATTGAATGGTGGAAGAGAGATTACTATTTTCTTCACAGTCAGTGGTTTTTGCTAAGTCTCTAACAGGCTCATTCTGACCAGGAAAAATGGATTTGGGTTGGGAACATGGAATGTGAAATCAGTGTTTCAGGGGCATGGACTTTCACAGAGGCCTCTGCAGTCACCATGTTCCTGGCTAGTAAAACCCACTGAAATTATTTTCTTGCTATAATGTGATTTACAACTTAAACGTGTTCTAGTAAATAGAGATGCTTCCACGGCTCTACCGCTTCCCACCCTTTTGGCCAGATCTCGGCACATCTGAGAAAAATTATGAGATCTCGTGTTAAAAGATCTAATGGTACCTGAATTGTGTTTTCTCCTTATGTCTTGATGTGATGGGGAAAAACATGTCTCTAGAATTGGCTATTTCATTCTCAACGGCACCAGTTATTTAAAAGTGTCATTTATATACAGACCCTGCAGCTACATCAGTGCAGCTGGAATTTAATTTAATCCATTTACTCATTTGTTCAATTAACATTCAGTGAACACTGAATGGTACCTGTGGTTGAGCCACAATAATGGGAAAAGTTATGACAAAGGAGACAAGAATATACAATGGAGAAAAGACAGCCTCTTCAATAAGTGGTGCTGGAAAACTGGACAGCTACATGTAAAAGAAAGAAATTATGGACAGCTACATGTAAAACACTCCCTAACACCATACACAAAAATAAAGTCAAAATGGATTAAAGACGTAAATGTAAGGCCAGACACTATAAAACTCTTAGAGGAAAGCATAGGCAGAACCCTCTTTGACATAAACCACAGCAACATCTTTTTTGATCCACCTCCTAGAGTAATGAAAATTAAAACAAAAATAAACAAATGGGACCTAATGAAACTTAAAAGCTTTTGCACAGCAAAGGGGATCATAAACAAGATGAAAAGACAACCCTCAGAATGGGAGAAAACATTTGCAAATGAAGCAACTGACAAAGCATTAATCTTCAAAATATATAAGCAGGTCATACAGCTCAATATCAAAAAAACAAACTACCCAATCAAAAAATGGGCAGAAGACCTAAATAAACATTTCTCCAGAGAAGACATACAGATGGCCAACAAACACATGAAAAGATGCTCAACATTACTATTAGAGAAATGTAAATCAAAACTACAATGAGGTATCACCTCACACCGGTCAGAATGGCCATCATCAAAAAATCTACAAACAGGGCTTCCCTGGTGGCACAGTGGTTGAGAGTCCGCCTGCTGATGCAGGGGACACGGGTTCGTGCCCCAGTCCGGGAAGATCCCACATGCCGTGGAGCGGCTAGGCCTGTGAGCCATGGCTGCTAAGCCTGCATGTCCGGAGCCTGTGCTCTGCAATGGGAGAGGCCACAACAGTGAGAGGCCTGCATACCGCAAAAAAAAAAAAAAAAAAAAAATCTACAAACAATAAATGCTGGAGAGGGTGTGGAGAAAAGGGAATCCTCTTGCACTGTTGGTGGGAATGTAAATTGATACAGCCACTGTTGAAAACAGAATGAAGGTTCCTTAAAAAACTACAAATAGAACTACCATATGACCCAGCGATCCCACTACTGGGCATATACCCAGAGAAAACCATAATTCAAAAAGACACATGCACCCCAGTGTTCATAGCAGCACTGTTTACAATAGCCAGGACATGGAAGCAACCTAAATGTTCATCGACAGAGGAACGGGTAAAGAAGATGTGGTATATATATACAATGGAATATTATTCAGACGTAAAAAGGAATGAAATAGGGTCATTTGTAGAGAGGTGGATGGACCTAGAGACTGTCATACAGAGTGAAGTAAGTCAGAAAGAGAAAAGCAAATGTCATAATAATGCATATATGTGGAATCTAGAAGAATGGTATAGATGATCTTAGTTGCAAAGCAGAAATAGAGACACAGATGTAGAGAACAAATGTGTGGGTACCAAGGGGGAAAGGGGTGGGGAGGGAGGAATTGGGAGACTGGGATTGACACATATACATTATTGATATTATGTATGAAATGGACAACTGATGGGCACATGCTGTATAGCACAGGGAACTCACCTAGTGCTATGGTAACCTAAATGGGAGGGAAGTCCAAAAGGGAGGGGACATCTGTATGTGTGTAGCTGATTCATTTTGCTGTGCAGTGGAGGCTAACACAACATTGTAAAGCAGCCATACTCCAATAAAAATTAATTTAAAAAATAATGGGAAACGTTAATGGATGTGTAGAGCTTTCTCTATATAAAGCATTGTTTTAAGTGCTTTTATATATATTATTTGTTTAATTCTTTTACAAATCTAAGCAATAAGTACCCAATTTACAGATGAGGTAACATAGGTACAGAGATATGAAATAATTCAAACTTGGGTTGTCACACTCAGAGTTCTCACTTCTAACCATTGTACAGCCCTTCCTCAGAGTCCCTGTGGGGAAAGCATCTGTCTCATCTGATCGTCTTCCTGTCTACTCCAGTGAAAGCCCATCCAGGATAGACGCCCTAACCAGGTACTAACCAGGTATCTATGAGCTATTTGATATCTTCACTTTAGTAATCAATGGAGATCATACATACACAGATGGGTGTGTGTGTGTATATATATATATGTATCTATATATGAACTAATGGAGATTTTAGTATCTATGCATACAGAAATGATGTTTTACGTATATGATGGACGTTATATATAGAAGGATTATATGTATATAAATGGAGCTTATTATGTATATATATGTAATTACAAATTTCCTGCATCTTCTCTTCCTCTTCCTCCCTCCCTCTCGTCTCTTTTCCTCTAAAATACCTCATAATAAATGACAAAGGAGCCATTCCCTTTTGGACCTCCCACTGTAAATTCTTCCTAAGGATGAATAACTCGACCTCGAATTCCTCCCGTCATGTGTGAGTTTCACAGAGGGACTGGAAATCCCATTTCTAACCCACCTGCGAGAGGAAGAGCCCTTGTGCAGGGGTGAGATGGGGAGACGGTTTAGACAGGACAGAGCCCTGAGCAGAGGAAGGGGTCCAGAGCGGAGGCTGTGACTCACACAGACAATTTGTAGCTGAGGAGTTGTGCCTTCTATTTGGTTTGAAGTATTTCCGTCATATTCAGTAAAATGGATGGCAGAAATAGAAGCCCATGTACTTTGTCCATTTGTAAGAATGCAGCCTAAGGTCATACATACTCTCCCTCCCTCCCATGTCAAGTTGCCATGAGGGCCAGCGGCCTGGGGCTGGAACAGGGGCTCTGAGCGACGGCTGAGCTTCCTTGAGGAGCGCAGCCACGGAGCCGGGCTCTTGCCTTGCTGGCCCTTTGGGGAATCCTGAGGGCAGCATTTGTCTTGGCCCTTCGTTGTCTCCCCCACCATTTCCACCTGGAACCTGGCTGCGTCTCTGACTTCCTGTCCCCCCCAAACCAACCTGCACGTTCTCCACTAGCCTGCTTTCACACGCTGTGCACGGGGGCCCCGGCCCACAGACAGGAGCTTTGCACCTACCATTAACTGTGTTTTCAACACTCTTCCCATCCCGCTTCACCTGCTGAAACTCTACTTATTCCTTTGATTTCAGCTTAAGGCTCACTTCCTCAGACCAGCCTTTCCCGATTGTCCTAATTCTGCCAAAAGCCCTTCATTTTAGCCTCATGGCACCTGTGTGTCTCTTCTGTGGCCATTGTCAAAGATACAGTTTTACACTGTTGGACCCGTTATTTAATTAACTCCTAGTGTCTCTGCTCATCTTTAAATCCTTGATGAAGGAAGATTGTTTTTACTGACCAGCACCTAGAAAAATATCCAGCCCACGGGTATACGTACCTGTTGGCTGGATGAGTATGTCAGCTACTCTCTGCCATTCCCTGGCATGCTATGCTCTCCTGCTCCAGGCTTTTCTTTCTCCCTGGCCCTCCTATAAAGAAGCTTTCAGAAGTCTGTTCTGTGTGTGTTTAATCTTGAAGCTTATAAATTGTATACATAATAATAATGGTTAAATTTTATATTGTGTTTACCTTGTGCCAGGCATCCTTCAAAAGTACTTTACTTACATTCGTTCATTCAATACTCATAGCCATCCTGTGTGGTAGGTTCTATCTCATTTCATTGAATATGAGGGACGTTGATTGTAAAAACACATCATTGTTTTGTCAGTCGAACTCTGAAACGTCATCTCTCTCTTACAAATGAGAATTTCAGGATAATGAAAGGTTTAGCAACTTGCCCAAGAAAGGCTGGTGCTAAAAATGTTGGAGCCATGGTGCAGATGTGGTAAGGCAATGCCAGGGGCCATGCTTTTCACCATGGGGCCATCTTGCCACACAAAGAGTCACACATCTGGGCTGTTTCTGCATTTCTTAAATCAGATACAGCCATCCCAGCAGATCTCAGAGGCCACGTGAAGTCACATGATAAACACGGTGCCACCTACTTCACTATCGCTATTTGACAGGAAAATGTTAAATTGCCTTTATAGTAAAATATACTTTATTAAAATAAATAAGGATATATTAAATAGTAGAATGCAAAATGTATCCACGTTTTAGATAGAACTTAAAACCTGTGATTGTTTATGTTTGATGCTTTATAGTTTATTTTGAAAATACTCTTTTAATTCCTAATGCTATCATTTCACCCAGGCACTTGTTTATATCACACAGGATTATTGCAACTGATGTTTCCTATTCACTTTCCTTACTCTGAATACCAACCCTGCATTTCACTGTCTAACTAGTCATCTTACAACTCTGCTTGTATTAGAGAACTTGTTTGCTAGGAGATATGAGTATTGTCCCCATTTACAGATTAAAGCTTTAGCACCTTTGCCTGACATTGAGATCCTCTGTGACTTAACCCATTCGTGTCTTTCTGAGCTCCTATCCCAATGGGGTCATCTAGAACTTTTTGCTTCAGCCAGCTGACCCCCATGTGTGACGTTCTCATTCCTGTGTTTGTGACTTGGGTCATGTCCATCCTCCTGGAATGTTATCTTCCTTCATCCTACTGAACTCTACTCTCCTATTAAAACCTCTATAAAGGTCCCCCTTGAGTCCTGAAACTTGCATTGCTTTCTTGTACCCTGGGTGAGATTGCCCCGAGCTGCATTTTTATTTCCCTTCCTCTGCTATTTACTTTAATTAACTTGATGAGTCCATGTCTTGATTCCAAAACATTCATGCTTCTTTCTGTCACCCATAGCACCTTTGCATATAACAGTCCCTCAAGAAATATTTTTGACTGTTGAATAAACAAATGAGTGAGAAACAGCCCATGGCTTTTCCTCATCAGTGACTTTCATTTATCTAAGGCGGCAGTGATGGTTTTGGAAGAGTAACACGGAGAATTAGGAGTTTTCAAATCCTGTCCTTGACACTAGTTACTGTCTCTGTAAACTTGAGGATCAGAAGCAGAAACATGAGTAGAGCCAATGGTATTCCGTGCCCACCCTGTAGTATGTGTTCAGTCTTAGAAAAATTATTGGTTCTTTTCATAAAGTCTTAAGCTAGAGAACAGTTCTTTAACTACACAGACATTATTTAAAAAAACTTAATGTCCATATTGAACAAAAAAATGCCACTTAAACTGAAAATTTAATTCTATCCCATATGGTCTATGTTACTTGTGTTCATACGGTAGTTTGTGAAAGTACCCTCCCAAATTGTAGTACATATAAGTGAAAGAGAGTAGGAATGAAGGTAATACCTAGACTAGTGGTTAGACTACTCAGCAATTCATTACCTTCCCTTTTTTGTTCCCACTCAAGACACATACCACCAAAGATAAATGCCAAATGCATAAACAGTTCTTTCAGTTTTATTGCTTTAACATACATAGTTTAATTATCAGTTGAGCAAATTATTAACAAACTACAGTGACATGAGTTGAAATAAATAGTTTCAAATAATACTGCATAATTTCAAAACAAACCCAGTGTTACATGCGTGAAAAAATTGAGAACACAATGAAAAAAAAATTTTGATTCAGTTAAGCACAAAAGGAATGCAGAATCCCAAACAAGGAATATCTGACCTTCTATGTCAATGTCGTGAGGGTATTAAAGAGCTTTATCTATTCCTGGATAAATAATTCATTTTTATTGATTGGTGAAATTGACTTTAAGGATAAATAATGACCAAAAAGCTCTACAAGTGCTTTTGCCAAAGTTTATCTATGGCCAAACCATAAACCTACTTTGAATTGGCAGTTACTAGAGTGGATGCTTCACTCAGCCCCATTCTGCCTTCTGCGCAGCAGGGTGAGGTGTAGAAGCCAAGGTACTGATAGTTTGAAACACCTCAAATGCCACTAAACTTAAGTTCTCAAGATATTGCTGCAATAAACATGACTATTATCAACTGCTTGCTTTTACTTAATCTCAGGCTGTCAGCTTAAATCTCCCTTCATCCTGATTTACAATGTGCATGCTACCTTCGGAAATGTCACTAAGTTTAAAATGTCAAAGTTGTTGCCTGTAAAAAGTACATAAGGTAAAGTAAGTGAATTTTTTTTTTTGCCAAGTCAGTATGGAACTAAAACGTAATCAAAATGGAAAGCAGGGGCATCTGGAAATCTTTCACTGGAAGTTTTAATTCATATTTAATCACCCAAAAACTTGCTCAAGAAAATTTTGTTTTGTTTTTTAAAGTCCCAACTATTAGGTACTAAATTGGGCATAACATATGTCTACTTCTGTTTTCAGGGAGTTGTTAGTCATGGATAGCAAAGAAAAATTATTATGCTGTCATTCAGGGCCAATGAAATTTTCTTTGGAGGAATTTTACCACACAAGGACAATTTTCAAAATCAGTCAGCAGCACAGCTTAACCCTGCAAGACAGTTGCTGAAATTCTCATATTTATATCTCATTGTATACCAGCACATAAAAATAGAGTTATAATGGTATAAGATTCAGCAAGCAATGGAATACTATCTCTACAGTATTTTCAAAATTAATTTTATGTTTAAAGCTTAAGGAAGAAGAAAAGTTCTGTGTAACTGAGAGTGTGAACTAACCTCTCAGACTTGCCCCTTTGCCTTATGAATAAACACTCCAATCCAGATTTGATGTTAGAAGCCCAGACTTGTCAGTCTTAGCTAGACTATCACTGAATATCACAGAGAGGTTCAGATAATTCATAAAGATGGGAAACTGATGGACATGTTGAGGGCTGGCCTGGGACTACATAATACATGGTTGTCTGAATAGAAAAAGTAATCTGCCGGCTTTGAACTATTGATATAATTATTGAAAGGGGGCTTTAAGATGTTTAGAGATGCTACGTATCTTTAAGACCAAATACCCAGAACAAAAAATAAGCATTCTTCTTGAAAATGCAAAGGAAAGAAAACTTTATAACTAAAAAAATACCTCATTTGGAATGAAAACACAGGACATAAGTAGAATTAGTATTTTGCTAATACCATTTAAGTGGCTGTTGTATATATCCTACATTGAAGAGATTTTTAGAGATGGTTGTTAGAAATCTGAGCCTCTTTCAGAAAGAGTTTCCCTCCAGAGCTTCCTTTTATGACAGTTGGCAGCAGGCACCATCATGACTGCCAGGTACCCAAAATTGAAGACCCCAAATAAATACATTCCCAGTTTAAGGAAACATTTCTGGCTCTACTTGAAGAAAGATAAGAAAGTCATTTAACTACCCCAGGCCTGAGATAGGGAGATCTATCCAGCAACTTGGGCAAGAGGGAGAGTCTAGACTTCAGTTGTCTCTAGGAAGAAGGACCATGTAAAGTTAAAGGACTAAATTTGCTTACAGTCAGACACATACTGTATACATTGTTACCTCTATAAAGAAGGAAACATACATTTCCTATGGTTCAGTCAGTGTGGAATACAAAGAAACTTTAGCTTATTTCAATAATCCTTGGCCCATCCTCCCTGGGATATATAATTTTAAACACACATTAGCAGTAAAGAAGGAAAGAAATGGTGTCAACAAATTGTTTTCACCAGTCAATGCTAAAGATGGATTTTAAACAGGCATCTCCATGGAAGATTTCACCTCTGTGGAAGTGAAAGTAATTTGGTGTTTTCATCTGATTTCAGATCACGTAGATGAAATATTCACTCCTCATATATCTGATATTTTTATTCAATTATTAGAGGTTATAACATTCAGCTAATTACTTATGTACCTGCTTTTTATTTGCTTTGAGTGATGTAGGCATGGATTTATATACCATATATATTTAAGTTTTGATCCTTTTGCTCTTACATAGGAAGCCAGCCAGCATTTGAAATGTGCATCTCATTTTCAAATTAAAAATCCAATCCCATTTTCCAGGAAATCTGGGTGGTGTGGTGGCTAAAGGTTCAGACTCGAGAGTGCAACCAGATTTTAAGGCCAGGGAGTTTTCAAGCAAGATCCGTCTCCTTAGTTTCTTTTTCTAAGGAATAGAGCTGATAATGTTTATCTCCTAGGGTTATTGAAAAAATTAAATAAGGTAATAGCATTCAACACAGAGTCTGCCCATAAGGGCAAGAATCACTGTTTGTTTTGTTATCTGGTATATCCTAAGAACCTAGAGCAGTGCCTGGAACATCGAAGTTGCTCAAAAGATATTTGTTAAATATATAATATCCTGATTAACTCTGATACTGGGGGGAATTTCACCCACCAACATGCTAAAAAATTGGCTGAATTTCAATTTCTCATCTTGCAAACAATATCACTAAATGATCCTCAAAAGTTATATAGTTTGTCCTCTGCCCTGACACGACTTCACCCAAACTGCCAAAGATAAGTGCCCTATCCTATCCTTAAAATCTTCCTCAGGAGAAGGCTGCCTCATCTTCATAGAACTCAAAACTCTTCCTTCCTCTGGTATAAAAGTTACCTGCTTCTGCAACTACCTTTCTTATTCCCTCCTCTACCTCTGTCACTTTCTTACCCACTTTCTTTTAGAACTGCTCTGTATTTACTGCTTTCTTCCCCCTCCAACTTGTTAAATTCATTTTGAAGTTCATTCCTTGGGTTTTGTTCTCCTAAACCAGTGGGGACTCTTGGATTCTAGAAGCCAGCCTGCAGCCGTGAAACATCTCATCCCAGGATCTACAGAAAGGCCAGCCCTACAAACCATCTATTGTCTGTAGGTGGGATTCTGGTAAGGTTGGGTTCCATTTGGAAGCGGTTCTCTCAGTTAGTATAATCTTCTTTTGAAGTGTTCAGGAGTAAGTCCTGTCTATCTTGGTAGGGGAAGAAAATTCACATGTAAAATGATTAATATAGGAAATCATTCTTTCTTTTGCTTTAATAGAAAATGTTTCTTGTTCATGTAAATTAGTTAAAATGGCAAAAGAATGCATTAAAAAGTTTAATCCTTCTCTCTTTCAGATGTCTAGGATAGTGTTAAAACCTTGATTGCCTCTTGAGTTGCATACACCTGGTTTTAGTAACATCCACAGTTTTCTATACGAATAGACCCAAAGACCCAAAACGAAAACTTTAAACTACTTTGTGTGTAGAAAAGACTCTCCTGTCATTAGGCCTGGCTTGTTTATTTGGCAGTAACATGCAAAATATTTACTAATATTAAAGATATTATGATGATAGGGAAAGAGAGTTATGACCAAAAATGCGATAGGGTTTCTGTCCGATTAAGTGTTGTTTTCTGGCATGTGACATATAAATGAAAATGACAAATAAATATAGATTTTTAAGGTTGCAGACCTTTTTCTAGTTGACTTAAAAAGAATTATTAAAATAATATGGAAGTTACAGTCTTTTAACTGGATGCCCCTAAATTTTCTGATGCAGTCAAACAGAAGTATTTCTGACTTTCCAAAAAGAAAAATGGCTGTTTGATACCTAAATATGCAATAAGCAGACTGTCTTAACAAAAGACAGGCAGACAAAAGGAAGTACAGATTTTACTCAACTTGATACTCTGGCGCTTGCTTTGCTAAGCTAGAGAATTACTTACAATGAAGGTGAAACAGGCTGGCAGCTCTGCAAGGACTTCACTAGAGAAAGGTAAATATCACCAGGAAAAGTCTCGATCTCACTCTACTCATTCTGCCACTGTACAGAAATATGCATCCATGGGAACCACAGTGCCTAGCACGGAAGTGTTCATTTGACACCGAAAAAGATAAGAATGTTTTCTGGAATAGAAAAAACAAAAGAAAAAAGATAATGGCATTGGGAATTAAAATTAATAATTTTAACTAGAATGCTACAGAATGTATTAATCAATTGATATGTGGGATGGTCTCCTAAGGGGATGAGAGATGAGCGAGAGAGATTTTGGACTAAGAGGGAAGGACATTATTTGGGGGTAATTGATTGGGATGAGCAGGCCTGCTGCATCATTCTGGTAGCAAACTGTCAGCAGTTTATAGGAAGATACGGAGCTCAGGGATGGTGAGATGAAAAGACCACCCTGAATGTGAAGGTGTAGGAAGTCACTGGAAATACTATCTCTGTTGTCAGACATTAGTCTTTTCAGCCACTCATTAAATTTGAGGAGTACTAATTATTAGGTTTGAGGCCCAGATTGGGCACTTAACGGTGTGTTCACAATTTTAAATATCTTGCTTTACTGTGACTTGAAAACTGACCTCTCTGAAGATGTTAAGTGTGCAAGGATGTCAGCCTGACGACGCGGGCCTTTCTATAGAGTTGTGGAGGTACTTACCCCTCATACAGAAGGAATTTTATGGGGAACGTATATGTTATCTTAATACTGATAAATTCAGAGATTTGCAAAGACCAGAAGGCAATTTTAAGAATACTGTATTTTCTAATACATTCACAGTTTTCGTTCATGTCATAAGACAAGCAGAAAGGGAATAATTAACAAATTTCCTTAGAAGTTTAGTGTTTGAATTTTTTTCCAGACTCATTCATTTAGTCCATTAGAAAGAAGGAAATATTTTAAGCCATTAATTTCCACTTGTGATAAGTAAAAGGGAAAGATTTATATTTATCACCTTTCCTATTTAATGGAAACCTTCCAGTTTTTCTAACTAAAAAATCTTGAGTGGATTCACAGATATTTTCTAACTTATAATTCTGATTTCAGTCTAATGTTTGCCAGTGATGCTGGTGGCTAACCAGGACGGAACTGCTGTCCTTCAAAGGTGATATAAACCCTCTCCTCCCTCCCAAAGATTTTTTTTCCTTCATAAATTAACATAACTCAATTTCACTAAAAGAGAAAGGTGAGTTTTGATTAGCAAGATAAAGCAAAAGTATCATTAGAAGAAGCACCAGTCTCTGTGATGCAATTTCAAAAGATGCATAGATGGGCCACCAAGCAATCACTCTCATTAAGAAATTTCTGTCATTCCCCTGCCAGAAGAAGGGCTTAGTTATAAATATATACACCACCTTCATACTTACTGATTAGATTCATTTAACTATGTTTTATAATGGGAGGATTTGTTAATATATTTGCTGCTAATTTTTCTTCTAAGTATTATACTATTAGCAGGTTTGAATTGAATTAAATCCTGAAATGCTGCCCACTGCAGGAATTGAGTCAGGTGGACAGATGTCCTTCTCAGCTCTGTACATCTTGTTCTTATTGCACCTCTGATTACTGCACCAGACTTTACTCCTGGGACATTCTCCAAGTTAATGTTTTTTTTTTTTTAATTAAGTTTTGCTTAATTATAGTTGTTTGCTTTGAGCTAAGCTGGAAATCCCTCTACTTTGAAGAGGAGGACTTGTTCACATCTCATTTTTAAAGAGTCATTTTCTTAAGGTAGATACAGAGGTTATTTGATAAGTGTATAATTTCAAATTAGTTATGTTCTTTTGGCATCGAGCGCTGCATTCTAAACTCTAACCTGTGGAAAGCTGATGTAGAATTAAACAGACATTAGATTTTGTAAATGAGACTCTTACGATGCTTGAGCATGTGGCTTTAGGAACTAAGATACACTAGTAGTTTGGTAATTTTTTAAGAAATTATTTTCTCAACTAAATTGTAAATTCACACTTCTACCTGACAAAAGGAAGTGTCATAGGGGTAACTCCTGTAATGTCTATCTTAGAACAGAAAATGATGGTAGCATGTCAACAAAAGAAATTCCCTGTTTTGCCTCAGTTAGCTAGCTAGTCCTGGACAATATAATTATCTGGATTCTCTAATTCCTTTCTGCACTGCCTTTTCTTTTAGGGAGTGGACTCTGTCCAGAATAATATTGATCGTGGGCCAGTGCACACTGCAAGAGAGGCAGGAGCGTATTGCTTTCACTCTTAGAAAGTGTATGTATCAATACTGAGCCCAGGTAACCTAGCATTTTGGAAGAACAATATAACATATTACAATGAAAAGTTTACATTTTCCCCATAATTTATTAACATATTGACCGATTAAATCCCTTTCCCATACCACTTTGTTCAACATACTCCCATACCATTTTGTTCAACATACCACACACATCATGCTCTCAACCTTTATGCCTTCTTAACGTTTCACACATTCTTTTACCCAAACTGGCCCTCCTAACATCAGCTGATGTTGCATGTTTAAACTTTACCTAGTCAAACTAAGATGACATGGCTGTTGAAACAGTTCATTGATGGAAATGTTTTACAAGGTGAAGTTACGATGTGGGTATAATTTTGATAAAGTAGAATAGGAAATTCATGTTTAAAATCCTGTGAATGGGAACTCTATGCATGAGAAAAGGTAAAACTGAAACTTAACTCCTCCAGAGACAGACAGAAAGAAGTAGAAAGAGAGAAGCAACGCACTAGACTCTGAAACTATTATAAAGTGCATTATGAACTCAGTTCGGCATCAGCACAATGACTGCAGTTATAAAATGACCTCAGACTTCTATTTTAAAAAATGTTATTAAAATCACTCCAGCTTCATTGCCACTAACTCTACTTCAGAGTTCAGCGGTACCACACACATTTTTTGAGTTATATTTTACTCAATGACAAAAAATATTTTTCAAACTGGCCTTTTCCTTTTAATTACACTTGCAAGGTGATACAAACGGAGTCATGCAGAACTCCTTGCATTTCTGTTATCAGTCATAACTCGCTTGGGGATAGAGTTAAATGCCCATTTCCCCAACGGATAACTCTTCCTCCATCTATGTAGTATTCCCGTGGGCCTTTTTAAATCCAGAACTCAATGTGCAGAACAGCTGAGCACAGTGGAGTCCTGAAATGCACACTTGTGGCATGAAAACTCATTGTAAACTTTATAATGTTAATAAATTGTTTCATAAATAATTAAGGCAGACCTTGAAAATCGAGAAAGCAACTTGATTGCTCAAGCTTGGTTAGTTTCTGATGGATATTAGCCCAATCAGTTGACAACAGTTGTTACAAATATCTAGAGATTGAATTTTTTTTTTTTCCTGTAGAAGGAATCACACATGTCTGTCAGGTTACATCAGATAAAGGAAGTATGGAGATTAAATGGGAGAGTATTTTATGAAATCTTTTGTTTCCGTTGAAAACCAAGTCAAGAGCTCATATCACTATTTTAATTTAAAATGAAGAGGGTGAGTATACTTAAGCTGGTACAGGTGAACAGGACTCATTTGAGTCTCCTGTGTTCATTTAGTAATGAATATAAGATATTCTCCGTGATGGGAGAGGCTGAATGACCCTGAAGATTTCATTCATTCAGCAAGCATCTGTTGATTCCTTATTAGGTGCTGGCCATGCAGAAATGACAGTGGCATGATCCCCAAGATACGTTGCTCGTGTTGGTTAGGCTTTCAGTGTTTTACATTATTTGTGGGTTAAATTCTAAGTTAGTGAACTTACAGAACTAATCAAGTGTAAAAATAAAGCAGTGTGTTTAGCCAGGACTTTGTCATATAAACACTAGAGTAGAATAGTGGTTTCAGTAGATATGTCTTCCTCTAAATTCACTCATCACTTGCACTGGGTGGATTTTTTTCTTTGCTGAGCCTCGTCTGACAGCTGCATAAGTTTCCTCTGGTTTCTCTCTTTTAATCAAGGGTTTTTTTGCAGGAGCCTTCATTCTCCACATAACAACTGGGTGCCGGGGCCCAGCAGGACTCTGAATTCGGATGATCTTGGTTGAGGCAATGTAAGACATTTTCACTGTTTGCACTACAGCATTCATTAAATTTTTGGCTGCTTGGATCAGGGAGGTGACACTGTCCAACTGTAGAAAAAAAAACAAAAAGCAAATTATTATTCAGAGAATGTAATCAGGAATTTAAAGAGATTTAATGTTACAGAAAATGAAATGTGCCACTTTGTTTTCATCCCAGAAACGAATGAGTTATTCCTCATTTTATACACCTAGGTAAATTATCACATCAATCTATTTTTAATCATTTATCTAGTCATCTGATGCATAAGTAGTTCCATATTCTATTTTCTAAGATGATAGCTTAGATTTTTTCTTTCTTGGTTTTCAGTGAAATCAGTTCTGTACCTTCTATATCATACCATAAGAACCAGATGGTCACTGCTTTCTTTGTAATGGATCTCCATACTTCCAGGGTTAATGTTCACCCCTTTTGTAAGAAATGACTGTCTACAGTAAAAGCTATATCATATATAAGTAACTTAATAAAACAACAACTGAAAAATCTTCTCAGGGAATTCACAGTCTACAATAAATATCATACACACGTATGCATATACACATGCATGTATACCACTCATTTTCATGAATATTTCCCAAATAATTCCACCTACAAGAGTCTCTTTTTTAAAAACACATAATTCTTACACCTATCAGGCAGTGTATTAAAACAGATCTTTTCAGTCAAAGTTGGTTTAAATTCCAGATCTGCCTGCCATTTAGTAACATAAACAAATCATTTAACTGTTTTCTCCTAGTTTCCTCAGATATAAAATAGGAAAAGAGTACTTACTGAAGTTAAATAACATGTGTAAAGAGCCTAGTAGACTGCCACATAGTTGTTATTAATTATTTCCTTTGTTTCTTGGGAAGGCTGACAAAATTGCTTAATTATAAAGATATACCAATGAAATTACTGAAAGACACCTTTTCCCACATGATTCTATTTTGTAATTGTTGTTATGTTTTCTGGGTTGTTCACTAAAACCATCTCAGGGCAAAACGAGGTGACAGTCCTAGAATCTTGCAAAATACTTTAGCACTAAGCCCAGTTGGTTCATTTTTATATAAATAATGCCTCTTCCATTATTTTAGTTTGGCAGACTGTCACCCACAGCCAACTCACACAGGAAGATGTGCTTCCGCTGTCACCTGGCTGTGATGTGTGCTGTCAGGGTGAGGCTCAAACACTGCCTCTGTAGTCACTGAAATCCATCAGCAGCTGACTGGCCTGAGTACTCTACTCAGTTTGCAGTTAGAGGAATCTCATCTCACACAGAATAAATGAGCGAAGGAAAGTAGCAAGCTCAGGTTATGTGCCTGGGGCAGTGGTCTAGCTGGCTGCTTCCTCAGTGAAAAATTTAATTAGCCCCATTATAATGCTAACCCTGAAATCCTTAAAAAGGTAACACCAAAAAATATGTAATTTGAAAGGCAGTAATACTTGAAAACTACACATCTTTGAGTCTTTTTACTTATTGAAGCCAGAAATGTAAAATCTTTGTATGTGTCAGGAATGACAAAATTTTTTTACAAACATTAAACAGGATTTCATGAAGCACTCACATGTATTTCACAGAACACTCAGAACTTCTGAATCTGTACACAACTTAAAAAAAAAAAAAAGACAGACTTTGAATAGAATAACACACTTCGTAATTAACGTTACACTGTGGACAAACTGCATGCTAAAATCTGCTGTTTAATAATTAGCAGTTTTCATTAAAGACCTCCTAGAACTAGTCAGTTAGATTCTGAAAGTCGTTTCCAATCTCACTGTAGTAAGAAGAAAGTTTTTCTAAGTGATGAATCAACCTGAATAGTATTGAGGATCCTTGGTAATCTCTTTCAAACATGAAACTATTTGGTGTATTCTCAGGGCTCTGTGCTGCCATTAAGTCTTCTGGAGAAGAAGGTCCTAGGGACCTGCTGTCATTCAAGATTTCACCAGGGCCTCTGGCCTTCCCACCCTAAAACTTACATTCTCTTCTCCTTTTGACTCTGTAATCTTGTCATGTATAGATTGTATTTATTTCATTTGCTTTTGAAGCAAATGAACCCACCCATACAAGTGGGTTTTATATATAAACCTATAGTCTTGAAAGGAGGTTTAAGTTAAATTCATGACTTAAAATGTGGAAATTGACTTGTCTTCTTTCCTCACTGAATCAGCAAAGCCCTGTCTGTGCCATTGTGGTTTCTTATTCTGGCCTCTGACAAATCTTTTTATTTAAAAATCCTAAATGCCTGTAGTAGGACTTCTCCAGTAGACTGAAGAAAACCACAGGACAAATTATCCCTCTAGGAGAGCATGAAAACTAGTTTTGCAGACAGATTAGGAAAATTGCTGCAAGAATACTGTTATTTCACGAGGAAAGCTTGTAAGACATTCTATGAGGATCTTTGAGGTCCAAGAGCTATATGCCCTAAGAGGCCTGACTTTTTGCTATTAGCCAAATCACAGGCCACACAAGCAAGGGGCACAGACAAGGCAAGCAAATGGTAGGGAATTTTGTTTGAGGCCTAAGCAGTGCCTCAGGCCTACTCATAGAGAATAACTGCACAATTTCATGTCTCCAAAAAGTATTGTAAGTCCTTTTACCAGGCTTAGTTTAATGAAAAATCCTCCAAGGGAAGAATTCAGAAGAATTCCCTTTGTGGAAACAAAGCATATTTGAGTAGGCTAATGTACCACTTTGGGATCTCTGTGTTCAATTTCTTGAACAAAGTTCTCTGAATTTCACAAGTGTACCTGTGCCAGCGAGAATATTATTTTACTCTAAAGGCCTGGTAAGCCAGTCAGACTATAAAACTCAGGTCCAAAAATTCTCTTACCATTACAAATCGCTTTCATCAACTGAAAAGGCTTCTACGTAAATGTAACTTGAAATGTTTGCCATAAAACGAGCTATTTTTCCTAACATCTGGTAACAATCCTCTCTGATTTCGATGAAGAGTTCTTGATCAGGGTATCAACTGAGAAATGAAATGGCTTCTAAGGCCCTGAAACCTCCTAAGGTTATATGTAAATATTTGCATGCAAGGACATATGAGCAGCTTCCTGTTGCCTTCTTTCCATAAAAGTGGATGAGGTTAAAAAAAATAAGATCTTGATCCAAATTAAAGGCCTGTGATCTACATAAACTGGAAGTCTGTTCTCCTACCATAGTAAATAGGAATACAGCCATCCTTCTTATGGTAGTGACCTGTGCTTGTTCTTACAATACTGATGTGGTTTCAAAATAACTGAACTTAAGGGTCTATTAATGTCACAATAAGATCTTCAATATTGTCTATGTTCAAAAGTAAATCGGACATAGTTCATAAGTTCTGCCTCTTTTTTTTTGAGGATCTACATGAATATAGAGATGATGCCCAGTGTTAGCTCTAACTGCAAGATGTATTTTGCAAATAATCCAAATTAAGACCATCTAAATAGAGTCCTTCTCAATATTATCACTCGACAGATCTTAGTTCATTTTATGGTAATGTCTCTTTTGTGCTTTGTGGTATGTAATCTGTGATTTCAGTTAAGCTACAGTACAAATCTGTCCAGTTCTAAGAATGTTTTCAGACAAAAGGCTTGGTCCTAGTTAGACATGTGTCTGCAAGCCTTTGTTGTGGAAAAGGGTTAGAACAACAATAAAAGGTATGTTCTTTTCCCTCATAAAATGTCAAAATTTTGTTCATGTATACATAAAATGGCTGGATCTTTTTACAAAACTCGAAGTTAAATACCTGTGATAAAAGTCCTCAACAACCACATCAGAGTGGAATGTTTGCTGGCAAATCTTTGTTCAGATCTTACTGTAATTATTGACAGTTAAGAGGAGTATCCAAGAAAGACATGCTAATTATTCCTTCTTTTAATTTTGTAAGTTCCTCATCCACGTTATGTCAGAACACCAGAATGTCTTGTACTATACCACTCTAACTCTCCACGTTCTGGGTACAAGACCTTTTTGTCAGAAATGTGTTTTGCACGAGGTTGCTAACTCCCACTGATGTAGATCCCATACCCTTGCGCCTGGGCTGTCACCTGGGGAAAGCATAGATAGCTCCCCACCCCCTGTGTGAAGTGCCATGGCAACTACAGTTGCTGGGACTCCTGTGGAGAGAAAAGCCTGGTGTTGCCTGGAGAAATATATTTCCTGTCCTATAACCTTCCAGGTAAACTGGTGCCAAGGTAGCCTATGATATTCTTGTAAGTCTCAATGTCTACCTGAACTTAAAGACCCCTGGTGGATGTAGCACCTGCACAAAAGTAGTACTTGAAAGGCAAATGTGTGCGGTTTGGCTCCAAGTGTAACAGCTTATAATAATTGTATTGTGTGCCTCCTATGTGCTGGCGCTGTTCTAAACAGCTGACATAAATTAACTCACAGCAATCCTATGAGGTAAGTACTATTATCTCCATTTTAAAGATGAGGAAACAAAGGAACTAGGTTTGGTAGCTATCTCAAGGCGACACAGCTATTAAATGGTAGAGTTGGAATTGGAGCCAAGGCAGCGTTGTTCAAGTACCTGGTACTTTTACCCATTACACAACACTGCCTCTCAGTAAAATGTCACTTCCAATGTGTGTTTATTTTCAGATATTGTATAGTTGAAGAAATTGCACCAACATTAATACAATGTCTAAAATTTTAAAAAAATGACTTCAATAACTGTTTTTAGAAAGGTTATAGAATTTTTGTATGCATGTTGGTACTAAGAAAAATGAGGGTATCTTACTTGCCAATGTATTTTGTTAGGATGATAGTTTGATAATGTTTATACTCCATTATTTTCCAAGCAGCATGCTTTTGAAATAGTAAATAGAAATACTCAGTCATCCTCATAAGCCCCAAACAGTTTGAAGACTTGGAGATTAAAGATATTTTCTAAAAAAACCTTTTAAAATTTTAAAATGTAGATCTCAGTAAACATATCAATAAGGCAAAGATAAACCATAAACAAATCATATTATAGTTTCTAGGACATGGAATTGTATAACATTTACTTCATCTTTAAAATGTGTCATACTGTAAATACAAAGAAAACTTTTTTTTTCTGATTCTCAAACAAAATTAAATAAATTTGTTTGCCTTGGTTTTGCAGTAGAAACCAGACCAGATTTTGTCCCCAGACCCTGGAGTTGCTCGCTAACCTGTACTTAGTTTTAAAATGCTCAGTTAAAGTATTTGGAAATAAGGTTAACACAGGTAAGTAACGTTAAAGGGCATTACATATGTGTGTTGGTAGATAACAAGTGACAGCTTAAATATTTCTTAAAAGTAAACACTGTTATAGTCTTTCTAACTTATGATTGATCTAATAATGGTAGTTGTACACCATAGGAAATATTTAAATAAACATTTGTTGGCAAAAATACATCATCTAATTCAACATGTTTTTAGTATCCACCCTGAACTTTTTTTGAGGACCTAATTTTATCCAAATACGTGCTTAACACATTCTTTTGTTTCTGAACAGATTTTTAGAAGAATGGCCTGTATTGAAAACATTCTCCTTTTTAGGTTGCATTCAAAAATGTTAAAGAGCCAGCCTGCCTTAATGGGAAAATCAAATAAGGGGCTTTGTTAAGGCTAGTCAAAATGGAGTTATACATCCAAATTGAAATTGTCAAGCTTATAATTAAATTGAGAAGGTGGCGCCTTCTTTGAATATGAAGAGTTATTCCACTGGGCCACTGATAGGATTCATCTTGTAAATTTGTCCTTTGCCAGCTCTCCATCAGATCATAACAGAAAAGGACAACTTAAGTTGAAAGGGGGAAAATCAATGTATGGAATAACTAAAGAAATTTAACACTGCTGAAAGGGCCATACATGAAGTGAAATATGACATTTATTCAGTTGTAATATATTGTCCTGTCAAAAAGCAATTTTCAGATCTTATTGTTTTCTAAAGCACATCTTCCAGGCCAAAAACATTTTATGTCATCTTAAAAGGAAATAATAAAAAAACATAACACCAATTCAGGTGGCTACTCAGAATGCTTTTTAATTCTATCTGAAATGGCCTGTTTTGGAAATACTATTGGTAATGTTAGTGATTCGCTATCCTATAGTCATGTTGGCTTAAGGCAAATGATTAGCTGAAGAACTAATTTTCTATAACAATTATACCCCAGCTACTAGTTACACAGATTCTTTACTAAGTAGTGCTAGCAGGAGGGGCTGGGTTTGGCATGGTTCTCTGACCTTCTGTGTTTCAGCCTATGCTGTTCTTCTCTCCAGCATCAGGCAGCGCTCTGAGTTCTGCCCTTTTCACAGACATCTACTGATAATACTCAACCTGACATCTTAGTGACGTTGCAAGGACTCTGTGCTGAGAGTAAGAAAGCACCGTTGCTGGTCCTAGATCGTACACTCATCTCTTGCATGACCACAGGTAAGGAAAAACTAGGTTGTGTGAAGCTAAAAATCCAAAGAGCATCGTTCTCCAATCCATGTAAGGACCTCCATTTCATAGACCTTCTCACGTTCCTCAGTACTATTTTTCCACCTGTCTTGATCATCATCATTCTACCATTTTAATCCCTCTAGTTGCAGTAGTAAACATTTCTTGGCTTGCTTCTGTCTGCTACAACCAACCAGTAGAAGACAGATGTCCGTGTTCCCAGCACTGATCCATAGGTTACTCTCTCTTAGAGAATCCCCTCATTGGCCAGATGGGTTTCTAGATAAATTGGTGGCCACCAAGCTGAAGCTGACAGACAATGCTTTTGTGTCTTTAGCCAATTACTGCACCCATTCTACCCAAACACTATTTCAAACTTCCACTCTAATCAAACCTTTGTCACCTCACATTCTCACTTGTTCTGCAGATTACTTCACTTAAAATATAAAACAAACAAGAAAGCAAGCAGACAAAATAGTAACAAAAACAGAAGCAGCAAAATGAAACTGCCTGAACTTGTCCTTAATTCTTGTCCATTTTTATTGAAACGAAAGTTCTCTCTTTTTCTCTCTATAAGTGATACTTCCAATTATACCCTAGACTCTGTTCCCTCTCTGCCTTCCTGGAGATTTTGCACAATTACTGATTATTTTCTACCAATGCATCTTCATTCTATTCCTTTCTATTGGCTTTTTCACTGTAGTATTTGTTTATTTTTTTATATATTTTATTGAAGTATAGTTGATTTACAATGTTAGTTTCAGGTGTACAACACAGTGATATAGATCATAATACATTAAAGCTTTTACAACATATTGGCTATATTCCCTGTGCTGTACATTATTACATACTGTATCTTATTTATTTATACATAGCAGTTTGTATCTCTTAATCCCATACCCCTATCTTGTGTCTCCCCACTGTTAATCACTAGTTTATTCTCTATATCTGTGAGTCTGTTTCTGTTTTGTTATACTGACATTTGTTGTATTTTTAGATTCCACCTGTAAGTGAAAAAATAGTGTTTGTCTTTCTCTGTCTGACTTACTTCACTAAGCATAATATGGTACAGGTCCATCCATGTTATTGCAAATGGCAAAATCTCATTCTTTTTTATGGCTGAGTAATGTTCTGTTTTCCTGACACACACACACACACGCACACCACATCTACTTTATCCATTTATCTTCTGATAGATGTTTAGTTGCTTCCATATCTTGGCTACTGTAAATAATGCTGCTCTGAACATTGGGCTGCATGTATCTTTTCAAGTAGTTTGGTAAGTAAGCCCTACAAAATGCCTACTGGGATATTGATGGGGATTATGTTTAAGTATATGGATCAAGCTGGATAGAAATGACAATTTAGCGACATTGACTCTCAACCTATGAAGAGAGTTTGTCGTTTTTGGTTTAAACATCTTGCACATATGACAATAGATTTCTTGCATATATAACAATAGATTTTTCCCTATTAATTATTTTTTGATGCTACTGTAAAGGTTATTTTGAAAATGTCATTCTCCAATTTTTCATTGCTGACATATAATGGATTTTTGTTAGTTTTTTTGTATTTTGGTCTCGTTTCTTGCAACATTTCTACAGTCCACAAATTGTCTCTAGGAAGAAATCTGGAGTTGATGTAGGGCTCACCTTGTTTGTTTTCCTTCTCTCAGAGATTGTGGTCGTCTGACATTTATTGACCAGTATTTGAAAATAGTTCTAATATATATCTCATTCAGTGTTGTGGTTTCTCAGGTTATGTTTACAACTATCATATTACTCATTGTTTCATTTTACATATTTTCATATTATTATTTTCTTCTTTCTTGTTTTGGGAGGCTAATGAAATATTTTACATTATTCCTTTTTTACTCCCTAGTACCTCCTCAGTTATATATACATTTAGACTACTTTTGAGTGATTTACTAGGTTTAATATAAAGTATTACTTATACCACACTTCTGTAATGCTAGAATCATAGAAAATTTGAATTCCACCTACTCACTCATTTCAATTTTTACAATACTGTCTGTCTGTCATCCTGAATTTCAATTCTAAACAAACATTGTAAACTCAATAGGGAAATTTTAGTATCACTTTGTACAGTAAAATTACCTTGGACTTGCCATTCTCCTTCACCCATAACATTTAGTCAATCACCAAGGTCCAGTTAGTACAGAAGGGAAGGTATTGACAGGATTAACCTAAACTATTACTACCTTAGAGCAGGTCAATTTTGCTCCCCTCTAGTCCATTCTCTACATTAAAATTAAAAATGATCTTAAAAAAAAAAAACAAAAAAAAAACCATTTCTTTTACAGTACACTGATGGATTTTCATTAGACTTATCTTCATTCTAAGCTTTTGTTACAGATCCCAAAGCCTTAAATTATCTTGTCTCTTCCTGCTTTAACCAACTTTATTTATTGCTTTCACATTATGAGGTCCAGCCATACAATGAAACTAAACTAATTAAACTATTTTAAATATGCCGCATATTTCTCCTCACCTCCAAGCCTTTTCATAAGGGAACTCTTCTTCCCTTAGGTGTTACATTCATATCACTTTCTCAGGGAAGCATTCCATGATACCTAGACTAGGCTGGAACACCTTTTTATATGTTGTTATAGCAATTTATATTTCATCTAACATTAGAGTCATCATAAAGCAATGAGGTCCATGTAGAAGAGATAATACTCTCATTTTCACCCTAATTGTTTGATACAGGTTACAGGAAATATTAGACACAAAAATAACTTGAAATATTTATGAGTCCCTGTGTCTTTCATCACAAGAAACTTGAGGAGGAAGTTTGGAGCACAATGATCCAAAACCTGTGGGATGCAGCAAAAGTATTTCTAAGAGGGAAGTTCATAGCAATCTTAACTCAAGAAACAAGAAAAATAAACAAACAACCTTATACCTAAAGCAACTAGAGAAAGAAGAACAAACAAAACCCAAAAAGTTAAGTCAGCAGAAGAAAAGAAATCAATCATAAAGATTAGAGCAGAAATAAGTGAACTAGAGACGAACAATAGAAAAAATCAATGAAAGTAAAACTGGTTCTTTGAAAAGATTAAACAAAATTGATAAACCTTTAGCCAAATTCATCAAGAAAAAAAGGGAGAGGGCTCAAATCAATAATATTAAAAATGAAAAAGGAAAAGTTACAAAGGACCATACAACTACAAGCAACTCTATGCCAATAATATGGACAACCTGGAAGAAATGGACAAATTCATAGAAAGATACAATCTCCCAAGACTGAACCAGGAAGAAATCACAAGTATTGAACCTGTAATTTAAAAGCTCCCAACAAGCAAAAGTCCAGAACCTGACGGCTTCTCAGGTGAATTCTATCAAACCTTTAGAGCAGAATTAACACCTATCCTTCTGAAGCTATTCCGAAGAATTGCAGCGGAAGGAACACTCCTAAAGTCATTCTCTGAGGCCAACGTCACCCTGATACCAAAACCAGATAATGGTACCACAAAAAAAGAAAATTACAGGCCAATATCACTGATGAACATAGACGCTAAAATCTTCAAGAAAAATACTAGCAATCCGAATCCAACATGATCAAGTGGGATTTATCCCAGGGATGCAAGGATTTTTCAGTCTCTGCAAATCAATAAATGTGATACACCATGTCAGCAAATTGAAGAATAAAAACCATATGATCATCTTAATAGACGCAGAAAAAGTTTCTGACAAAATTCAACACCCATTTATGATAAAATCTCTCCAGAAAGTGAGCACAGTGGGAATATACCTCAACACAATAAAGGCCATATATGACAGACCTACAGCTAACATCATCCTCAGTGAAAAGCTCAAAGCATTTCGTCAATGATCAGGAACAAGGCAAGGATGTCCACTGTCACCAGTTTTATTCTACATAGTCTTGAAGTCCTAGAAATGGCAATCAGAGAAGAAAAAAAAAGAATTCAAATTGGGAAAGAAGAAGTAAAACTGTCACTGTTTGCAGAAGACATGATACTATACACAGGAAATTCTGAAGATATTACCAGAAAACTACTAGAGGTCATCGATGAATCTGGTAAAGTTGCAGGATACGAAATTAATAAACAGAAATCTGTTGCACTTCTATACACTAACAACAAGAGATCAGAAAGAGAAATTAAGGAAATAATCCCATTTACCACTGCATCAGAAGGAGTAAAATACCTAGGAATAAACCTACCTAAGGAGGTAAAAGACCTGTACACAGAAAACTGTAAGATACTGATGAAAGAAATCGAAGATGACACAAACAGATGGAACGATACACCATGTTCTTGGATTGGAAGAATCAACATTGTGAAAATGACTATACCCAAGGCAATCTGCAGATTCAGTGCAATCCCTATCAAATCACCAATGACATTTTTCACAGAACTAGAACAAAAAAATTCACAATTTGTATGCAAACACAAAAGACCCCGAATAGCCAAAGCAATCTTGAGAAAGAAAAACAGAGCTGGAGGAAGCAGGCTCCCTGACTTCAGACTATACTGCTACAGTAATCAAGACAGACAGTATGGTACTGGCACAAAAACAGAGATATAGATCAATGGAACAGGATAGAAAGCCCAGAGATAAACCCACGTACCTATGGTCACCTAATCTATGACAAAGGAGGCAAGAATATATACAATAGAGAAAAGACAGCCTCTTAAATAAATGGTGCTGGGAAAACTGGACAGCAAATGTTAAAAAAAAAATGGAATTAGAACATTCTGTAACACCATACACAAATATAAACTCAAAATGGATTAAAGACCTAAATTAAGACTGGATGCTATAAAACTCTTAGCAGAAAACATAGGCAGAACACTCTGTCATAAATTGCAGCAATATCTGTTTGGATCTGTCTCCTAGAGTAATGGAAATAAAAACAAAAATAAGCAAATGGGACCTAATTGAAATTAAAAGCTTTTGCACAGCAAAGGAAACCATAAACAACATGAAAAGACAACCCACATAATGGGAGAAAATATTTGCAAATGATGCGACCGACAGGGGCTTAATCTCCAAAATGTACAAACAGCTCATACAGCTCAATATTAGAAAAACAAACAGCCCAATCAAAAAATGGGCAGATCTAAACAGACATTTCTCCAAAGAAGACATACAGATGGCCCAGAGGCACACGAAAAGATGCTCAGCATCGCTAATTATTAGAGAAATGCAAATCAAAACTACAATGAGATATCACCTCACACCAGCCAAAATGGCCATCATCGAAAAGTCTACAAACAATAGCTGGAGAGGGTGTGGAGAAAAGGGAACCATCCTACTGTTGATGGGAATATAAACTGGTACAACCACAGTGGAGAACAGTAAGGAGGTTCCTTAAAAAACTAAAACTAGAGCTAACATATCATACAGCAATCCCACTCCTGGGCATATATCCCTAGAAAAACATGGTTCAAAAGGATACATACACCCTGATGCGCATTGCAGTGCTGTTTACAATAGCCAAGACGTGGAAGCAACCTAAATGTCCATCAATAGATGAATGGGTAAAGAAGACATAGTATGTATATACAATGGAATATTACTCAGCCATAAAAAAAGAATGAAGTAATGCCATTTACAGCAATATGGATGGACCTGGAGATTATCATACCAAGTGAAGGAAGTAAGTCAGAGAAAGACAAATATCATATGATATCGCTTATATGCGGAATCTAAAAAAAATGATACAAATGAACTTATTTACAAAACAGAAACAGACTCACAGACTTAGAGAATGAACTTAGTTACCCGAGGGGGAATGGTGGGGAGAGATAGACTGGGAGTTTGGGATTGGTATGTACACACTGCTATATTTAAAACAGATAACCAATAAGGATGTACTGCATAGCACAGGGAACTCTGCTCAATATTCTGTAATAACCTCAATTGGAAAAGAATGGATACATGTGTGTGTATATATATATATATATATATATATATATATAACTGAATCACTTTGCTGTACACCTGAAACTAATACATTGTTAATCAACTATATTCCAATATAAAATAAAAAAATTAAAAATTATTTGAAATATTTGTTATAGAACTATAAGTACAGAAACCATATATAAAATATTTTCAAAGATAGGCATGATTTCAATTATTCTCTTCTATTCTTCCCCCAAACAATATTTCCCAGACATTCCACCACCAAGGTCCATAAAACAAACTTTTCTGGTGTCTAGAAATGGCATTCTTGATTAAATTATGCTTTTCATTATTTGGCAGAAAATTCCAAATTCCTACATTTAGATAAAGATCACTCAGTGATTTAAATGTAGTATCAATAAGATATGTCTAATAGCCTAAGAATAAAATCATTTTTGTAGTATATAACCTATTATATTTGATTCTCAACTCACCACATCCTAGATATGCAGTCGGGGAAGAAATTAATTAGCTTCCCTGAGCTTCTGTTTCCTTTCAGGGTTGGTTGTTAAGATTAAGTGTGATACTTAGGTAGGGCTCTACACATATATGTACACATGTACATAATGAAGCTATGACTTTTACAAATCTATAAAGTCAACTGGCAAATAATACAACACAGAATTTGGAGATGTGGATGGAACAAAACTAAGGACAAATTCTACCTACGTTTTCAAAGCCAGGAACAGCACAAGAACATTTCTTGAGAATAAGATGCAAGAGCAAGCACTAAGACTCTTTCTCATCCCAGCACACACACACACACACACACACACACACAGAGATGTCTCAAATTAGCATGAAGCCAGTTCTGCTCATCACAATTCTTTCAGTGAGTGTATCAGTCAGGGTCCAGTGAGGAAGATATAAACTATTTCAGGTGTTTCAAACATGGAACTTAACACAGAAAATTGATTACTGTGAGGCAGTCCTCAATTTGCCATCAGCATGAAATATTACCATTCCTAGTACTGAGTGAAATGGAAAAGATGAAGCTATGACAAGCAGCTAAAACACCACAAGTGGATGACTGCCTGCCAATAGGATGCCAATTGCTCCCACTGGTTACACCTAGCTAAAAAGTAGTAGTCCAAAAAATCTTGGGTAGAGAAAGGTTCTGGGAGCAAAAGTGACCGTGACTAGCAAGATAAGCTTTTTGCCTGAGCTAGCACATCCCCTCAGTTTCAGTGTGTCATGCTTTCGTTCCTAAAATCTCACAGAACTTACCTTTCCATTATGTGTGTTTGAAAAAGAAAGTTCATGTCTTTGCTGTCATTAAATCAAACAAATGCTTACACAAAATCAAGTGGTTCTTTTCCTACCTCTATTCTTAGTTAAAAAAAAAAAATATGGGGGAATGCTGGCTTCTTTAGCTCTCAAAGATTTTACATACTTAATGATCTTTAAGATGCTGTCAAACACACCTATGCTTCTTTAGAAAATTTTTGCTATTTCGTTGGGAAAATAGAGGCCACAGGAATAAGGGAGTGCATAAATGAACTCTAAAATATTATATAGATAAGCACATACATTTTATATATTTATATAAAGGACGTGGTTTTCCGACAGTAAAATGTCACCTTCCCTGTTTTGAAGTACATCTGAAATTCCACCTCATGTTACAAATTTCCTCTGCAACCTAGATTTTCCAGAGTCTTTGATGATTTGACCATGGTTTAAACATAACTCTATAAAATATAGCATTAGTCTCTATTTTAAAATTAAAAACTGAATTTCACAGTTATCTATAAAATAAAAGCTATACTGAAACCATGACTCGCTTTAGGTAACTGCCAGTTTTCTGGACTCTTGTGTACCTTTTTAATATCGTATGCTTCCTGTGATCTCACTTAAGTGGTAGATCTGGGTGCGACTCCAGCCTCATGCCCACTATGTCCTACAGACACTACAGTCATGTTCTGTGTCAGTGGTTTGAATCTAGGATAGGAAGCAGCTTAACTCATACCATTATTGCTTCATCCACACACTGGAAGGAAAGGGCGGCAGGTAACAAGACAGAGCAGTGCTTCAGAAATTATTCCAGGGAAAGCCTGGAGCAACATAATGCTGTTATCTCAAATGTGAAGCATGGAATATGTCAGGTGTAAAAACCGTACCTCGAGGAAAACAAAGTGTTTTGAAAAATGACTGTCTTCTATTTATTTGAGACTCACAAACTTCGTATCTGAGTAAATATCAGAGGTTAGAAAAGCATCCACAATGGGGAAATACTAAAATGTTCTGTTCTGGAATTTAGTCTCTTTTCAAATCAGAAATCTCTCTCGTCTTGCCTAGAATGCGTTATAAAACAGAAAACCCTCTTCCAGAGTCTTTCTATAGATAATCACAGCTGTCTCTTAGTTGAGGGGATGAGATTCAAAGGCATTTCAGAGCAGCTGGTTGTTTCCTCCCAGCTGCTTGGAAAATGGGAAACTTTATTGGCAGCAAGCCCCAAGCCCAAAGCAGTAGATATGTAAACTAGCTCTCAGGCACTGGGATTCAGCAGGCAGCCAGCAGAAACATGAAGCCGTGAGTGTTTTTAAATCACTGTGATCTTAGCTTTTGTGTGAATTTAAAGAATAAAGCCCACAGGGTTGGTAGGTTACTGTATAGGTGTGCAGGTATGTGTGGGGAGAGGGGAGGAAGGAAGGAGAGCCAGCTGGTTAGGAATATGGACTCCGGAGACAAACTATTTAAATCCAAACAAGTTCTTTCTCTAGGTGTCAGTTTTCTCCTCTGTAGAATGGAAAACCAACAACATCTACCTCATAGGATTGCCATGCGGACAGATTAAGGATATAGCACAATGCACCATATATATACACTGATTCACTGTCATTATTATATTACTAAGGTTTTGAAAACAACAACATTCCATTCCCACTGGTTATTGCAAAAAGTAAAAGAATGAGGAAGGGGGAAGTTCTAATAGTGACCCCTATTTTGTAAACTTGTGTCAAGACCATATGCTTTAAAATAGTATCTATAATCCTAATAACAACCCTATGGGGTGGGTAGTATTTTTCCCATTTATCAGATAAGGCATCTAAGAACTATGACTCAGAGAATTTCAATGCCTTGTCCCTGGTAAGAGGTTTTGGGATTACGCCCAGATCTAACTCCAAATCCCCTGCTCGCTCAACCATCTTGTGCTGCATCTTAATCAAGAGAATGATTGATTTTTCTGATAAAAATTGTTTGAATTTACAGGTAAATCTCTATTTTTGTAGCACATGATTTTTGACTGTTTATTACATGCCTAACAATGGGCTGAGTGTTGGGTGTATGTGTGAGTGTTTACCACTTCAGATGCCTAGGGTTTTCTCTTCTCTTTTTAGTCTCACTATTCAACTTGAACATCTACACGTCCAGGAAATACAACAATGTAATGACAATAACAGAGTGGTCACAAAGAAAGAAGAGGGCTGTCCTCTAGTTGAAAGCTTTTAACCCAGAGTTCAGACACACTGGTGCATTTCAATTACTTGTGCCATGTGTCACAGGGTTCAGAATTTGTTGGTAATAATAATCAAATACTGAAATTGGGGAATGATATATTGTTTTCCCATAAATTAGAGTGGCTTCAAGGTTATCCCTCTAATTATATCCTTTCACTCACTTGCATTCTGATATACTTCTTGGAGTGAAAAAGAAAAGAACTAAAACTAGTTTCCTAATAATTAAGCTAGAAGCCCACTTTATCAATACAGTGTTCAGTGAAGTGTGTCTGCTCATAAGAAATATGTTCTGTATATGAACGCATGTCATGGCAGCAAAACAAAAACGAAGAGTCACTGTTCTCTGGTAACTGGAGGCTGAGACTAAACAGATTATTTCCCTTCAAAGGTGTTCCCCATAGCACCAATCTGAAATAAATAATACGGTCATCTTCTAAGATTCAAGGTCTAATTTACTTTTAATAATCTCTGTTTTATACATTTCATAAGTATCCAATTCATGTTGCTTCATATTCCACAGTGTCTTCTGTGGTGGACACTAGCAGCTGAGTACCCAATAGTCATTTCCCCATTCTTCCTTAATAACTAAATTTCTGCCTGATTTTATTCAGGCAGAAATTTACCCACCATTGAGAGATGAAACATTAGTCTATGACCCTTTACAAATGATTGGTCTAAGGGTGTTTTATGTGACCCAATCCTGAACAACTGGGTAGGGGAAAATCTCCTGGGCGTGATTCTGGGAAAGATATTTTTGTAATAAAAAATCATGTCATATAAAGAGAAAGCTCATTATTTTACTTCTTAAAAAGCTGTGTAAAAACATGAAGTTTGCAGCCGCTGCATTCACACTGAAATTATAAGGGAACATTATAATTTAATGTTATCATTTAAATTATAAGAGATGACGGTAGAGGGAAATATGGAAAGAATCTAACTTTAATGATATTATTAAATATTGGAGCAACCACTATCTGGACTTCTTGTTATGGTTTAAACCATTGACAGTAAATTTTGTTACTTGCAATTAAAATCATTCTTCTCTCAAATCCTATTACCACTTCTGTAAGCCCAGCCCAAAATATTCAGAGGAAGATGATGCCATCATATTCCTAGCTGGTATTCCGCATCCCAAACATCATGGAAACATTGGTTGCAGCTATTTCCCTCCAGCACTATTCGTTCAAGAACATACAGAAACTCTTTACTATGGGTTTCATACTATGTGTACTCGGTTTTGCACTCACTTATTTTTCTCCCGGGTCATATCTTTACTTAAGCATGACCATTGCATTTGCTATTGCTCACCTACACCTAGTTCATTCTGCCTCACAATTTGAATCGCAAACTATTTTACCTATGAAACCACACCACACTCACCTAATTCATATCGATTTCCACCTCTAAAATCCAGGTTTTAAAGCAAAGTAATCGATTATTTCAATGAAAACAGTGTCTGTAGGTATGGAACCAATCAGCATGATACTGAGATCTTGTTCAACAATCTGAGAAAGAAATAAAAAACGGACAGAGAAGTCTCTGAAAAAAGGATAGGATAAACTTCTGGGAGAATGGAAAGAGGTCAAGGCACAAATGTTGTTGCATTGAGGACCAAAGGCAAGCTCCCTTAGGAGTGAAAGGCCTTAGGTACAAGGAGGTCAGACTTTTCACCTTAGATAAACATTGATTGGGGACCTATAAAAGACAGTCACTCCTTTTAGGAAGCCGTGTGGCTTTTTAAAGCAGAAACTGGGGCCTAGCATTGCAGAACTGGAGATTTCACCACCTAATAGAACCACAACCAGAACCACCGAGAGAAAAGGGACTTTGCCACCTTATTTGCCACCAATCCAACTATTCATAGTTCCTTTCTCATAGCATACAATGAAAACCATGCCACCTTGCCTCTGTGGATGTTTGCTTCTATTTCAAGAATTCTTTCTTGAATTGATATTTATTTTTCAATCAGCTGGATTATTCCAGTAATTCCCCAGTGGGATGGTCACGATTTCCCCTACTCCATTTTCCCCTTTCAGATAGAGACCAACATTAGTTTCTCTGTGCTCCCTATTTTACTTTGCACATACTTCTATAGTGGCACTTACCACAATGAACTGCTGTTTACTTTCATTGATCTTCACTGTGGAAAACAGAGATGCAAAACTAAAAATGTGGGATAAACCAAACTCTAATTTTATTTGGTTGTTGGCCCACATTAAGTGGTGATTACATTTTTTAAACAAATCCTAGATAGATGGCTATCATTTTCTTTGATTTTGTGGATCTAGTAAATCATGACACTTTGCAAGCATGTCTGCCACACAAGAACAATCAGAATAAGGAGTTGAAGAGAAATGCCAATTAGTCAAAACAGGTTCAGATTTACTGTCCTATATCCAAAAATTGAAAACAAAAACAAAACATATTAGCAGGCTCTTTTGATGTTGCCTTAATACAAACCAAGAACATTTAAAAGAATGGAGGCGGCCGAATAAAATACTCCATCAAGGAAAAAAAAAAAGATTTTTAAGGTGAACAATGGTGGTGAGCAGTCTCAGTAAGAATGCTATAGTTGAGGTGACAGTTATCTCTGGATTGAGTGTGAAAAATCAATAACCCTCTGAACTTAGTTGAATGTTGTATTCTGCAGTACTTGACTCCATTAAAACTGGAATCTTAATGCTCTGTTCCACTTTCCTAACATTGATACTTAAATATGCTTCTTAAACCACCCTAACCAAAACACCTGAGTAATCTATATGTAATGTAATGGCACCAGGAAGAGAATACACAATTTCTTCTCAGCCAAATTTGTTTCTCCCTGCTGTGTCAGAGAGATGATGCAAAATATCACTGATGCCGTGACTTGGCTGGCCACATTTACAACCTTGACACTGTTTATTGGAATTAAGTAGGCAGTAACATTGGTTGGCGGCTCAAAGGGGTTGGTAAAGACTTGACAGGAAGAAGTCTGATTTATAAACTTTCTCATCTATGGGTTTTCAAGAGAACTTTAATGTTCTAACCTTTGTGGCAGTGTCCAATTTATCCAATAAACTGTCCAATAAACAGTTCTTGAGAGGTTTGTGAGGTCTTGCTGCGACTATCCCCCCAGGGCTCAACACAGAGAGCAGACAGAAAAACCCAACTCCCAGTCTTTCCCTGGAAGAGGTCTATTTGCATACTGCAAAAGCTGCTGCCTAAGGGGCAGGCTTCTAATTCAGCGCACATGTAGGAGCTCACTGCCCTCCTTCCCAGAGACTGGGGAGGCCAATGGGTACCATTTCCACATTCTCCATCTGGCTCACTCCGGGTCCTGCAGTCTCCCTGGAGGGAGCTTATAAACATGTGTGGCATCGCAGCTTCTGCAGCTGCCACCCAGAGGATGGACCCCTTGACTGCCTGGCTCTGGTGAACAGTGGAGCTTGTGTTCCCAGGCCACAGAGGACTGTTGCAAACCAAGGAACGGTTCTTAACCAGCTATTACCTACCCCCTCTTCCCACCAGGGCTCAGTGCAGAGGGAACAGACAGAAATTCCCATACCCAGTCTTGCCCTAAAGAAGGCCTAACTTCATACCTTAAAAGCTGCTTCCTGCGGGTTAGACTGCTAATTTAGCACCTACGGGCTGAATATGATCTTCCCCAGAGACCAAGGCAGCAAGCGGACACCGTCTCCACCTTCTGCCTGTAACCTCTTCAAATCGCTGATATGTTCCTAGAAGGAGTTTGTGCTCAGGCCTGGCAACATGGCTTTTGCAGCTGACACTCTGGGGACACACCCCTGGATCGCCAGGCTCTCACTGGCTTGTGTTTGCCTCTTCCACACAAGAGCAGCAAACAGTTTTCAACCAGCTATCTCTCCCCGACCCCCACCCCTCAGTGGCTCGGAGGGAACTGAGGGAGGGAACTGAGAGGAACTCTCATCTCTTAGTCTTCACGTGAAAGAAGTCTATTTGAATAATTTAAAAGCTGCTGCCTTAGTGTCTGGCTTCCAATCAACCTGCATCTAAGTGTACAGTGTGATCCTCTCCTTTGGTACACTGACAAATCTTGGTACAACTTAAATCTTGGGAGCCATTAAGAACAAAAAGGTGGCTTTAACAAACAAAAAGGTTTGTTTTTAAAATGATAGTCTCTTCACAAAAAGGTTATGAGAAAACTAGACAGCCACGTACAAGAGAATGAAACTAGACTACCATCTTACACCATCCACAAAAATTAACTCAAAATGGATGAAGACTTGAATATAAAACCTTGAAGACATAAACTCTTAGAAGAAAAGGAGGTAAACTCCTTGACAATGGTTTTGGCAAGGATTTTTTTTTTTTTTTTTTGATTTGACAAAAAAAGTAAAGGCAGTAAAAGCACAAATCAACAAATGAGACTACATCCATCTAAAGAGCTTCTGTAAATTTAAAGAAACCATCAGAAAATGAAAAGTCAATGTACAGAATGGGAGAAAATATTTGTAAATCATACATTTGACAAGGGGTCACTATGTAAAATATATAAGGAACTCATGCAACTCAGCAAAAAAGCAAAACAATACAATAAAAAATTGACAGGAAAAAATGAATAGATATTTTGCCAATGAAGACATAAAAATGGCCAACAGGTACATGAAAAGGTAATCAACATCACTAATCATCAGGGAAATGCAAATCAAAACCACAATAAAATATTAGAGTGGCTCCTAATCATAAAGACAAGAGATAATAGTCATCGGCAGGGATATAAAGAAAAGGGATCCCTTGTGCACTGCTGGAAGTTTAAATTAGTTCAGCCACTATGGAAAACAGTATAGAGGTTTCTTAAAACTTAAATAACTACTGTATGATCCGTAAATCCAACTTCTGGGTATACATCCAAAGAAAATTAAAACAGGATATCCAAGACAAGTCTGCACTCCCATGTTCACTGCAGCATTATTCACAATAGCCAAGATATGGAAACAACCTAAGTGTCCATCAACAGATAAATGATTAAAGAAGTAGTAGTATATATACGATGGAATACTATTCAGCCATGAGAAAGAAGGAAATCCTGACATTTATGTCAACACGAATGAACCTTGAAGGTATTATGCTAAGTGAAATAAGCCAGACAAAAAGAGAAATACTGCATGGTATTGCTTGTATTTAGAATAAAAAAAAAGTCAAATTCATAGAAACAGTAGAAAAGTGGTTTCTAGGGGCTGGGAGGTAGGGGAAATAAGGAGAGGCTGATAAAAGGGTACAAACATTCAGGTATAAGATAAATAAGGTTAGTCTAAGAAAATAATATAAAAGGTAGTGACTATAGTTAATAACACTGTATTGTATAATTGAAATTTGCTGGGAGTAAAACTTAGATGTTTTCACCAAACAACAAAAGAATGTCAGATAGATGTGTTAATTAACTAAATGGAGGGACATTCTTTTAAAATGTACATGTACAGTAAATCACCACGACGTACACTTTAAATATCTTATAACTTTTAATTATATCTCAATAAAGCTAACATTTAAAAAATGTTAAATACAGTCATAAGGGTGGGGCTCTAATCAGATAGGATTAGTAACTTACGATCTCTCTCGGGGCTTCCCTGGTGGCTCAGTGGTTCAGAGTCCGCCTGCCGATGCAGGGGACACGGGTTCATGCCCCAGTCCGGGAAGATGCCACATGCCGCGGAGCGGCTGGGCCTGTGAGCCATGGCCGCTGGGCCTGCGTGTCCAGAGCCTGTGCTCCACAACGGGAGAGGCCACAACAGTGAAAGGCCCGCA